>NC_062569.1:93830554-94133610 GCF_022837055.1 Prionailurus viverrinus
CTGTCTGCTTTCATTCTTAACTGCCCCCTCATCTCAACATTCCTTCCATGATCCTCATTGGTTGAAACTTCAGGTCCCAATAGATTCCCCTGCAGATGGTCTGTTGGTCATGTAAGTGCAGGCAAACCTGTAGTGAAGGGAATTATTATATAAGATTATGTTAGTGGCAGAGCTGGTCAACACTCAAACCTTCTGAACGCCAGGCTCAAATGTGCCCCTAAGCCTTGTGCCTTCCCTATCCTGACAGCATGCCCTCAGGCCAAAGTAGCAGATGACATGCTTCCATCAGAGGAGGGCTGAAAAAGGTATAGGCAAAGGGTTCACTTCCTTTCTTATAAAAATTCTCATGAGAATTTTACTTTCAACTGACTCTCTAACACTTCTCCTAGTAATTCGGTAAGACAGTTTGTCTCAAATATGTTACTAAGTAACACTGCTTGACCCCTGATTGGTAACTAGCATCTAACTGGAAGGAATTATAAATGAACTATTAATACCTAATAGGAAACCACAGGTTTGTGTGCTGACTTCTTTGACTAGATGAATCCATCAGGTGGACCCTAGAAACTATGCCTATGGAATCGTTACAAGATATACTGGCCCCTGAGGCATGTAAACCAGGCAGGTCCTGCATCTACCCAATGTGAATTTCTTTTCCTTGCACCTGAGCTTTGTAAGCAGGGGACTAAAGAAAATAGCTAGTGTTCTTCTATGTGGATTTGGCAAGAGCTTCCATAGGAAGAGAAATACCAGATGCTGCCCTGCTTGAAGCTGTGGTTCCTGTCTTGCATCTTTCTGGATAGATAGATACTCAAATCGTATCAAACGATTGCCTTGTGACTAGGAATGCTTAGTTGAGCCTAGACCAACTCCTGGTGGGCTAGAATTGGGCAGGCTCTGCCTAATGCTATGCTTACAACTAGCATGATAGGATAGGTAGTTTGTCTACTCCATAAGGGTTTTTTTTGTTTTTTTGTTTTTTTTTTTTTTTTTTTTTTTTTACACAGACACATTTTACAGCTTATTTATGATGGAATACCATCATATACTATGAGGACTCAAAAAATAAAACAGAATCCTCTTTTCTGGTCACAAGAGTCCAGTTGCTAGAATATCAACTCTATTCTCTAATAATTTCAATAGCAGATTCCATAACCTAGATGGAATGGGCCAATTAAAATGGGAGTGTTTCACTTTCTTAAACAGAGGACAATCTTTCCACATTACGGTTTTTAGAGTATAGCAGAGAGCTGAATGATGCTGCCTCTCTTCCTCTCTGCTTCCTTTCAGATGAAAAATCAAACTCACCTTAGTTGTTTTTCTCATTTTGAGTTTCTTCCTCTAGTAACTGGTCAGTGTCTGAGACCTCGTCTTGCTGTTGCTCAACAAAATTCTTTTTGAGCATGGCTTCTGTGTGTCTGTGGATGATCTGATGGGCTGCAAGGATATGCTTCTGCTGTGCGTTCCTCACTGTACCAAAGTGACAAAAATTTTTACTCAGAAAATCTGAACAAAGTCATTCCCAGAGACTTTCAAGAAGGCAGTGACAGAAATGACAATTTTGTAAACCACATATTCCCTTACTTAAGGCTGATTGGATTAAGTGAAAATTAACTGCTGTTTTAGAAGTATACCTTCTATAGGTAACCTGACCCAAAGTTTATTTATTTAAAGTTTATTTATTTTGAGAGAGAGAGAACACAGCATGAGTGGGAGAAGGGCAGAGAGAGAATGAGAGAGAGAATCCCATGCAGGCTCTGCACTGACAGCACATGGAGCCTGACGCAGGGCTTGATCTCGCAAATGGCAAGATCATGACATGGGCCAAAATCAAGAGTCAGACGCTTAACCGACTGAGCTACCCAGATGCTCCAAGATCCAAAGTTTATTATTGCTGCCCCTCTGTACCCACCCTCCAGTTCAGTCTCACTATATCCCTCCCCACCAGGCTTGCCTCTATTCCCTTCCTCCTCAGCTTCGCTTATCTGGAATATCTGTGCTCCAAATCCAACCCTTTCTTCAAAGCCCAACTCAGGTCCCAGCTCCTCCAGAAGTCTCCTCTGACTGCCAGCCACATTTACCATTGCCACACTTGAGTTTATACAAATCATGCAGCACTGAAGCACTTGATGTGAGTTCCATTTTGTCTTTTAACTAGATTGTAAATGACTTAGAGGTAGAGCACTTGTCTCATACTTCTCTCTGAACTTTTGTTCCTAATATGGGGGATACCTGTTAAGTGACGATGAGTTTCTAAGCCCATGGCTATATAAGGCGGTCCCAGCTCCATATCTTAAGAATATTTATTAAGATTTAGTACATTAAGCATCCCATTTCCCTTAGATGCCAGGCATTGTTTTAAACAGTTGGCATATATTGATTTAAACCACCGCACAACCCTAAAAGAGACTATTATTAATATCCCCATTTACAGATGAGGAAGCTGAGACACAGAGAGATTAGGTAATTTACCCCAAATCCTACAGCTAGTGAAGGACAGTAAGAAATACTGTGGATTCTGTGCTATGCAGGTATCAGTGAGTTTACATAGGATAAATCACACAGCAACTTACCCTTCACAGTACTATGGTTGAAAGAATGGGTACTTTGGAGTCACACAGACCATCGTTCAAATCTGTAAGTCATATAATGTCTCTAAGCACTAATTTCTATAATTGAAAAATGAGAATACACCTACAGCTACTGTAGGTGTAAGAAACTGAGATAAGTCACTTAAATAATTAAGCTTCTTTCCCTCAGAGCCTGGAGAAGCTAGGGGAGAGAGTCACAAACTAGTAACTATTAAACACACTATTTCCCTGCCTCTTTCAATTCCCTCAGGTAGAATTGACTTGAAGCAGGCTGACCTTTGGACCTAGGAAAAATAAAAAGGAGTTGCATATTTTCTTAAAGATCTAGAAAACACATGATCCCTTCTATCAGGTAACACAGAAATATTACTTTATCTGAAAATGAAATATTGTTATCATCACTATTCTACACGGTTGACAGGAATATGAATTAGAACAATCTTTTTGTGGGGGCAATTTGGTAGTATCTAGCAAAATTAAAATGCACATATCCTATTTCCAGTGCTGTACTGCTAGGAATTTACTGTCAGAAGCATGACCAGGATATATGTAAAATATGTTGATTATAGCACTGCTCGTATAGGAAAACACAGTGAAACAAACTAAATGTTTATCACAGAGGGTACTGGTTTAAAAATTATAGTACAATTATGTAATGGGAAAATAAGATATTTTCTTGTTCTCTTCAAATGCATTAGCACTCCACCATTCCTTTATCCCCATTAGGTGGTATGAAATGTTATACCAAAACCTGTACGGAATTTTCCTACACAACACAGAAACCTTTGGAGGTGTTATTTCACTTCTTTTTTTTTTTTCATTTTTTTGACTGTAAATATTTGAGGCTTACAAAGATCATTTTACCTTTAAAAAATTCCACCATAATTAATATAGTATTACATTAGTTTCAGGTGTACAATATAGTAATTCAACAATCCTATACATTACTCAGTGCTCATCACATCATGTACTCTCAATCCCCTTCACTTATTTCACCCATTTGCTCACTAACCTCCCAACTGGTAACCATCAGTTATCTATATTTAGAAATCCATTTACTTTTTTTTCTTTGTTCATTTGTTCTGTTCTAATGTAACATATGGTGTTGGTCTTTCTCTGGCTGACATATATCACTTAGCATTATCCCCTCTAGACCATCCATGTTGTTGCAAAATTTCATTCTTTTTTATGGCTGGGTAATATTCCATTGTGGATATACACCATATCTTCTTTATTCATCTATCGATGGACACTTGGGTTGCTTCCATAATTTGGTTATTGTAAATAAGGCTGCAATAAACATAGGGGTGCATATATCTTTTCAAATGAGTGTTTTCATATCCTTTGGGTAAATTCTCAGTAGTGGAATTACTGGATCATATGGTAATTCTATTTTTTATTTTTTTGAGGAACCTCCATACTGTCATCTACAGTGGCTACATCAGTTTGCATTCCCATCAACAGTACAAGAGGGTTCCTTTTTCTCCACATCCTTGCAAACACTTGTTTCTTGTTTTTTGTTTTTGTTTGTTTTTTAGCCATTCTGACTGGTATGAGGGGATATTTCACCATGGTTTTAATTGCATTTCCAAGATGATTAGTGATGTGAGCATCTTCATGTGTCTATTGACCAACTGTGTATCTTCTTTGGAGAAATGTCTGTTCATGTCTTCTGTCCATTTTAAAATTGGATTGTTTTTTGGTGTTGAGTTGTTAAAGTTCTTTAGATATTTTGGATACTAAACCTTTATCAGATATGTTATTTGCAAATATCTTCTCCCATTCAGTTGGTTGGCTTTTAGTTTTGTTGAATATTTCCTTTATGGTGCAGATTTTTTTTTTTTTGATGTAGTCCCAGTAGTTTATTTTTGCTTTATTTTCTTTGCCTCAGGAGACATATGTAGAAAAATGTTGCTTTGGATGATGTCAGAGAAATTGCTCCCTGTGCTCTCTTCTAGAATTTTTATGGGTTTAGGTCTCACATTTGGGTCCTTAATCCATTTTGAGTGTATTTTTGTATATGGTGTAAGAAAGTGATCTAGTTTCACTCTTTTGCATGTAGCTATCCAGTTTTCCCAGCACCATTTGTTGAAGAGACTTTTTCTTGCCTCCTTTATAAAAAATTAGTTAACCATATAATCATGGGTTTACTTCTGGCTCTCGATTCTGCTCCATTGATCTATGGGTCTGTTTTTTTGTGCCAGTAACTGACAGTTTTGGGTATCCTGAAATCCGGGATTGTGATACCTCCAGTTTTATTCTTTTCCAAGACTGCCTTGGCCATTTAGGGTCTTTTGTGGTTCCATACAAATTTCAGGATTACTTGTTCTACTTATGTGAAAAATGCGATTGGTATTTTGATAGGGATTGCATCAAATATGTAGATTGTTTTGTGTAGTGTGGACATTTTAACAATATTTGTTCTCTCAACCTATGAACATGGGATGTCTTTCCATTTCTTTGTGTCTTCTTCAATTTCTTTCATCAATGTTTTAAGGTGTTTAGGGTATAGGTATTTCACCTCCTTAGTTAAGTTTATTGCTAGATTTTTAATTCTTTTTGGTGCAATTGTAAATGGGATTGTTTTCTTAATTTTTCTTTCTGCTACTTCATTTTTAATAAATATAAAATAATATATTGGGTTTGTATCCTGCAACCTTACCAAATTCATTTATCAGATGTAGTAGGTTTTTGGTGGAGTCTTCAGGCTTTTCTTTATATATTATCATGTCACCTGCAAATAGTGAAAGTTTTTCTTTTTCTTACTAATTTGGATGCCTTTTCTTTTGTTGTCTGACTGCTTGTGGCTAGGACTTCTAGTACTATGTTGAATAAAACTGGTGAAAGTGGACATCCTTGTCTTATTCCTGAATTTACGGGAAAGCTCTCAGTTTTTTTTTTTTAATTGTTTTTTTTTTTAACGTTTATTTATTTTTGAGACAGAGAGAGGCAGAGCATGAACGGGGGAGGGTCAGAGAGAGAGGGAGACACAGAATTGGAAGCAGGCTCCAGGCTCTGGGCCATCATCAGCCCAGAGCCCGACGCGGGGCTTGAACTCACGGACCGTGAGATCGTGACCTGAGCTGAAGTCAGACGCTTAACCGACTGAGCCACCCAGGGGCCCCTTAGTTTTATACCACTAAGTATGTCAGCTGTGGATTTTTCATACATGGCCTTTACTATGTTGAGGTATGTTTCTGCCCAACCTACTTTGTTGAGGGTTTTTATCATGAATGAATGCCCTACTTCATCAAATGCTTTTTCTGCATCTATTGAAATTATCATATGGCTTTTATACTTTTTCTTGTTGATGGGATGTATCACATTAATTGATTTGCAAATACCAAACCACCACCAGGAAGAAATCCCACTTGATCATGGTGAATTTTTAATGTGTCATTGGATTTGGTTTGCTAATATTTTCTTGAGGATTTTTGCATCTATGTTCATCAGAGATATTGGCCTGTAGTTCTCTTGTTTTGTAGTGTCTTTATCTGGTTTTGGTATCAGGGTACAGCTGGCCTCATAGAATACATGTGAAAACTTTCCTTCCTCTTCTATTTTTTGGAATAGTTTGAGAAAATAGGTATTAACACTTCTTTAAATGTTTGCTAGAATTCACCTGTGAAGCCATCTTGTCCTAAACTTTTGTTTGTTGTGGGCTTGTTTTTATTACTGACTCAATCTACCATGCTGGTGATTAGTCTGTTCAAATTTTTCTTCCTGATCTAGTTTGGGAAGGTTATATATTTCTCAGAATTTATCCATTTCTATGTTGTCCAGTTTGCTGCCATATAATTTTTCATAATATTCTCCTAACTCTTGGTATTTCTGTGGTTTCAGTTGTTATTTCTCTTTTCTGATTTTGAGTCCCCCCCCTTTTTTTTTTAAGAGAGACAGTGTGGGGAAAGAGGAAAGAGAGAAGGGGAGACAGGAAATCTTAAGCAGACTCCATGCACAGGGCAGAGCTCAACACATGGCTAGATCTCATGACCCTGAGATCATAACCTGAACCAAAATCAAGAGTTGGATGCTTCACCAACTAAGCCACCAATGTGCACCATTCTCTCTCTCTCTCTCTCTCTCTCTTTTTTTTTGTTGAGTCTGGCTAAAAGTTTATCAACTTTTTTTTTTATCTTTTCAAAGAACCAGCTCCTGGTTTCCTTGATTTCTTCTTTAATCTTTATTATTTCCTTCTGTCTACTGGTTTTGAGTTTTGTTTGTTATTTTTCTAGGTGTAAGGTTAGGTTGAGATTTTGTTGCTTCTTGAGGTAGGCCTGTGTTGCTGTAGTCTTCCTTCTTAGAACAGCATTTCCTGAATCCCAATGATTTGGGGTCATTGTGTTTTCATTTCCATTTGTCTCCATGTAGTTTTTAATTTCTTGGCTGATCCATTCATTGTTCAGTAGCATGTTATTTAACCTCTATCTAGGTGTGTTCTTTCCAGATTTTTTCTTGTGATTGATTTCTAGTTTCATAACATTGTAGTTGGACTAGAAGTATGACTTCAAACTTTTTGAATTTTTAAAATTATTTTGTGGCTTAACATGTAATCTATTCTGGACAAGGTTCCATCTGCACTCGAACGTGTATTCCGCTGTTTTAAGATGAAAAGTTCTGAGTGTCTCTTAGATCCATTTGGTCCAATGTATCATCCAAAGCCCCCTGTTTGCTTACTGATTTTGTTTTGATGATCTATCCATTGTTGTAAGTGGGGTGTTAAAGTCCCCTACTATTATTTTATTACTATTGATTACTTCCTTTATGTGTGTTAATAGCTTCTTCACATATTTGAGTGCTCTCATGCTGGGTATAGAACTATTTACAATCGTTGTATCTTCTTGTTGGATTATCCCCTTTATGATTAAGTAGTGTCTTTCTTTGTAGCTTGTTATAGTCTTTGTTTAAACATTTTTTTAACGTTTATTTTTGAGAGACACAGGGAGACAGAGCATGAGTGGGGGAAGAGCAGGGACAGAGGGAGACACAGAATCCAAAGCAGGCTCCAGGCTCTGAGGTGTCAGAACAGAACCCAATGCAGGGCTTGAACCCATGAACTGTGAGATCATGACCTGAGCCAAAGTTGGATGCTTTGGCTGGACACCCAGGTGCCCTGGTCTTTCTTTGAAAGTATTTTTGTCTGATACAAGTACTACTAACCTTTCTTTTTACTTCCATTTGCATGATAAATGTTTTTCCATACTTTCACTTTCAATCTGCATATATCTTTAAGTCTGAAATGAGTCTCTTGTAGGCAGCATATAGATGGGCCTTTTTTTTTTTTAAAGCTATTTATTTATGTAATCTCTATATCCAATGTGGGGCTCAATCTTGTTTCTTTATCCATTCCATCACCCTTTTGATTGGAATATTCAGTCCATTTACATTCAAAGTAATTATGGATAAGTATGTACTTATTTCCATTTGTTACTTGTTTACAGTTATTTTTATTGTTCTTCTCTGTTCCTTTTTTTTTACTCTCTTCTCTCATGGTTTGCTGATTTTCTTTAGAGATGTACTTAGATTCCTTTCTCTTTATTTTTTGCATATTACTGTTTTTTTTATTAAAACAATTTTTTAAATGTTTATTCATTCTTGAGAGAGACAGAGCATGAATGGGGGAAGGGCAGAGAGAGAGAGAGAGAGAGGATATGAAGCAGGATCCAGGCTCTGAGCCACCAGCACAGAGCCCAACATGGGGCTTAAACTCAAAAACTGAGATCATGACCTGAGCCAAAGTCAGATGCCTAGATGACTGAGCCACCCAGGCGCCCCTCTATTACGGGTTTTTGATTTGTTGTTACCATTAGGTTGATATATATCTATGCATATAACACTCCATATTAAATTGATGGTTGCTTAAGTTTGAACCCATTCTAAAAGCATTCTAAAAGCACTCCTCCTCCCCCTACATCATAGGTATATGGTGTCATGTTTTATGTCTGTGAGTCCTTTGACTGATTTTTATAGATGTACTTAATTTTACTGCTTTTGTGCTTCCTACTTTTCTTACTCTTGCTTATGGTGTTTGCTTTCCACTCAAGGAGTCCTCTTTAACGTTTATTTGTCCAGGAAACTCTCTCTCCTATTGTGAATAAAATCCTTGATGGATACAGTATTCTTGGTTGCAGTTTTCTTTCATTCAGCATTTTTCTTATATCATGCCTCCCTTCTGGTCCTTCTTCTGCTGAAAAAATAACTCATATCCCTATTTGATTCCCCTTATATGTAACTGTTTTCTTTTGCTGCTTTATCACTACTTTTTGCATTTTAATTTTTATGTGTTGACCTTCTTTGGGTTGATTTTTGGGGGGAGCTCTATGTGCCTCCTGAATTTTTGTTTCCTTCCCCAGATTCAGGAAGTTTTGAGCTATTATTTCTTCAAATAACATTTTCTTCTCCCACCCCCTTTTCTCTGACTTCTCCTTCTTGTATCTCTATAATGTGAATATTATGTTTGGTGGTATGGCTGAGTTCCCTTAACCTATATTCATTTTTTTATCACTCTTTTTTCTCTTTCCTGTTCAGTTTGCTTGCTTTTCATTACTCTGTCCTCCAGACTACTAATCTGTTCTTCTGCTTCCTCTAGTCCACTATTTTTCCCCTCTAGTGTACTTTTTATTTCAGTTATTGAGTTCTTCATCTCTGGTTCTTTTTTATATTTTCTCTCCTTGTTGAGGTCCTCCACTCCACTGTGTACCTTTATGACCATTAATTTATTTTTGACAAGTAGTAGGATTTATTGGTGGGCATGAATAAGGAGAGGGCATTGCTGAGGTTCTCAAGAGTGCTGAGTCTACCATTTTCCCAGGGGCCAAAATTTGGGATGTATTTGATGCTAAAGCCATCTGAGATGTCTTGAAGGTCCCTTAGGGCCACCCATACAATCAACAGGCTATGTAATCACACACTGCCAAGGAGGTACTCTTTGCAGCCATTGTACACTGGGCTCCCATGGGAAAAGAGCACATTATGACCATTACTTTTTTTTTTTAATATATGAAATTTATTGTCAAATTGGTTTCCATACAACACCCAGTGCTCATCCCAAAAGATGCCCTCTTCAATGCCCATCACCTACCTTCCCCCCCTCCCACCCCCCATCAGCCCTCAGTTTGTTCTCAGTTTTTAAGAGTCTCTTATGCTTTGGCTCTCTTCCACTCTAACCTCTTTTTTTTTTTTTCCTTCCCCTCCCCCATGGGTTTCTGTTAAGTTTCTAAGGATCCACATAAGAGTGAAACCATATGGTATCTGTCTTTCTCTGTATGGCTTATTTCACTTAACATCACACTCGCCAGTTCCATCCATGTTGCTACAAAGGGCCATATTTCATTCTTTCTCATGGACACATAGTACTCCATTGTGTATATAAACCACAATTTCTTTATCCATTCATCAGTTGATGGACATTTAGGCTCTTTCCAAAATTTGGCTATTGTTGAGAGTGCTGCTATAAACATTGGGGTACAAGTGCCCCTATGCATCAGTACTCCTGTATCCCTTGGGTAAATTCCTAGCAGTGCTATTGCTGGATCATAGGGTAGGTCTATTTTTAATTTTCTGAGGAACCTCCACACTGTTTTCCAGAGTGGCTGCACCAGTTTGCATTCCCACCAACAGTGCAGGAGGGTTCCCGTTTCTCCACATCCTCTCCAGCATCTATAGTCTCCTGAGTTGTTCATTTTGGCCACTCTGACTGGCGTGAGGTGATATCTGAGTGTGGTTTTGATTTGTATTTCCCTGATAAGGAGCGACGTTGAGCATCTCTTCATGTGCCTGTTGGCCATCCAGATGTCTTCTTTAGAGAAGTGTCTATTCATGTTTTCTGCCCATTTCTTCACTGGGTTATTTGTTTTTCGGGTGTGGAGTTTGGTGAGCTCTTTATAGATTTTGGATACTAGCCCTTTGTCTGATATGTCATTTGCAAATATCTTTTCCCATTCCGTTGGTTGCCTTTTAGTTTTGTTGGTTGTTTCCTTTGCTGTGCAGAAGCTTTTTATCTTCATGAGGTCCCAATAGTTCATTTTTGCTTTTAATTCCCTTGCCTTTGGGGATGTGTCGAGAAAGAAATTGCTACAGCTGAGGTCAGAGAGGTCTTTTCCTGCTTTCTCCTCTAGTGTTTTGATGGTTTCCTGTCTCACATTCAGGTCCTTTATCCATTTTGAGTTTATTTTTGTGAATGGTGTAAGAAAGTGGTCTAGTTTCATTCTTCTGCATGTTGCTGTCCAGTTCTCCCAGCACCACTTGTTAAAGAGACTGTCTTTTTCCATTGGATATTCTTTCCTGCTTTGTCAAAGATTAGTTGGCCATACTTTTGTGGGTCTAGTTCTGGGGTTTCTATTCTATTCCATTGGTATGACCATTACTTTTAATTGTCTATCAGTCATATTGCTTTTCACCCTTTCCTTTAGCTCACTTGCTGTGATTTTGTCCTGTTCTTTCATTTGGGATATATTCTTTTATCTCCTCATTTTGTCTAACTCTGTGTTTCTCTGTGTTAGGAAAGTCAGCTGTATCTCCTGCTCTTGAAAGTAGTGGCCTTACAAAGAAGAAGCCCTATAGTGCCCTGCAGTGCAATTGTCCCATGTTCACCAGAACCTGGTGCTTCAGGGGTATCTCCTATGTGTGTTGCATGTGCCCTACTTTTGTGTCCGAGTCATGTTTGCCTCTAGTCCAGTCATCTGCAATGGCTCTTTTTGCCTGTTGTGGGCAGGGTTTGGTCCCTCTGTTGTAATTTGGCCAGTCTGATGTTGCTTTGGGCTTGATTTGGGTCAGCTCAGATGTTTGCTGGAGCTGCAGGGTGCTCTCTCTGGGTTGACCCCTGGGGGGGTTTTGTTGGGTGGGTGAGGCCTGCAGTCAGACCACATCTGCCCATTGCTGGGTCCACAATTGGATTGGTGTGTGTGTGGTCATCCTCCCCTCTCTCTGGAATAGGAGTCAGTCGAGCAGTGCTAGCCCATTGGGGCTGCTTGTACAATGCCAGGTCTGTGGCATTACTCTCGATGGACTCCTGCTGAGTGAAACAGTTTGGAGAAGGTGAATCCACAGGAAAACACAGGGGTGGGGTATGTTGTCAGCAAGCTAAGTGAAGAGTGTGTATGCTGTGCTGGTCCTTATAGGTGTCCATTTATTGAGGAAGGGAATGATTGAGGGAGGGAAATGGCACCCGTCAGCTCTTTTGTTTTTGGATCCTAAAGATCCTTGCCCCCAGCACATGTTACGAGATTAGTAAATAAATCTTCCCATACATTCAGACTGCTGCTTCTATGCTGTATTTCAGTGGGGCTGTATGTTATGCTGTCTCTTTAAGGGTGGAGACTATTTCCTATTGCTCTCTGGCTCTCCTAGAACTAAGCCACTGATTTTTAAAGGTGTTGAGCCCTATTGATTATAAAATGTGTGAAGTTAAGCCCCTCTGGTTTTCAAAGTCAAATGTTATAGGGATTCATTTTCCCACTGTGGGTCCCCCTTCCCTAGGGTACCTGGTATGGGGTCTGCTCCTCTCCTTTCTGCACATTTGCAGTGTCTCACCTATGGACAGTCTCATGGGTCAGTTTGGTTCCTGACCATGTCTCCACCCTTTCTACCATTTTTGATGTGGTCTCTTCTCCACATTTAGCTGTGGAGAGTCCGTTCTGTCAGTTTTCAGGTCATATTCTGGGTTATTTACACTGATGGGTGTGTTATCTAGGTGTATCTGTGGGACAGGGTGAGCTTAGGATCTTCCTACCTAGTCATCTTCCCTGTAAGTCATTTCAGATAAATACATGTCTGGTTGCACCCCTCTCTGATAAACTGGCACCAATAGTCTAAAAGCTCCAGAAGAGTATTCTCTTTGTAAGACAAAATTTTTTCCCCTTCTCTATTGACTACAAGCATCAATCTTCAAAACATGCCTCTTTTGACAAATAATAAGATATTTATACTTGGATACAGTCCTGGAAAAAAAGAGAAGACATCTGTAGTACAGGCAGAGCAGCAGAGTAGATTTAGGACCTTCAAGCATCCCAATTTTCCAATACCAACCTTGCATGTGTCCCACCTGCAAATGGCAACTACAGTTTGAAAATCCCATATTGTCAGCATTTGCTTTATGTTTAAAATTATTTTTTTTTAAATTTTTTTTTCAACGTTTATTTATTTTTGGGACAGAGAGAAACAGAGCATGAACGGGGGAGGGGCAGAGAGAGAGGGAGACACAGAATCGGAAACAGGCTCCAGGCTCTGAGCCATCAGCCCAGAGCCCGACGCAGGGCTCGAACTCACGGACTGCAAGATCGTGACCTGGCTGAAGTCGGACGCTTGACCGACTGCGCCACCCAGGCGCCCCTAAATTTATTTATTTTTAAAAAATTTTTAATGTTTTATTTTTGAGAGAGAGAGAGTATGAGCAGGGGAGGGGCAAGAGAGAAAGGGAGACTCAGGGCTCAAACTTGCGGACCGTGAGATCATGACCTGAGCCAAAGTCAGACTGAGCCACCCAGGCGCCCATTTTATGTTTAACTTTTATTGATTGATTGATTGATTGATTGAGAGAAAGTGCATGCAAGTTGGGGAGGGGTAGAGGGAGAGAGAGAATCTTAAGCAGGCTCCACACCCAATGTGGGGCTCGATCTCACAACCATGAGATCATGACTTGAGCTGAAATAAAGACTTGGCTGCTTAACTGATTGAGCCACCAAGGTACCCCCACATTTGCTTTATGTTTAAAAAGATAAAATCATAAAATACACCTCTTTTGGGAACTTGGGAAGTTCCTCTTAAAGGAAGGTTTGGCTTTTGATGGTCTGTCACACTAACAAGAACTGCACCCCATCTATACTAGAGATGGTTGTCTTCTGGAATCAGCATGAAGAAAACTTGACAAGCTCTAAAATAAGAAAATTCAGTGATACTTATTTTAAATCTCGGGATATTGAAAATAGTTTATATCTTTAAAAAATCATAAAGTGAAGCACTTACAGTGGCTTACCTTTTTCTTAAAAATTTTTTTTAATGAGAGAGAACAAGCAGGGGAGGGGCAAGGATAGAGGGGGAGAGAGAATCCCAAGCAGGCTCCATGCTGTCAGCACAGAGCAAGATGGGGGCTTATCTCACAAAGTGTGAGATCATGATCTGAGCCAGTATCCAGAGTTGGATGCTTAACCGACTGAGCCACCCATTCACCCCCGGCTTACCTTTTTCTTTGACAAAGTCCTTTTGGACCTCTGGGATCAGGAAACTGTAAACCAACTCAGCAACAATCTCCTCTGACTGAAGCTGAGTTCGACTAAAAAATTAAAAAAAAAAAAATTATTTCCTTTGTTGCCTTACTTGAGCTACTGATTTATACTCAGTTTTTTCTTGCTTGTATAAGAACCTCCACTGTTCAAATCCCATCACTGCCTTTTCCTTGATTAAGTACTCTGAAATCTTACACTCCTGATGGGGTTGTTAACTCCATGCAAATTCAGATTTGACGTTGTCCTCCATTTAGCCTGCTTGCCGGAAAGGGAATGTTAGAGATATAACTTATACAAGAAGCCAAAAACTTTGGGGTGAAGTAATATTGCACATACTTATTCACATTGCTTTCATGCTCTGTGATATTCTGAAAGTAACTAATATGGAAGTGATCCAGACTACAGAGGATAACTGAAAACTCTATTTCTAGTACTCCTGCCATACAAAGGTCCAGGCATGTTGACTTCTGAAGAGTTATGCAGTTAAAACAATGGACACTGAAACAGGAGTTATATACTTGTTTCTCCTTGGTGGTAAAATCATAAGCTCTTGAAGAATATGTATGAGTAACAGCAAATAGACTATCCATTCTGCCATCTGTTCTCTTGGTACAAACCGGCTCTCCATTTCGTAAGCAATGTCATTGATTTCCTCAGCCATCTTCTCAATTTCTGCCCTGGCTTGTTCTTCTGCAGTATTCTCTTCGGTATTCAGTATTATGTCTTCCAGATAGGAAGTTACAGTACTTTGGTGAACTTTAACCACCTGCAAAACCAAAAATACCCCCGTTACCGAGAACAGGAATAAGTAAATAAGATCCAAAAAATGCACGAACATTGGTTGACCTTTTTTTTTTTTTTTTTTAATTTTAGCACATCTATTTTGTTCGTTAAGTCAACAGTCCCCTGGTTGATCATTTCCTTTTTTGTTTTGTTTTGTTTTGTTTTTTTAACTTTCTGGTCAGTCTGTTTCTAGTCCACCTACCTGCCCATTCTTGGCAGCCCCTATCCATCTATCCCATTTCAGAATTATGGGTCTTACTGAGGGTGGGCAGTACAACACTGCAGAAAGATCATTGGCTTCAGTCAATAACCCCGTTTTGGATCCTGGCTTTATTCTCACCAGCAGTGTGACTTGATCAAACTGCCTGGCTGTGGCAGAGACTAAGAGGTATTTCCCAACGTCCTTTCTCTCCTTCCTCTTACATAACAGAGCCTGTGAGCCAACAAGTGTCTAGAATAAAGACTATATTTCCTAGTTCCTGTAGTTCTGGTTGAGGGAGTACATGCAGAAATAATTTGTGCACTTTCTAGGAAGGATTCTTAAAGGGAATTTGTTTTTTCTTTTCTCATTTCATGGGGATGTAATGCCGGAGAACCAGGAATCATCTTAAACTGCCATGAAGGCCATGCCTTAAGGACAGAAAAGCAGAAAGCTACAAGGATCCTGGAACTCTGATGAATTTTTGAACTATCATACCCTGGACTGCTGCTGCTTTAAGCTTTCTGAAATTGTGAAATAGAACACACATTTAGAAAAATGCACAGTGATAGATGTACAGTGTAACGAATTAAGGTAAATCCAGTACCCACGCAGCCACTGTGAGAATTCTAGGAGGCTGCTATTGGTTCTTCCTGACCACAGCCCCTTTCCACTCATGCTTTTATGGAAAACACTCCCACTTCTCTACAGTTTTGCTCCTTAAGTATGCAACTGTAAACAGTACAGTTCAGTTTAGTCTGTTTTACCGGTAGATGCACAGGAAGTATCATAAGAATCAAGTGTGCCATACTTAGTTTTATATGCATTCTGTCTCAACAGATTTTGAGCTTTTTGGGGGAAGGATACCTTTCTATTTTGTGTCTGAATATTTCTTTGCACCTGAGATAATGCTTTGGGACTCAGTAACAACTCAGTCCCTGTTTTTCTTGAGTGGCACTGCAGCAGGACTCTGAGTATGTAATGTTTAGTGTACCTATGCTTGTAAAACACCAAGTCCATAACCTTAAATCCCTAGACCTTCCCTATGGATGAGACCCAATGACCAG
Organism: Prionailurus viverrinus; assembly: GCF_022837055.1. Classification (NCBI taxonomy): domain Eukaryota; kingdom Metazoa; phylum Chordata; class Mammalia; order Carnivora; family Felidae; genus Prionailurus; species Prionailurus viverrinus. The sequence goes on from NC_062569.1 coordinate 93,846,417, forward strand.
TTTAATACAGTATCAACCAAGCAAACAACCAACCAAAATATATTTGCTGACTGTCTTAGGTGCAGAGATCTATGCTGGTGTTGTGGAACAGGCCAAGGGATATACAGTATGCTTGCTCTCATGGAGCTCACAGTCTTCTTCAGGAAGCCAATGATACAGGTGAGTCTTATAACAGATCAGAGGTGGCAGGTTTAATGTGGCCCACCTCTAGCAGTATACGCACTTGTGTGTTTACATGTATCTTTATAAATGTGTCAGTTTCTGGACCCGTTTGTGTTTGTATGTGCTTAAATGAAAAAGGAAACATATAGGTGGCTGTATGTGCATTTACATGTGTTTCTCCATGTCTTTGTTAATACTATATACCCTGCATTGTGCTTGTCAATGTCTTTGAATATGTGCATGCAAACATGTGTCTGTGCTTCAATATGAGTCTATGACTTTCTGTATCTACATTTCTCAATATATGTTATTTTTCTGGAAATACTTAATGTATACATTTCTGGGTTTTGGTATATTTATGTGTAAGCATATTTGTCTTTAAAAGGGCCATATGAAGGGATATTAGGAATTTAAATGATAGATGGTATTTGAATCTGAGGTCCACAAATAGATATACTGTTTACATAAATGGTCTTTAAATCAGGCTGGGAGGGTCATCTTAACCCTTCCTAGAAATGGCTGACATTTCCTGGGCTCATTCCCACTTAGAACTACCTTCCTTGAAGCTCTTACGTCCTTCTTCCTTTCTGTGTTTTTGAGCATACTGGTTTCTGTGCCCCTTTCCTTTTTATTCTCACCCCCAGGTTGATTCTTCTCATTCCAGCTGTTTTTTCCTTAGTGATATTAGGTAGGGGCAGTAAGTTTTGCCGATAATTTCTAAGTCTCAAAAAGCAACTCTTTTTGAAGCAAAATGTGTTAGGATGGTAGGAGGCTAGAATATGGATTATAGGCTCATACACATTATAGATGATCTGCCACTCCAGTTAAAAAGCTGCACTTGACTACATGCAACTCAAAACTTAAGTTGTATAGAAGGAGAGCAATCTGTTTGGTTAAAAAAAAAATTGAAATCCACACAGAAAATACTATTCACAAATCAATCCTAATTCTATGAGAATTGGGTAAATCCTGAAAATCTTAGATCAAATAAGATCTCAAACAGATGCATATTTTTTAACTGAGGAGCTCAAAAGCATGCACACATACAATTCAGACAGTCCTCCTGGACAAGAAATTCTTCATGTTCCAAGTTTGCTCTTTCTCTCTGTCCCATGTGTCCCACATCTAGTCCAAGGGAAACTCTCACACAGCCTTTGCCTTGACATATTCTGGGTGTGCTGGCCACCCATACAGCCTCATCTGTGTCCACCTCCAAAGCATCTGGTTAGCCCAGCTCCCCTCCTCTCCATTCCTAGGGGGTCAGACACCCTAAATGGAAGAATACTTATAAAGCTCTCCAGTGACTACAGAAAAAGAAACCAACCTCTGGGTGTATTTTGGTGTCTGTGTGTGTTGGCAGGGGGATAGCACAGCACAGTCCCTTTTAAAGAAATCTTCCTCATAAATCCCCTCCAATTTTAACACTTGAGCTTTTATATTTTTTTATGTTTTTTTTTTTTAGAGAGAGCATGAGTCAGGAGGGGCAGGGGTGGAGAGGAAGAGAGAATCTCCAATAGGCTCCATGCTCAGTGCAGAGCCCAAAGCGGGGCTCAATCCCACAACCCTGGGATCATGACCTAAGACAAAATCAATAGTGAGATGCTCAATTGACTTTATATCTTGAATTTATATCTTGCTCATTATGCGTTGGTCAGAATTCTAATTTACCAACCTGGTACCCTAGTTTGTCTTTTTTTCTTTTAAGTTTATTTACTTTTTTTTTTTGAGAGAGAGAGAGAGAGAGAGAGAGAGAGAGAGAGAGAGAGAGAATGAATCCCATGCAAGCTCCCTGCTATCTGCAGGGAGACTGGCATGGGGCTCAATCTCACAAACCGTGAGATTATGACCTGAGTCAAAATCAGGAGTTGGAGGCTCAACCAATTGAGCCACCCAGATGCCCCTCTTGTTTATATCTCTAGCCAAAACCTCTTTTAAATTCCATCTTGTCTATCCACCTGCTGAAATGACACCTCCACTAGAATGTCTCGAACCTAATATAAATCAACTTCCTGTTTCCACCCCTGCCCCTAAACTAATTCCACTAATTCCACTCGGAAATAGTACCATCATCTTCCCAGTTACTTAAGCCAGAAACTATACATCTTCCTTGACTTCCTGTTTCTCATTGGCCCAAACTACTTCAAGAGCCTCCTTCCTGATCTCCTGTTCCCACTCTGTCTTCCGTCCAAACTGTTCTCCACACAGCAAGCAGAGTAACGTTTAAAATGCGTCACTGGGCCTCATATGTTTCCTTCATGAAGCTTACTATATTTTCTAATTCTACACATAACTGCATGTTATCTAAGTATTTAAGCCCTAGAAGAAAAGAGACCATGACTGGTTTCCAACTGTGCCTAGCATATCGCAGGAACTCAATACGTATTTGTAGAACGCGATGAAAAACAAAAACAAAAGGCATTTCATATCATGAGTTTCATTTGGTTTGACTCAGCTCCATACACACAAGCAGCTTCCAGACATCCAGCTGCCCCACTTACCTCCTTAAATATCTGGTCCTCCTCCCGCAGGCGCCTTTGCTCCACTTGGCGCCGACCACTCTCCTCAGCTTCTCGCATCCTCCGCTGCCGCTCGGCCAGCATGGCAAAAGCATGGATCCTCCTCTCTTCCTGTAGTCTCACCAGCTCTTTGGACAGGAAGTCAAACATGTCTGCCAGAACCCTTCCTTCCAGTCCAGCCAAATGGTTTTCAACCAGTGACACCTGAAAAACATTTTTAATGATACAAATTCTACTACTCACGATGATTTGTAAGGAGGGTTGCTGGACTAGCCAGAACTCTTGGTCACTTCACTTTCAGAATGCACTCAGTGTTTATTATCACTAGGCCAGCCCCATCCCAAGTGTTCTTACTATGAAAACTTAGGATACAAACTTAGACATGAGAAAGTGGATTGCTCAGTCCGTCACTGATAGATTATAGTCCTCAAATTATGAGGAGGACTTAGCAAAACATTTCTATTAGTATCCACACAAATTGGGTTTTTTTGTCTTTCATTTTTATCCAGAAGGTAAAGTGCTTCTATCTTCCCAGACATGAAAGGAAATGTTAAGGTTTTTATTTAAAAATTTTTTTGGGAGTTCAATAAAATGGTGTCCCCTAGATATTCACTCAGATACCTTTTAATTTTTTAATGCTTCATCCTTTGACACAAGTTTGGGGAATTTTAAGATCCTGAATAACATGAAAGTAGAAAACTGTGGTACTTTTTATTCTTTTAAATAACTTGAAAGTCATTAAGAACGATCTTTGAAACAGAGTAGGAAAAAGCCTACAGGGCACTTTTCCATCCAGTTCCTGGGTCTTCCAGGACATTGTGTTCCCATCTGAACAGAAGTGCATCCCAGCTCTATCATTTGCAGGGCTCTTCTTTCTCTGGTCCCTCTGTTGGGTCTCACAGCCTGTGGCTTTTTTCCTTCCTCCCCCAAACTGAGACCATCCACAAGCCTGATGTCATGTAAAAGCAATAATGTACTCATTTCTAAGCTGCTTACCATTTGTGCCCAATTCCACACGGCACAAGCATTAATGTGCATTACTAAGGGTGGGTCATACTAACTTCACTTTCATATAGCACTATACTGTGCAAATTGATTCTTTTTCATATTGATTTATGGATTAGTGGGAGAGATAGTAAAAGTATGTCCACTCTGTAGTCAGCACCATTAAAAACTCTCTATATAGACAAATGCCAGAAGAAAATAGGAAAAACATTTACAGTTGTTGGGGTAGAGCTGCAATTACCAGCTGTTGTCAGGTGACACTGATGACATCACAGAATACCATGATATTAACATATTTAATATGCAGTTTAACCAGCCTGAGCTATGTACAGCTCCAACACCCAAAAGTGCTGATATTTTAAAATAAATCTCATGTCTTTTTTTATTGCATTTATTATTTTATATTTGGTAGAGTCACCAAATATTTTTTAGAAGGGTTTTTTTTTCTTTTCTTTTTTTTTTTTTTTTTTGCAAATATAAGATCATGCTCAGTTCAGTGAGGGCATAGCCCATTCCATTTCTGGACTGCAGCAGCATTGTTCCAAAGTGCTGACTGTGATAGAGTGATGGGATTGGGGGGAATGTTTCTTTTTTGTCATTTCATTTACTATTATTATAATGCCACTTGTGCAATAATAAAAATCCAGGAGACAACCTTGTGCTCATGCAAGTTCCTCTGTCGCTGTAAGGCCAGGGTCACTTGCTTCTCAGCTTTCTTCAGCAGCCTGTCATCTTCTTGTAGCGCATGGCTGGTGCGCAGCTCCTGGATCAACTCTAGTCGCTTTTCCTTGCCTTCAAACATCTGTATCAAACCAAATCAAAAAGAGACTTGCAATTAACGTCCCTTGTGCAACACATCAGGACTCATCCAGGGACTGGTGAGGCACTTGTGAACAGTGGGTTCAGTCCTGCATTCTGGGACCACAGGGCAGGGGTGCTCCAGAGAGCTAGAGGTCAGCTTCCTTTTCTACACCTCCAGCTGCTCAGGTAGAGAAAGAGCTTAGTTATCAGTTGTTTACTCAGTTTCTTAAAATGTCTCTCGAAGACAAGGTGGTTACTACAGGAGTCATATTAAGAAACTAGAACTGGAGCGCCTAGGTGGCTCGGTTGGTTAAGTGTCCAACTCTTGATTTCGGCTCAGGTCATGATCTCACAGTTATGAGACTGAGCCCTGAGTGAGGCCCTGCACTGGGCATGGAGTCTACTTGGGATTCTCTCTCTCTCTCTCTCTCTCTCTCTCTCTCTCTGACCCTCCCCAACTTGAGCATGCATTTATGCACATGCACGCGCACGCACACACACACACACACACACACACTCTAACATAAAAAATTAAAAAAAAAGGAAACTAGAACCTTCCCCTCATTTTCTGTGCTCCTTCCCTAAGATGCCTGAGGATGGTATTTTTCATAGCCATGTTTTCTTTTCCAAGAGATCTGCCCCTGGTTTGTAATACGGAGTCAGCTGTGACATTTTTCCGGGGAAATTTTCAAAGAGAGTAAAGAATAATGCTCAACACAAGATGCTCACCCAGCTTCCCAGACTTACTAATTATAACTGAGTCTCTTATGAGTTATAGCTGTGTGAGGAGAAAAAAATTTTTTGCTGGTGCTTTATATTAGTCCACTTTAAAAGTGAAGTATGTTTGTACAAATAATGTGGTGAAAGCTTTATAGTCAGGAAGACCAGAGTTGAATTTGCTAGCAGTTAACATAATCTCAGACTCAAATCACTTGCCTGTAAAATGGGGCAACTGATAGAAAAAAAGAGAGATGATATAAGTAAAGCAAAGAAAATATAATGTGAGCTTATACTAGGCTTTAAAACTGTAGTTATTATTACTTTGCTATTTATTATTCAGGTGTTGCTAGCTATATGCCAACTCAAATAATTATGACTTTGTGGAAAATTAGGGAATCCACTTGGTTTGTGATGCCTTAATAGTAAAAATTCAGGGGCACCCACTGACTTAGTTGGAAAAGCATGACACTCTTGATCTTGGGGTCAATGAGTTCAAGCCCTATGTTGGGTGTAGAGATTAAATAAATAAACTTTTTTAAAAAGTCAAAATTTAGGTAGGAAAATGGCTGGATTTAGCAATTCTAAGGAAGATATTAATTTCACTTTGCCCTGGTTACAACTGCAAGCAGGTTGGTTACAACAGCAAGCAGGTTGGTTACAACTGCAAGCAGGGTGGTTACAACAGCAAGCAGGTCCTTTCTCTCTTTGACACTGTGCCACCCACTTGGACAAACTGGAACAGAAGGGAATGGGTAGGTAACTTGAGAGTATAGAGTTCCAGAGGACAGCAGGGTGCCAGAAGGAATTCACCACAAGGAACCAAGCACATATGCGTTCTATAAATCCATCCTCAAAGGAGAAGCACAGGACCAGTGGTTGGACCCTACACACCGTGTTCTGAACAACTCTTCCCCGGAGTAACTTTTGAAGGTAGATCACAGCCATCTCTATATCTTCTTCTTCCTAAAAGAACAAAGTGAGAACCAAGCAGCTTGAGAAGAGCAGCAGTCAGCACGAAATATTTTTTGAAGACTCAGATCAAGCAAAAGGGACTGTGCTAGATGCCAGAGACTTAAAGAGAAATAAATGAGGTCTATACTCTCATTGAACATATAGTATTTTAAATGCTACTGGATTGTTAAAATTCATTCTTTTATAATGATGACATCATTACAAATAATTTCAACAGCAAAAAATTCATGCTATCCCTACAATTTAAGCCATTTTCGTTTTTCTATACTCCTTTCCAGCAAAATCTTTCTTGAAGCAACAAGTATTGCTTACACCATCCCTTTTGTAATAGTTTTTTCATGTTTGATCAAGAGTAGACAAGGAATAAAGCTAGTTTGTGTCAGAGTCTAGAGTAAGGTGTTTCTCACAAGAATTTAGATAAGCTGGTAAAATCAGAATGGACAAGAATAGCCATCTACAAAAATCACCTTAAATAACTGTGTCAAAAGCAGAAAGCAGAGTCTGCAAATCTAATTAAGGTGCCTCTAAATGCAAAAGAAAGCATGTCTTTCACACATGTGAAAGACAATGTGTTAACCACAGGCAGTGATTGGCATAAAGTCTAGCAAAGGGGATGTCCAGAAGCACATCCTGGCAGTCCCTCCACGCAGGTGACCCATCAGAAGCCCTAATGAGATCTCCTGTCAACTCTCCTCCCTCTGACAACCTTCTCAGTACAATCTGGCTTCTTGTGAGAACTGCTCTATCCTGGGAGATGATGGGCTGACCTGCTAAGAGGAATGCCCCCATCTACCAGGCAGTTATCCTTCGGTCAAGCAGGACGTTTGGATTGTGGCATCTCTAGCAGTTTCTTGGAGGTGGGGGCTGTCTAGTCTGAGTCAGTCCTAAATCCTGACTGACTCTGGTACCTCACCCAAACAGAGTTTGGAGATCTATGAAGGTGACGTATGACTCTGGTCAAGGTGACCTCTTTGAGCCAGTCCTACCTCAGAAGCCAACCTGTCCTCATGACATCTTTGGCACTTCACTCCTCTCTGACACCAGCTGTCATCAGCCACCTCCCCATGTGGGCAAGATGGTTATAGTAACTGATCATCATTCAATCTTCTTTTTTTATTTGACATACATGAGGATTACCTTCTGATGCCTATTTTTCTTGGAAAGATTTTGTTGTGCTTATTCGTGTGTGTTTGATGTTTGAATCATAAGAATAAATGCCATATAAGTCATATCTTGAGAAGGTGACCCTGTTAAATTAGGTTTGTTTTTTAACTCAAAGTATCTAAGAACACACAGCAATACTGAATTTAGCATTTCAAATCAAGTTTCAAACTTACATTGGAACTCATTTCCAAAGTTGGAGTTGGAAGGCGAGGTTGAGGTAGTGACTTTCTTTGAAGAAAGCGCAGAAGTTTCTTTGGTTCAAGAACTTTATTCTTCTTATCCAATATTGCCTAGAATAATAACACCAAGTAGTGTCATTCTTTACCTTTGCATTTTCTTCCACTACCAGATCTAGGCCACAGTTCTGAAGATCAATCAAAAATTATCTTCTCTATGGTTATGCTTGGACAGTTTGAGAAAGTCCAAACCCAGGTGCTTCTGTGACCCAAGAGATGTTATGATATTCCTAAAGATCAACTAACCACTGGATAAACATGGCACATATTCTAGGTTTATCCATTTTAATCAAAGATTTGGAGGACTTAAATCATTTTTTTTGAGATTTTAAAAGGTTCTCTCGTATGTATGCAAACAAAACCCCAACTCCTATTCTTTCATAAGAGCCTATTATCTGTTTAGAATAAGTGCCTGGGCAATAGAAAATTTCCCTGTGCCATAAATGATGGAAATATTTGATGTTTTGTTGTTATAGGGGAATTGAGGAGCATTCAAGGGCAACTGTCTCAAAGTGAGGAGCTTTCCTTTGGCAGTGAAGGCCTGCACATCATGATTCTTGAAAATGAACTTGTTTCCTTGTGAAACAGTGTGTGTGTTCTGATTTCAACATACATTTTATTTGTTTTACTTTTGATCACCAAAAGTCCCCCAAATTATATGTAACATAGGATTTTGTTCACTGGTTCTATATTCAGGCACAGGAGGGGATACTTTTAACTTAAAAGTATCAAAAATTCTAATCTCCATCATTTAAAAATCATACTTTAGAATCACATTTTTCTGGGGCTCCTGGGTGGCTCAGTTGGTTAAGCATCCGACTTCAGCTCAGGTCATGATCTCACAGCTTGTGAGTTCAAGACCTGCGTCGGGCTCTCTGCTGACAGCTCAGAGCCTGGAGCCTGCTTTGGATTCTGTGTCTCCCTCTCGCTGCCCCTCTCGCTGCCCAACTCACATGCTGTCTCTGTCTCTCAAGAATAAAATAATAGAATCACATTTTCACCACATAATTTTTACATTAGTTTTCCCACAGAAAACATACAGAAGTGATAAAACAAGCACAAAGCCAAAACTTGAAATTAGTAAAAATATGCAAATTGAGTAAAATTTGAAACCATATGAAATTACTGTGGTTGTAATAGAACCTCTGAGTTTCTACAAAATAAAACTGACACAAAATATATATAACAGCTCTAATATATAGCAGCTTTACAATAACCACAACTACTGAATCAATAAAAGCAACAGCAATCAAAAAAATAATAATTCTAAACACAGGCATCTCTTCAGTGATAGGCCCTAAATAGCACCACATGAAACCACTTTAAAACCAGTCATTCATAATATGTTGGTATCGATCTGGGAAAACAGGCACTCACATACACTGCAGCAATTAGTACATCATTTATGCAAGAAATTTGTCAATATACATCAAAACTATAAATGCAGGCATATTGTGGGCTAGCAATTCCATGTCTAAGAATTTTCTTCTAGATATGTTCACACATGTACCAAATTATATGCAAACAAGATTACTCAATGCAGTATTACTTTTAATACAAAAAACTTGAGACAATATAAATAACAAGAAGGGATTGGTTAAAATATGGCACATTTAAGCAATGATATATCATGCAAAAAATAATGTAACATAATTATGGGATGATCTCCAAGATATATTAAATAATAAAAGCACAGACAAAACCATGTGTATTATATACTAACATTTGTATAAAAAAAAGTTTAAAAAGATACTTGGAACCACATAGCTGGGAGACAGGGATAGAAGGTTTACATTTAATACTCTCATAGAACTCCTGAGTTTTTAACTATGTGGATATTTTTCCCAGTCAATAAATAAATTCTAAATATGAGAGAAAAGAAAGAAAAAAATCACTTAAATTTTGAAAAAAAGCAATTGGATTTTTACAATTAAAAATGTTTGGTCAAGAAGTCCAATCAAAAGTATAATAAAACTAACAAATATTTGAGAATTTCTTCAATCTCAGTCTTATCGCTAGTCCCCATGAATATTAAGCATGTACAGTAGTTTATATATATTACATAAGGCATACTATGTATATCGTGCATTAATTGCTAGTCCCCATGAATATTAAACATGTACAGTAGTTTATATATATTACATAAGGCATACTATGTATATCGTGCATTAATTGCTAGTCCCCATGAATATTAAGCATGTACAGTAGTTTATATACATTACATAAGGCATACTATGTATATCGTGCATTAATTGCTAGTCCCCATGAATATTAAGCATGTACAGTAGTTTATATATATTACATAAGGCATACTATGTATATTGTGCATTAATTGCTAGTCCCCATGAATATTAAGCATGTACAGTAGTTTATATATATTACATAAGACATTATAGTGCTTAATCGTGCATCCATCTTATTCTAGGACAATCTCTTATGGACCTCAACTATCCAAGAGAGCTTGATCACCTGGCCTCGAGAAACCAGCAACCCTTGCCTGAACGTGTACCTCTTCTCGCTCCGGGCCCATCTTAATGTGGGGGTTTCTATAACGGAACTATACCTGGCATCTGGTTCTTACTTCAGGACCATAAAATCCTTGAATCCAATCCTTCAATTCTCTCAAATGGGACATCTCGATGGACTAATGACTAATCAGCCCATGATCACACATAACTGTGGTGTCATGCATTTGGTATCTTTTAATTTTAGGGGGGCGAACTTGCTATGACTCAGCTATGACCTAAAGGTCCTCATTGTCTTGAAAAATAAAGTTCCCAGGGAGAGAGAAAGGAACATGAATGAATATGAGAATATCAAGGAAATGCTCTTAGCAAACAATACATTTTAACCTGCTTAAAAGACAAACTGGCTAGGCAACTGAGTTTAATCCATAGTTTTCATAAATGAAAGAAAGAACTGATTGTTACACTCTTTTAACCTACTTTAAGATGTAAGTAATTTGACAAATCTTCAAAAATATATTCCAACCTAAATTACTACCAAGAATAGCCTGAAAATATTGTACTGTGGAAATTCTTTTATGCCATTCTAGATATTTTTCTTCCATGATTACTGTGACATAGCCCATAAAGTATTTTTTAAACCTTATACCACCTGTACCTTCATGTTTCTATGATTCTGAATTCTCAAAATAATGTTAGCCATAAGACTAAAAGCAGATACACTGTCTGGACATAAACCTGATATGTAGTGATTCTCTTCAGTTCAAACCAATATTCTAAACTAACAGACTCCATACAATGGCATCTCATCCCAAATCCAAAAGGACATATAAAAACAAGGACAATAAAATAATGTGAATCCTATGACCCCATCAGCTACAGCAAACATTAAACACAGCCCAATGTCTAGCCAGATTAGAATAAGTCCCACATTATGCCTATTTACTTCAGTTCCTATTGCTTGATAACGGATGTCAGGCTATCAAAAACATTAAAAGGTATTCCAAAGGAAAGGGGAAAAAAAACCCCACAAAAACACAGTCTAAAGAGAGAAAGCAATCGTCAGAACCAGATTCAGATAGGACATAAATGTTGGAATTATCAGACAGAAAATTTAAGATAACAATGATCAATATTATGATAAAGGCTCTAATGGAAAAGGTAGATGACATGCAAGAATAGATGAGTAATGTAAATAGAGACAGAAACTCTAAGAATCAAAAGGAAAGGATAGAAATCAAAACACTATAACAGAAATGAAGAATGCCATCAATGGCTCATCAGTAAACTCCACATAGCTTAAAAAAAAAAAAAGAATCCAGGAATTTAAAGATAGGTCAATAAAAACTCCTCAACCTGAAATGCAAAGAGAAACAAACAAATAAATACAACAAAACATCCAAGAACTGTGAGACAATATCAAAAGGAGTAATGTGTGCAACTGGAATGTGAGATAGAGAAGAAGGAGAATGCAGAATAAATATTTGGAATGATAATGGCTGGAAACTTTGCTAAATTAATGACAAACACCAACCTACAGATCCAGAAAGCTTAAAAAAACGCCATGAAAGACACCTACCTTAAACACACACACACACACACACACACACACACACACACGCACATGCACACACAAACACCACAGGCATATAGTATTTAAATTAGAGAAAACCAAAGACAAAGAAAGAAATCTGAAAGAAGCCAGAGGAAAAAACACCTTAGCTACTGAAAAACAAAGATAAAAATTATAGTGGAATTCTAGTCAGAAACCATCCATGCAAGAAGAGAATGGAGTGAAGTCTTTGAAGTGTTGGGGGGAGGAAACCCCACCAACCTAGAATTCTATACTCAGTGAAATCATTATCCAAAAGTGAAAAGATCACAATTTTATACTTAACTGCTTCAAAGGATACTATCAAGAAAGTAAAAAGACATCCCACAGAATAGGAGGAAAATCTGCAAATCATTTATCTGATAAGGGTAGGCCTCAGAATATATACAGAACTCCTATACCTCAACAATAGACATTAAAAGTAATGTCTATAATAAACAATTAAAAGACAACCCAATTAAAAAATGAGCAAGGAATCTGAACAGACATTTCTCAAAAAAAGATATACAAATGAAAGGCACATGAAAGATGCTAAATTTCATTAATCATTAGACAAAAGCAAATTGAAACCACAGTGATATACCACCTCACACACACTAGGATGGCTATAATAAAAAGATGGGCAGTCACAAGTGATGGCAAAGATATGGAGAAATCAGAATCCTTATACATTCCTGGTAGGGATGTAAAACAGTGCAACCACTTCTGAAACAGTCTGGCAGTTCCTCAAAAAGTAAAACATAGTTACTATGTGATCCAGTAACTCCATTCCTAGATCTAGAGCCAAGAGAATTGAAAAACTTATGTCACTCAAAAATCTGTACACAAATGTGCACAGCAGCATTGCTTAGATAAAAAGGAGAAACAACTCAAATTTCTATCAACTGATGAGCAGATAAACAAATTGTAACACATCCACACAATGGAATATCATATAGTCACAGAAAGTAATGAGGTACTGAGACCTACTACAACATGGATGAACTTTGAAAACATTATGCTAAGTTAAAGAAACCAGACACAAAAGGCCATACATTGTGTGATTTCATTTATATAAAATGTCCAGAATAGGCAAATCCATAAATTGAAAGATTAGTGGTTGCCAGGGGCTATGGGGAAGAGGGTAATTGGGAGTGACTGCTAATCGACAAGGGGTTCTTTTGGGATAATAAGAATGTTCTGGAATTAGATAATGATTATGGTTGAACAATCTTGTGAGCATACTAAAAACAATTGAATTGTATATTTTAAAAGGGTGAATTTTATGGTATTGAATTATATCTAAAAAAAAAAAATCATAAAAGAGAAACGAAGACTTCTTGAGACAGACAAAAAACTGAAGGAGTTCATTGCCAGGAGACCTGTCCTGTAATAAATGGTAAAACAAGTTCTCCAGGCAGGAGAAAAATGACATTGGTTTGAAACTTGCATTTCTATAAAGAAAGGAACAGTGGCACAGAAAGAATACATGAAGGTAAATTGAACTATTTTTTCTTATTTTTAATTGATCCAAAATATAACTGTTAAAGCAATGACAGTAAAAATGTATTGGGTGATTATAGCCTATGGATCTGTGAAATGAACGAGAGCAATGCCACAGGGACTGTAGGGAGGAACTGGGAATAATCTGCTATAAGGGAAATGCTCTACATGGAAAGTGATAATATTACTTCAAGGTGGACTTAGATTATTTTATATGTAAACTCATATACTAGTTCACAAGACAAGCCTCACTAAATTTCAAAGAATAGGGATTCCTGACCATAGAGCAAATGAGTTAGAATTTACTTCAAAAACGAGTTAAGATTCCTGTATATTTGGAAATTTAAAAACTTAAATACTCACAGGAGCAAAAACCATAACAGATGTTTTTAATAAGTTAGATACTAATAAACACTTCATATCAAAACTAATGAAATATACCAAAATCAGTGTTTTGAAGGAAATGTTTAGCTTTAAATACTTTATAAAATTGATGAGTGCCTGAAAATTAATGAGCTACATGCCTACTTTAAGTTAGGAAAAGAACTACAAAGCAAAAAGAAACAAGAGAGAAAGACATAATATGAATAGGAGCTAATACAATTGATAAAATATCTATAGTAAAGAAAATCAACAAATTTGGAGGTTCATTCCTTGGAAGAACAATACCAAGAAAATTATTAAGCTTCCAGTAAAGCTGAATAAGAAAAAAGAGTTAAAGCACAAATAAATAATATTATGACTGAAAAAGTAGGCACGGTTATAGATAAAACAAATGCTAAGAAGATTATAAAATAATACTATCAACGTATGCCAAAAAATTTGAAAAGTTAGGTGAAATGGACCTTGTAAAGAATGTAATTTACCAAAACAATGCAGAAAGATCTGTAAGTAGTATGGAAATGAAGGAGTGGTGAAAGCTTTCCCATGAAGGTAACATCTCAGATAATAATTCTACCAAACTGAAGAAACAGATCATCTTAAGCTTAAACTCTTTTCAAAAGTAGAGAAGAAGGAATATTCTGCAGTCATTTAAGAAGACCTGTATAACTCTGACACCAATACTGTACAGAATCAAAATGAGAAAGAAAAGTAAGGCCATTTCACTCACAGATATAGAATCAAAATTCTGAAAAATAAACTAGTAAATCAAATCCAACAATGTATTAAAAGTAAGATAAAATACCTTGACCAGGTTAGGCTCAACCCCAGTATGTAAGGATAGATTAATGTTTGTTAAAAAAAAAAAAGCAACTATAAATGTTCCTTATTATAATAATAATTTTAAAAAGAAAAATATATAATTATCTCAATAGATACAGCTGAAACATGTGATAAAATACAACATGAACACATGATTAAAAGCTTCAGTAAATTAGGAACAGAAGAGAACTTCCACACCCTAACAAAAAGTATCTACTAACACATCTTACAGAAAGTGAGAGAATAATGAATGCAGAGTTCAAATGGGTAAATGGAGACAGGGGGATGAGGTGGGAAGAACCACATAAATACACATGAATTACTGTTAAGGTCCTAATTTTTATAGTGAGTATGGGCTCCCATGGATTCTTATTCCACTACCAAAACCAACTGAACAAACAAACATACGTGGACCAGTGGGGAGATTATGTCGTGGACCAGAGAGTCTCAGTGTAGTTCCTACAGATCAGCATTACCTGGAAACTTGTAACAAATGCAAATACTCCAGCCCCACTTCTGACCTACTCAATCAGAAACTTTGGGGTTGGGCCCAGCAACACGTGTTTTAACAAGCCCTCTGGGTGATTCTGATGCCTGCTAAAGACTGAGCAGCACTATCATAAACCACGAATTCTAGAGTCTATACACCTACAGTCCAATTAACAAATGGGAAGCACAGCTGGTGGCTCCTCTGTACTTGTTTCATGGGGACAACCATTGCACTTTCTCATTTAGTTGAGCTTTAAACTAGATCAGAGAGGCCTTGAATGTGACTCCCTGTTACCCTGGTAACAAATCTAAGAGGGAGAAAATGAGGCCTAGTACACTATTAAAACCAGCAGTAATTCCTAACACTAGAAACTTGCTATGCCTCAACGTAGTCTCAGATATTATGGAGATCCAAAGTCAGAACCACTTTTAGGAAGTAACATGACTTCCACCAAGAAATTGGAGAACAACCTCCAAGAGATTTTCCTACAGTTTGAAATGAGGAAAAGAAGCATATTCATTCAGCATAGCAAAGGCAACTTCCAGAAGAGAAAAATCTAGGGAGGAGAAAAAATGTAGAGTTATCCGTTGAGAACTACTGGACATTGCAATTTTGGAGGTATAGTATTTCACTGCAAAAGTCCCACTAGAAGCATCTTGTCTATGAATAAGGATTACTATACCTTATGAACCTCTGCCAACTCATGTTCCATTCTTGCTGCCCTCTTGAGAAAACCAGCTTTCGTGGTAGTGACTTTTGGCTTTGGAGGTCTGATTCGGGGTTGTGTCACAAAATCTGGGAGACATGACTCAAGTTCAACTAATCCTACAGGAAAGAAGTACATGTTTTTTAGTATTTGGTGATTAAATGTACCATTTTGAAAGCGTATTGTTAGCTTTAGGAGCTATTTGCCAAGTGGTTTCATTTAGAATTATTGATGAGGTAGAGCCCACATAATTGGAGTGGACCCAAAACGTAAAGCAAATTTCTGCATAATTAACTCATGTTCTCAGTGACTTAAGATTGTAAAATGAGAATCCATTCTAATACAATATTTCCCTACAAAAATGTAGTAAATTCTACGATAATAATCAAGAGAAAATTAATGGTCATATGATACATGGGATCATCATTCTAAAGTAGATGTACACAAATTTATCTTATTCTGCTCTGGAGATGATCAGCCAGAGACACAAGTTCAAGAGTGTGACCATCAACTCATGATCTTGGCCATATACATGATGCTTCAACTTGTCAACTAAAATTTAAATAATCTAAATAAGCTTCTCTTGGACTTTGTAAGAGGTACAGCTCTATGAATTTATCCCCTGGTTATCCATTTCCTTGCCCACTAGTTTTCTAGCACTTCTTAAAGGGCTGATTTCGTGATATATTTCTTGTTTGCTTTGAAAATCTGATATAAAAGCTTTTTCAGTTTCATTTTTGTATAACTTTATTAGTGACACTGAACAAGTTTAAATGTTTAGTAGTTAAGCATTGATACACTGTAATATAGTATATCCATTTATTTGAGTCTTAGCAGTTTTTATTGGTTTGTATGAACTCATATTAATAATATTGAATGTGTTCATTGCTATTTCTTGAAAATATTTTTACTTGTTGTTTAGCCTTTAATCCAATACTTCTTTCTCTTCTAGTACTTTAATCTAATACTCCTCTTATACTGGACTTGTTATCATGTAAACATCTTACCTTCATAGGTGTTGAGATAGTGGTTTTTTACTACAAAGTCCTCTGAGTTGTTATCAGGGAAACGACCAAGGCGAGACAAAGGCCCATAGACCTGGGATGCATAGTCAGAATAATCCTTGATGATATTTCTTCTCTCCAACTTCCCTTCTATATTCTTTCCCTTTCCCACAAGTTTCCTGATTGCTAGAATAAAACATACCTCTGTGACTATCTCCAAAATATAGTTCTAAACAAATGCATAATAATAGGCCAGTTTTGTTTTTGTTCACAGAGAAACTACTGAACTGTGCAGTCATGAAGACCACTCACTGCAGACAGAATATAACACTAAAAACAGAGGTTAGTCCTCTGTGTGGACCAGATCCTCATGAGACAAGCGGGAGTGACAGAAGTTGAGGCAATTAGTGTCCTCAATGGGTACTCGTCAAAAATCTTTTATAACTGGGGCACCTCGGTGGCTCAGTTGGTTGAGCGTCCGACTTTGGCTCAGGTCATGATCTCCTGGTTCGTGGGTTTGAGCCCTGCATTGGGCTCTGTTCTGATAGCTCAGAGCCTAGAACCTGCTTCGGATTCTGTGTCTTCCTCTCTCTGCCCCTTGCTCACTTGCTCTTTCTCTCTCTCAAAAATAAATAAACATTAAAAAACTTAAAAAAAATTGAATAACTGCATTCCAAGCTCTGAGGTAAGAAGGTGTATTCGGCAAAAGTCTTCCAGGCTTACAAACGAAACTCAAAGTAACTGAAAAATATATGTTCAGGGGAGATTTGGAGAATTATTTTCTCCTAGGAGAATAATTGCAAGGGAGGGAGACTACAGGTTCTTCAGTAATCTGACCATCTTGGTTAACAATAGAATAAAGCACAATATATCCCAGCTTAGAGCTCTAGAAGTGTTTGGCAGTCAGAGGGAAAAGGCTGAGCCGTGCACATTCAGAGTTCATTCATCTAAGGAGTCATGCTTGCTACCTCCACCGGCTCCTTCTCTTTCAGTCCTGTCACAGAGCCAGCCGGTTTGAAGGCTCTATGCTGTGTGCTCTCAATGCATGGAAAGTCATACTGTGGGACTACAAAGTCTTGTTGCAAGAGGCAGCTGCATGCACCACTGCTGACTTGTGGGTGTTTATGTTTGGTCCTCAGTGCTTCTGTGTATAACTTGGGGTTTTAGAATTAAATAAAAATAGTTAACATTTTATTATTTACCTACAAAAGTTAGTCAACTCATCATTAGTTATACCAAGTACTGAAAAGAAAAAATGTTGACAATGTCTAACTACATACCTCGAAGCTAGTTAAAAGTTATTTTCACACACACACACACACACACACACACACACACACACACGGCAAGTTCAGGGGCATATAAGTGAGAGCAGATAATAGGTGCCTCACTTATGATGGGAGGGAGTGGGGTCCTTGAAGGCCTCCCTGAGGAAGTGACATTTGAGTTCCGTCTTAGCCAGGGTTCCCCCAAAGGCAGAGCATGAGACAAAAGCAGTTGTGCAAGCAGTTTATTTGGGAGGTGATCCCAAAGGGCAGGAAGAGAGGGACAGGGGGAGAAAAAAAAAAAAAAAAAAAGCTACTCAACCCATTGTTAGTATTGTGAAGTGCTGAAAAAAAAAAAAAAACCAACTGTTGAACATGTATACCTAGCATCTAGTTAAAAGTTAAAGTTCACTAAAAATAATTTTATGGAATTAATTTTTATAACTGTTTTACTTTTGCTAGAAAAATAACAAATTTGATTTTTTAAGTTGTAATTACATTCTGTTATTATACATTAAATTGATAATTTGCATATATAATTGATACATTACAATTTTATAAGTAAATTATATTAAAAGTTACTAAGCAAATAAAGCTATAAAGCTAAATCCTAATAAGTTAAATTTTTTTAATTTTAATTTAGTTTTTATATAGTCCTTAAAAATTTTTTATATAGTCATTCTTAATCATCCACTGACTACTTCTTTTATATGTACAGATATAATACATAAACAGATATACAGTATATCCATGGTCTTAAAATTTCATGGGAGGGGGCAAGCAGGAGAAAATATGTCTACATGTCTCATTTAAGGGAAATAATTTATAAAAAGGTTGAGAAATTGGGCTCTCTGGGAACTCAACCCATGAATATGAGAAGCCCATCCCCTACTCTCCCTCTCTCTCCCTCTCTCTCTCACACACACACACACACACACACACACGCGTGCGCGTGCAAATAATGTCAGTAACTTGACTACCTGTTAGAACATTACTACTTGGTTTTCTTAGAAATTTTCCTCCAGTCTTCTACTTTTGAAAGTAACTCTTTTCCTTTATTCATTTAATAACACTAGGACTCATAAGAATTCTATCTAAATCAGGTTTGGTCAAAGATTCAAAGCAAAGCCAACTTTCCCATTCTCTTCATTGTTCATATTGCACCTTTACCTGATACATGTCTGTGCTGAATCTGTGCCAGTTTTGCCTCCTTTGCTTCCTGCAGTTTAGACCACTGGGCATTCAAATGCTTCATGTTCACTTCATTTTGATTCTCATCACGCTTCTTCAGCAGCTCTTTTAGGACTTCCAGGCGAATCTCCTGCAGTCTTTAAATTACCAAACATAAAGAAGTATGTGGTATCTCCAACAGAATGTTCTACTAGAGAGAAAGGGAACGCCTGCCATAAACAGGATCTTCTCTTTGGGCTGGTATCATATTCACATATTTTAAAAAGACCACTCTGGCAAAAGTGTGACAAATGGATTAGGTGCTTGGGGAGGCAACTCAACAATAAGTCTCTCTATAATAGGACTATGTCTGGGTGTAGTTCTGAAAGGCAAAGAGAAGTATGCCAGGTAAAAAAGAAAAAAAGGGGGGGCGCTCTCAAGGCAGATGAGCCTAAATGAACAACAAAATGTATATGCACAGTTCCAGGTCGACAGATATTGGCTAGAGGGTTAAGTAATAGGAGTGACGAGAAAATGAGGCAGCATGCTATCTTAAGGAATAAATGTGAAAATGCCAGGGTCTGGCATATACAGACACTCAGTCAATCTTTGCCTCCCTTCCCCTTGTCTTCACCTTGTTCTCCCAGAGCTACCTTGCTCATGTGTATATAACCATGTATAAATGACTTCAAAATCTGTACCTCAAGCCCAGGTATTTCTAAACCAGAATTCCTGTCTACTTGAATTTCCAGCTATCCCCTGACAACCTCAAAAACGCCTGCTCATTTTGTTCCCCCAGAAATCTACTGTTTCTTATATCTTCTTCCCTCCTGTAATGATTCCTCCTCTAAAGCACTTCTCGCATCCATTCCCTAGCTCATGTTTTTGTCAACCCTCTCCTAACTTGGACTCTAGTTGCTAATCTAGTCTCTCTTCCTTCCAATCTTGTTCCACACAGCTGTCAAGATTTTCCTTCCTAAAATAGAATTTGAACATTTTACTCTTACTTAAAAATTCATAGACTAATTCATTTAGCCACTAATTTGTCAAATATTTATTAAGTGCTCACCATATGCCAGGCAGGAAACAAACAATGATGAACAAGATAAAACACCTTCTATCAAGAAGCACTGTTCTATTGGATCAGGCGTATCAACTAGCATTTTATAAGACAAGGAGATACATACCAGACCAGAAGAATGAAAAGACTGTGGGAGAAGAAATGACAGAGCATCTATGTTTAGCACTATTCCCAGTAGATGTGGGGAAGGTTGGGAAGGCTTCCTTACAGGAGGCATTAACTCTGTAGTCTTGAAGGTAAACAAAGATTAAGATTTGCCACATTGACAAGGAAAAAGTGACACCTAAGCAGAGGAATCTGAATGTTCAAATCAAAGGGCTAGAGACAGAGCAAATAGGTCATGCTGGCAGGGCTTCTCAAAGTGAACGTAGAGGGGAGGGTGTGGAAGTAGTGACAAATGAAAATGGAGAAACGGGTATTTTTTAAAAAATAAGCCACACACCAATAGTCACCTTTCTCTCTGGAGTTAGAAATCCAAGGTTTGGTTCTCAAGTTCATCACTTACCTCAATTCCTTCAGTCATAAAATGGGCGTAATAGTATCTATCTATCCATCCCATAAGGTTGTTGTGAGTATTAAATGAATTAATGTCTATGTGGCAGGACAGTGGTTCCCAAACCTAAACATGCATCAGATTACCTGGAGCCCACGGCCTGACTCAGTAGGTCAGAAATACCTACTGAGGAGTACTGGGGAGGGGCCTGAAAATCTGCATTTCTAACAAGTTCCCAGGTAATGCTAATGCTGCTGGTTTGTGCACCACACTTTGAGAACTACTGGCTTGGAACAAACATGGCTCCAGCACGTGGTAACCTCTCCACAAATGTAACATGCTCTACGAATATCATCATCATCACTAATATTATCATCTACCTGATGGCTTCTTACCCTTCAACACCCAGCTCAGAGGCTACCTTCTCTCAGTTTTCCCAAATCTCCACTCACTCCAAACAGAACTAGCCAGAAACATTTTAAAGGTTTTTAATGTCCTTCTGATAAGAATATACCTCTCTAAATTGCAGCACGAAATTTAATTTTCTACAGACAGGATTGGGTACCTGATACCTACTTTGCCCCAAAGTACTTTACATTCCATTAGCTGCAAACTTTTACCAAAACATCACACAGTCTGGATTCAGGGTTAATAGAAAGTGTTGTAAAAAGACAAACATATTTTGAATTCAGAACCACGTTGAGTCTAACTCTCCTGGTTCTTAACTCTAAGCAGACTGTCAGGGACCATGGTAGCATTGCTATGAGTAACAAAGTGCCTCGGCGCAGCCTGGAACAAAGAACAACCTCAATAAGTTCCCTTCCTTTCCTTTCTTGCTGGGGAGCTGGAATTTGGGGGTTTTCATCATTTCTACACCTTCCAAGGACAGCCTCATTACTGAAAATACATTAGTTAAATGACTGAAAACCAGAAGTACCTTTGTATATTGTTGTTTATCCACCATGAGTTCATTTCCTAATTGAGGAATTCCACAATTTGTCTTTTAAGTAGAAAATGCCCCTGTTAGCTGTAGCTAGAACCCAAGATGTCCTGACTGTGAATCCAGTACGAGAGGGAATAAGAGACAGTATTAGCTAGGAGGCTGATGGATATGAAGAGGGCCAAGGCCTAGGCAAAATGGCATCGGGAATGAACAGAAAGGGTCAGTTTGACTGGTGCAGTCACTCTGGAAAACAGTATGGAGGTTCCCCCCAAAAATTAAAACTAGAACTACCCTACGACCCAGCAATTGCACTACTAGGCATTTATCCAAGGGATACAAGTATGCTGTTTCAAAGGGACACATGCACCCCAATGTTTATAGCAGCACTACCAACAATAGCCAAAGTATGGAAAGAGCCCAAATGTCCATTGATGGATGAATGGATAAAGAAGATGTGGTGTACGTATATATATATATAAAATGTGTGTGTGTGTATATATATATATATATACACACATATATATAATGTATATAATATACAATATATATTATAATTATAATATATAATTATAATATTATAATTATAATGTATATTATAATATAATTATATAATATTTTATATATAATTATATAATATATAATATATTATAATATATACTTATATAATTATATGTTATAATTATATTATATAATATATATAATATATTATATATAAAAATATAAAAATATATATTATAATTATATATTATATATTATAATATATAATTATAATATATAATATATAATGTATATATATGTTATATATATAACGTATATATATGCTTTTATATATGTAACGTATATATATATGCTTTTATATATATAATGTATATATATGCTTATATATATATATGCTTATATATATATATATATATATATATATAATGGATTACTCGGGAATCAAAAAGAATGAAATCTTGCCATTTGCAACTATGTGGATGGAACTGGAGGGTATTATGCTAAATGAAATCAGTCAGTCAGAGAAAGACAAATATCATATGACTTCACCCATATGAGGACTTTAAGATACAAAACAGATGAACATAAGGGAAGGGAAGCAAAAATAATATAAAAACAGGGAGGGGGACAAAACATAAGAGACTCTTAAATACGGAGAACAAACAGAGGGTTATTGGAGGGATTGTGGGAGGGGGGATGGGCTAAATGGGTAAGGGGCATTAAGGAATCTACTCCTGAAATCATTGTTACACTATATGCTAACTAACTTGGATGTAAATTAAAAAAATAAATTAAAAAAAAATAGTAAAAACTACTGAAAAATTTAAATGCTCAAAATCTCTTTTTAGTTTACTATTGTTAGAAATAATTGGAACAAATATATGCTTGAATTAAAAGAAAAAAAATAAATAAAAAGGGAAAAAGAACTAATATATGGTACAAGGCAGGTATACCTTTAACACATGTGAAAATAACCAGTTACAAAAGACCATATACTTCATGATTCTATGTATATGAAATTTCCAGTAAAGACAAATACAAAGATACAGAAAGTAGGTGAATATTTATAAAGGATGGTGGAAGGGGGAAATGGAAAGTTTCTTTAATGGATTAGAGTTTCTTTAACGTTTCTTTCTTGGAGTGAGGAAAGTGTTATAAAATTAGATAGTGATGATGGAGATACAACTCTGTGAATATAGTAAAGATGACTAAAATGTGCATTTTAAAATGGTGAACTCTAGGATAGGTGAACTGTATCTCAACAAAACTGTTAAAAAATAAAAATAAAAATAGTCAGTTTGAAAGACATTTGCAGAAAGCAGTGGGATTCTGAAATAGTCTAAATTAGATTTTTCGGGAAGAGAAGAATCACAGATGCTTTGAGGAATTGTTCAAATCTGTTAAGGGTTCCACGCTTCACTTTACACACAAAGAGGGCATTATACACTTTTATGTTATTAGAGAGAAAATTATAGAGCTATTATTCCTGAAAGAACCAGCAACCCAATTTCCTATCTCTACAGGTGGAGGGTTGTTATAAACCCACATATTGGGGAAAATTCTCTACAGATAAAAAGTATTTACGTTACTCCACCAGTGCAGGTGCAGATGTCTGGATAATCTAGAACTTACTTTTCAATCTCCTGCTCTCTGAGGGCCCATTCCTTCCTCTCCATTGCATTCATCATCCTCCTTCTCTTCTCAAACTGGGAGGTGTCACTCAGACAGGGAAGAGTGGCTTCCCAAGCACGCTTCTCCCGGGCACGTTCTATCATCTCAACTTCAGCTTGTCCTGCTGGAAGCCCTCGACCTGGATGGTAAAGCAAAGCAAGTTAGAAACACATGGACAAACTCATGTACCTTCCAGTATTTAATTTACTCCCTTTCAGTTCCTATCCTTTTTAAATTCAAGGGTTAAGACAGGATGAAATGATATTGGGAAACATCCTCACACTGTGCTTCACAGCTTGTTATCTATCCCCTGTACTGCCTCTTGTTAGTTACTCAGCCAGAAGACATTTTAGTTACACATAACATGCTAGAGAGTATTTGAAGAATATTCTGTGACTACTGAACAATCATACCTTGGAATGCCCTATATTAGACAAATCAATGTTTTGAAATGCAAAGAAATATCAAAGTAACTTACAGCTGGTAAGTGGCAGAAATCAGGATTTGAACATAGCAATCTGACCCTTGTGGTCTTATGTACTACTCTATACTTCCTCTCTATTAGAGAAATAAAACAAAAATGAACTGTACAGACAAGTCGACAGTTAATCACACTCAACAGTGAGGTTGAGGTTTCAACAGTGAGGTTGAAAGCTTTTCCTCCAAGATCAGGAACAAAACAAGAGCCTACTCTTATCACTCCTATTCAACATAGTACCGGAAGTCCCACCCAGAGTAATCAGGCAAAAAAGAAATAAAAGCCAACCAAATCAAAAAGGAAGTAGTAAAATGGTCTCTATTTGCAGATAACATAATCTTAGATATAGAAAACTATAAAGACTATCAAAAATGGTTAGACTGACATACGAATTCTGTAAAGTTGCAGAATACAATATCAACATACAAAAATCAGTTGTATTTTAAATACTAACAATGAACTACCTGAAAAAGAAATAAAGAACATAATCCCATTTACAAAAATAACAGGAATAAATTTAGCCAAGGAGGTAAAAGATCTATATGCTAAGAACTATAAAACACTAATGAAAGAAATTGAAGATGACAAAAATAAATGGAAAAATATCCCATGTTCATGGATTGGAAGAATTAATATTGTTAAAATAGTCATACTATGCAAGGACATCCAAAGATTTGATATAATCCCTAATAAGGATCCCAATGACATTTTTCACAGAAATAGAAAAACAATCCTAAAATTCCTATGGAACCATAAAAGAACCCAAAGAGCCAAAGCAACCTTGAGAAAGAAAAAGGTGAAGGCATACTTTCTGGTTTCAAACTATATTACAAGACTACAGTAATCAAAACAGTATAGTACTAGCATAAAAATAAACACATAGACACAAAAAGAATCAAGAGCCCAGAAATAAACCCATACATAGTCTACTAATATTTGACAAGGAGGCCAAGAATACTCACTGGGGGAAAGATACCCTCTTCAATAAATGGTAATGGAAAAATAGGATATTCACATGCAAAAGAGTGAAACTGAACCCCTATCTTACACTAATCACAAAAATTAACTTGAAATGGATTAAAGACTTAAATGTAAAGCTCCTAGAAGAAAACATAGGAAGGAATCTTCTTGATGTTAGTCTTGGCAATGATTTTTTGGATATGACACCAAAAGTACAAGCAACAAAAGCAAAAATAAATAAATGGGACTACATCAAACTAAAAGGCTTCTACACAGCAAAAGAAATGAGCAACAAAAGGAAAAGGCAAACTATGGAATGGGAGAAAATATTTTCAAACCATATATCTGATAAGGAGTTAATATCCTAAATACATTAGGAACTCCTACAAATCAATAGCAAAGAACAAAATAATGCAACTAAAAAATGGACAAATGACATGAATAGCCATTTTTCCAAAGAAGATATAAAAAAGGCCAGTAGGTACATGAAAGGTGCCCAACATCACTAATCATCAGGGAATTACAAAAGAAAAATATGAGATATCCTTTCACATCTGTTAGGATGGCTGTTTTCAAAAAGACAAGAGGTAGCAAATGCTGACAAGGATGTGGAGAAAAGGGAACCCTAGCACACTATTGGCAGGAATGTAATTGATACAGCCGCTATGAAAAACAGTATGGAGGTTCCTGAAAAAGCTAGAAATATAGGTACCATATGATTCACTTCTGAGTATATATCTGAAGGAAATGAAATTACTATCTCAAAGAGATATCTGCACCTCCGTATTCACTGCAGCATTTACAGATGCCAAGACATGGAAACAACTTAAGTGTCCATTAACACATGAATGTTATAAAAAATGATATAATTCCTATATAACATATTAAATATAATAAACATATATTGAATAAAATTAATATGTTATCAATTTTATATGTAATATAAAATATATAAAACTCAGCCATAAAAAAGGAAATCCTGCCATTTGCAACAACATGAATGATAATTTGAGGGCATTATGCTAAGTAAAATAAGTTAGACAGAAAAACACAAATACGGTATGATCTCACTTATATCTGGAATCTAACAAAACTGAAATTCCTAGAAACAGAGCATAGACTGATGGTTTCCAGTGGTAAGAGGCATGGGAGAAATGGGTGAAAATGGTCAAAGGGTACAAGCTTTCAGTTATTTGATGAATAAGTTCTGGAGATCTAATGTACAGCATGGTGACTATAGTTAACAATAATGTATTATATACTTGAAAGCTGCCAAGAGAGTAGATCTTAAATGTTTTACACACACTAAAAAAACAATGGTACTATGTGAGGTAATAGGTGTGTTAACCAATCTTATTGTGGTAATCATTTTGCAAAAAATATGTATATAAAGTCATGTGGTGTGTCCTAAACTTGCACAATATGTCAATTATATCTCAGGAAAGCTGGGGGGAAAATGAATTATACATAAGTAACAATATGATAATCTTTTATTTTTATTTTTTTTTAATTTTTTTTAACATTTATTTATTTTTGAGACAGAGAGAGACAGAACATGAACGGGGGAGGGCCAGAGTGAGAGAGGGAGACACAGAATCTGAAACAGGCTCCAGGCTCTGAGCTGTCAGCACAGAGCCCGACGCGGGTCTCGAACTCACGCACCGCAAGATCATGACCTGAGCCAAAGTCGGACGCTCAACCGACTGAGCCACCCAGGCGCCCCCTTTTTTTTTTAACATTTATTTATTTTTGAGACAGAGAGAGACAGAACATGAACGGGGGAGGGCCAGAGAGAGAGAGGGAGACACGATAATCTTTTATTTAATATTTACATCCATGATATTTTACTGTATCATTCTGCCACTTGCTTTTTTACTCAACTTTGTTTTGGGGATGCTAGTCATACACAGAGATCTAACTGCATTCTTCCACTGTAGGACTCTACCACAATTTAAGCTATCTTCTCAAAAGTGATGTTTTAAGTTGCTTCTAATTTTTTGATTACACATAGTAACGCTGCAACAAACATCCTTGTACTGGTCTCATTATGCCCATATGCAAATTTCTCTATGATTCTTAGAAAGGATCTAAAGTCTAGCAGCTAGATCATAAAATATCATCATTTAAAATTTTTCTGAATATTGCCAAATTTGCCTTCCAGAAGTATAATTTTGCTCAAGCCTTCTGAGAGTCCCCTGGTGCTCTCCCACAGCCCATGCTTCCTTCCTTCCTCCCACATTGTTTCTGCCAAATCTCAGTTGCTTTTTGTAGTCCTAACAAATACTTAGTAGTAGTTCACAGATTTTTTTTAAGTATCACTGAAAGTGCAATTTGTGGGAGTTGTGTTGTGCTTGTTGCTTTTGTATGATTTCTGGGAAGAAAAGAGGAAAGATGCTGATTTACATAGGCACAGCTATACTGGGATTACAGATTTGGTTTAGAATTGCTTGAAGGTATAAAATGTTTAGGGGAGAAATCCTATCTATTTAAGCATGACTCTCCCCATTTATAAACATGGTATGCCTCTCTTTTTATCAAATCTTTGTTCATGTGCTTAAGGAATAATTTACATTTTTCTCCATAATACTGTGCACATGTTTTTGTTAAATGATATTCCTAGGCACTTTGTTATTTGTCAATATTAAGAGTATGATATTTTCAATATTTCTACTTAGATATTGTTCATATATAGGAAAGCTACTGATCTTTGCATGTTGATTCTATATTCAGCTACCTTACTGAAATCAGGTTCTTAGTTCTGGTAATTTGTTACTTCATTTGATTTTCTAAATGAGTACATTGTCTGCGCAGAAAGATAGTTTTGCTTCTTATTTCTAATCTTCATGCCTCAATTTTTTCCTCTTACTGCAGTGACTCAGTATTTCTCAACTAAAGTGATATTACTGCCTTATTGGGCAAAAAAGTATTTCTTGTATGGGACTGCCAGATACAGCACAGGATGTTTAGTGTCCATGCCAGCCTACCTCCCAAAACCCATCTCGTGTGCTAAATACCAGGGGCACGTCCTAATCATCATTACATTTAAAAATGCAGAGCAAGAACTTTCAGGGAGATAGCAGAGTAGGAAGATCCTAGGCTCGCCTCATCCCACAGATACAACTAAAGACACCCCCATCAGTGTAAATAACCAGAAAAACACTAAAGACTGGCAAAACAGACTCTCCACACATATGTTGAGAAGAGGCCACATCAAGGAGGCTAGGAAGGCAAAGACTTAGTGGAACCAAATAGACCCACATAACTATCCACAAAAGGGAAGAATGAGGTGGGTACAGAGATAAATAAGCACCCCAGGCCCGGGGGCCATGTACTGGGAAGACAAATCCCCAGAACATTTAGCTTTGAAAGCCAGAGAAGCCCAGCTTTGTGAGTTCTTAAAACCAATGGGGTTTAGCACCTGGAAGTTAAAAAGTCAATGGGCTCAGCTCTGGGAGAGCCCAGGGTGAGAAGAAACGGAGTCCCTACTCTTAAAAAGACAGCATAACAAACAGATCCACTGAGATACAGCACAGAAACAGCAATTTGAAAAACACCTGGGGTATCCAGGAGGTGGATTTGTTTACTAATCTCAGAGTTTGTATTGGAGGAGTAGGGATCTTTGGGAGACTTCTCTAGGAACAAAGAGGCTTACAGGAGCCATTTCCCATCCCCAGTGTGGATATATGGACATCTGCCAGTACCAGCACACCAGGAATAATCTCCACCAACCTTGCTAACAGCACACCCTGCCCAACAGTCTTCTGCAGATCCACCCCCTCCAACCCAGCTGGCATCAGCAGAGTTGTCCCTGGCAGCTGCAAGTCCCCTCCCTGGAGACTGACACAGACCTTGCTGACAACACTCACTCTGATCCTGTGTCTCCTGTGGAACAACCCTCTGCAGGAGTCCATCCAAGGCTGGCATTGCACAAGCAACCCAAACACGGTCTACCACCACTCCAAGTGACTCTTGCCCCAGGGAGAGGGGATGATAACAACACACACCAGTCCAAATGCAGCCCTAGCAGTGGGCTAGGGACAGATTTCTGGACTGCAGGCCTTGCCCACCAACAAAAGCATCTGAGGGGACAACACAGGGAGAGCACCTTGTAGTCTGGTGGTACTGCAGCTCTAGCAAACCCCTGGTCAGACTCAACTCAAGCTCAAGGAGACCCTGACTAGCCAAATTACATCACAGGGACCAATCCCTGCCCAAAACAGGCAAAGAGAGCCACTGCAATGGCTGGACTGAGGGCAAATATAACTAGCCACAGCAGGGCACATGCAACACACATAGGAGACACCCCTGAAGTGCCAGGTTCTGGCAAACAGGGGACATTATACTGCAGGGCACTACAGGACCTTTGCTCCATACATCCAAGTCTTTCAAGAGCAGATGTTGCTGACTTTCATAATACACAGAAAACAGACACAGAGAGTTAGACAAAATGAGGAGACAGACAAATATGTCCCGGATCAAAGGACAGGACAAAGTCACAAGAAAGCTAAATGAAATGGAGATAAGCAATATGCCTGATAGAGAATTTAAAGTAATGGTCATAAACATACTCACTGAACTGGGACAAAAGTGAAGGACTCGGTGAGACCCTCAACAAAGAGACAGAAAATGTAAAAAAAAGAACCAATCTGAGATGAAGAATTCAATAACTGAAGTTAAAAATACACTAGAAGGGAAAAATAGTAGACTAGAGGAAACAGAAGAACAGATCAGTGACCTGGAGGACAGAGTAGTGGAAAGCAATCAAGCTCAACAGGAGAGAAAAAAAAAAAAAAAATGAAAATAGATTAAGGGAACTCAGCCACACCATCAAGTGTAATAACACTCATATTATAAGGATCCAAGAAGGATAAGATGGAGAAGACGTGGGGAGAAAATTTTATTTGAGAAAATAACAGATGAAAACTTCCTGAATTTGGAGAAGGAAACAGAAATCCATTCAGGAGACACAGAGAGCCCTCAACAAAATCAACCCAAGGAGGGCCACACCATGGCGCATAGTAATTAAAATGGAAAAAAGTACTGATAAAGAATTTTAAAAGCGAGAAGAGAAAAAAAATTAGATACATACAAGAAAAACCGCATAAGACAACTAGCTGACTTTTCAGCAGAAACATTGCAGTCCAGGAGGGAGTGGAATGATATATTCAAAGAATATACTTGCAACCAAGTATAAAAGAAAAGACTTGCAACCAAGAATACTTTATTTAACAAAGCTATCATTCAGAATTGAAAGAGAGAGTTTGCCAGACAAACCAAAGTTAAGGAAATTCATGGCCACTAAACCAGATTTACATGAAATGTTAAAGGGGACTCTGTGAGTGTAAAGGAAAGACTGTATGTAGGAGTAAGAAAAGTAGGAAGCACAAAAGCAGTAAAATTAAGTATATCTATAAAAATGAGTCAAATGATTCAAAACAAAAGGATATAAAATATGATACCATCTACCTAAAACATGGCAGGGGAAAGGAATAAAAATTTAGTGCTTTTAGAATGGGTTCAAACTTAAGTGACCGTCAACTTAATATAGACTGCTATATGCATAAGGTGTTACATATAGACCTAAAGGTAACCACAAATCAAAACCTGGTAACAGATATGCAAAAAATAAAGAGAAGGGAATCCAAGTATATCAACAAAGAAAGCTAGCAAACCTTGAAAAAGGAGAACAAGAAAGGAACACAAAACTACAAAAACAACCATACAACTAATAAGATGGCAATAAGTACATACCTATCCAAAATTACTTTGAATGTAATGGGACTAAACACTCCAATCAAAAGACATAAAGTGACAGAATGGATACAAAAGCAAGGCCCATCTATATGCTGCCTATGAAAGACTCATTTCAGATTCAAAGACACATGCAGATTTGAAAGTGAAGAGATGCAAAAGCATTTATCACGCAAATGGAAGTGAAAAGAAAGCTGAGGTAGCAACACTTATATCAGACAAAATATACTTTAAAACAAAGACTGTAACAAGAGACAAACAAGGAAAGAACATAATCATACATCCAACAAGATATAAGAATTGTATAAGGGAACCATCCAACAAGATATAGGGATCGTAAATATTTATGCACCCAACATGAAGACACCCAAATATATACAGCAGCTTAACAACAAACATAAAGGAAGTAATCAATAATAATACAATAATAGTAGGGTACTTTAACACCCCACTTACATCAATGGATAGATCATCCAAAGAGTAAATGAATAGGACACAGTGCTATGAATGACACATTAGACCACATGGATCTAACAGACGTATTCCATCCTAAAACAGTGGAATACACATTCTTTTCAAGTGCACACGGAACATTCTGTAGAATAGATCACACATTAGGTCACAAACAATTCTCAACAGGTTTGAAAAGACTGAAGTCAAAAGTCTAGCACCAGACAGCTTCACAAGTAAATTCTACCACACACTTAAAAAAGACTTAATATCTATTCTTCTCAAACTATTCCAAAAAAATAGAAGAGAAAAGAAAGCTTCCAAATTCATTCTATAAGGTTAATGGTACCCTGATACCAAAACCAGATAAAGGCACTACAAAAGGAGAGAGACTCTGAGAGACTGAAAGGGGGGTGGGGGGTGGGCGGAGAACGAACTACAGGCCAATATCTCTAATGAACATAGATACAAAATCCTCAACCAAATATTAGCAAACCAAATCGAACAAATCATTCACCACAATCAAGTGGAATTTCTTCCTGTGATGGAGGGTGGTTCAGTATTTGAAAATCAATCAATATCAAATCAACATCACATCAACAGAAAGTATAAAAACTATATGATCATTTATCATTTCAACAGATATAATAAAAGCATTTGACAAAGTACAACATCCATTCATTATAAAAAACCCTCAACAAAGTAGGTTTAGAGGGAACATACCTCAACATAATAAAGGCCATATATGGAAAACCCATTGCTGAAATCATACTCAATGGTGAAAAACTAAGAGCTTTTCCCCGAAGATCAGGAATAAGACAAAGATGTCCACTCTCACCACTTTTACACACCATAATACTGAAAGACCTAGCCACAGCAAAAAGAAATAAGAGGCACCCAAATTGGTAGGAAAGAAGTAAAACTTTCACTAGTTACAGTTGACAAGATATTATATAGAGAAAACCTTAAAGACTCCACCAAAAAACTAGAACACATAAATTAATTCAGTAAGGTCGCAAAATATAAAATCAATATATAAAAATCTGTTGCATTTCTATACACTAAATTATTAGTATAGCAGAAAGAGAAATTCAGAAAACAGCTCCATTTACAATTTCAGTAAAAAGAATAAAATATCTAGAAATAACCAACGATGTAAAAGACCTCTACTCTGAATATTATGAAACACTGATGAGGGGCACCTAGGTGGCTCAGTCAGTTGAGTGTCTGACTTTGGCTCAGGTCATGATCTCATGGTTCATGAGTTTGAGCCCCACATGGGGCTCTCTGCTGTCAGCACAGAGACCACTTTGAATCCTCTGACCCTATCTCTCTGCCCCTCCCCTACTCGTGCTCTCTCTCTCTCTCTCTCTCTCTCAAAAATAAACAGTTAAACCACTGACGAGAGAAGTTGAAGATGACACAAATGGAAAGACAGTCCATGCTGATGGATTGTGAGAACAAATAATTGTTAAAATGTCCATACTACACAAAGCAATCTACAGATTGCTAATGCAATTTCTACCAAAATACCAATGGCATTTTTCACAGAACTAGAACAAATAATCCTAAAATTTATATGGAACCATAAAAGACTCCAAAGAGCCAAAGCAATTTAAAGAAAAAGAACAAAACTGGAGGTGTCACAATCCCAGAATTCAAGATACACTGCAAAGCTGTAGTTATCAAAACAGTATGGTACTGGCACAAAAACAGACCCATAGATCAACAGAACAGAATAGAAAGCCCAGAAATAAACTCACAGTTATATGGTAAACTAATTTTCCATAAAGGAGGCAAGACTACACACTGGGAAAAAGACAGTCTCCTCAACAAATGGTATTGGGCAAACTGAACAGCTACATTCAAAAGAATGAAACTGGACCACTTTCTTACACCATACACAAAAATACACTCAAAATGGATTAAGGACCTACATGTAAAACCATAAAAACCCTAGAAGAGAACACAAGCAGTAATTTCTCTGACAGTGGTTACAGCAACATTTTTCTAGATATGTCTCTTGAGGCAAGAAAAACAAAAGCAAAAATAAAACTACTGGGACTACATCAAAATAAGAAGCTTCTGGAGTGCCTGGGTGGCTCAATTGCTTGAGCGTCTGACTTTGGCTCAGGTAATGATCTCATGGTTTGTGAGCTGGAACCCCATGTTGGACTCTGCACTGACACAGAGCCTGCTTGGGATTCTTGCTCTCTCCTCTCTCTCTCTGCTTCTCCACCACTCACACTTTCTCTCTTTCTCAGAACACATAATCTTGAAAAAAGAAAAATAAGAAGCTTCTGCACAGCAAAGCAACTAACAACAGAACTTAAAGACAACCTACTGAGTGAGAGAAGGTACTTACAAATGACCTATCCAATAAAGGGTTAGGGTGTCCAAAACATATAAAGAATTTATATAAGTCAACACCAAAAACACATATAATCCAATTAAAAATGGACACAGAAGACATGAACAGACATTTCTCCAAAGAAGACATACAGATGGCCAACAGACACATGAAAAGATGCTTAGCATCACTGATCATCAGGGAAATGCAAATCAAAACGACAAGGAGATATCACCTTACACTTGTCAGAATGGCTAAAATAAACAAGAAGCAAGTGTTGGCAAAGATGTGGAGAAAAAGGAACCCTCATGCACTGTTGGTGGGAATGCAAACTTCTGCAAAAACTGTGGAAGACAGTGTGTGTTTCCTCAAATAATGAAAACTAGAATTACCATATGATACTGGGTATTTACCTGAAGAACAAAAAAGCACTAACTTCAAAAGGTATATGTGCCCCTTTGTTTACAGCAGCAATGTTTATAGTAGGCAAATTATAGAAGCAACCTAAGTGTCCATCCACAGATGAATGGATAAAGAAATGGTGTGTGTGTGTGTATAAACATACACATACACACATACAAGAAATGGTGTACACACACACACACACACACACACACACACACACACACACTGGAATGTTGCTCAGCCATAAAAAAAGAATGAAATCTTATCATTTGCAACAACATGGATAGAGCTAGAGAGCATAATGCTAAGTGAAATAAGTCAGAGAAAGACAAATGCCATATGATTTCACTCATATGTGGAATTTAAGAACCAAAACAAACCAATAAAGAGACAAACAAAAAAGACTCTCAACTATAGAGAACAAACTAGTGGTTACTAGCTGGGAGGTTAGTGGGGAGGATAGGTGAAACAAGTAAAGAGGATTAAGGAGTACACTTAATCATGATGAATGCTGAGTAATGTATAGAGTTATTGAATCACTATATTATACATCTGGAACTAATAGAGCGCTGTTAATTATACTGGAATTAAAAAAATTTTTAACTTTTTCCAAAAATTATAGTGCAACAGCAGGACAGTACAGATGAGTATGGCTGTTTTCTAATAAAACCTCTTTACAGTCACTGAAATTTTAATTTCTATAAATTTCACGTTACAAAATACAAAATTTTTTCACCCATTTTAAAATGTAAAAATCATCCTTAGCATCCAAGCTATATTAAAAAAAAAGCAATAGGCCAATTTGATCTGTGGACCACAGTTTGCCAATATTGACCTAGAATTTTAGTACTTGCTTCTTTTTTAAAAAATTATTTTTAGAAACTCGACATCTAAAATTTTTAATTATATATTTTTCTCTTTTTTTGTTCATCATGTTCTTAAACCCTGCTTCTTCTTTTTGAGATCATTTTTCTTCTAATTGAAGTATATCCTTTAATCTTCTTTTATTCAGACTGATAGCTAACATTTACAGATGCTTATTTATATGTGAAGCACTGGTCTAATAAGTACCTTACATAAATGAATTTGCTTCATCTATACAATATCCTATGGCATAGATCCTAGGAAATGTCCTATCCCATGAAAAGTCTTTATTTCACCTTCACTCCTGAATAATAGCTTGGTTGGTGAAAGAATTCTAGATTTGCAATTCTTTTCCCACAGCACTTTAAAAATAATACTATAAAATGTCAATCTGGTGTTTGTCCCTTTGTAGGTAATCTCACTTTTCTCTCCAATAGCTTTTTCAATGTCTTCTTTTTCCTTGATTTATAGGTATGAATTTTTAAAATTTTATAGGTATGAATTTTTAAAAATTTTTCTGCCAACACTTAGCAGGGATAAAAAAAAATTTATCCCTCAATAAAATTTTTCAACCGGTGGGCTTACATCTTTCTTCAAGTCTGGGAAATTCTCAGCCATTATCTTTTCTTGCATTGCTTCTCTACCACTCTCTCTCCTTTCAATTTCTGGATCTTATAATCTAATCCCCCAAGGCTCTTACCTTTTTTTTCTTTTTAAAATCTTATTGTACTTTTGCATGTTGCATTCTGGAATACTTGTTCATTTAATCATTCATTTCACTAATTTGTTCTTCAGCTCTGCCTAGTTTACTACTGAGTTCATTTTATTTCAAACTTCATAGTTTTCCTTTCCAGTGATTCCAACTGATTCTTTTTTCATAGCTCACACTTTTGTTTTCATGTTCCTCCCCCTGTTTATCTCTTTGAGGATATAAAAAGTACTTCCTAAGTCCTTTTCAGATTGTTCCATTTGCTCTGTTTGCTCAAGAAATCATTCTTTCTGGTTTTTTCTTTTTTTGATCACTACTGGCATCTGTGTTCTTTAGATGCTTTGTGATTCTTGGGTTGAGATCATCTGTAGATTTCTCTCATGAGTACCCTGGGCAGTAGCACTCTTTGACCTGGACAGAGAGACAGCTCCCCAGCCTCATTCTTCAAAGCCCTACCCAGCATCATAGTTCAACAGACTATGCCCACCTGGAGCTACTCTACTCTCAGAGACCCTGGAATTCCTTAAACAAATGGCCCAAGCCTGCTTCCAAAATCTACATGGACCTCTTCCCAGGATTCAGACTCCTGAGGGCAGACTATATGCTGTTGTTTGTTCACCCTTAAGCCCAAGGGGTGGCCAAGTGGCAGGGATGTGTACACTGAGATTGGAAAAACCAGGTAAGGTGATCACATGCACACATGACAGGCCCCTCGTGATGTAGAACAGCCAGAGAAAAAGGCAAGCCACAGGCAGCCTCTCCCCTTGCTGCCACCTTCCACCAAAGAATCCCAAGGAATCTAAGAATTTTAAACTTGTCCTTTCAACTTATTATAAAGATATATTTGTAAAAAATACAGAACATATTTTACTTAACAAATATTAACTTGATTTATAATTTTTAAACATCTATACATATAGTATGTAGGCCTCCATTTAAACTCCTACTCAGGGCCTCACAAATGAGGGGGCAGGCCAGACTCATAGTGGTTTTTATTGACACTTCAACCTCTGTTTTGGAAGGCACTGGGCTTCAGTACCACCTGCGGACAAGAGAAAAGTCTTGCCTCCTCTAGTCCGGGCAGGTAACTTGGATCTAGCTCCCCACCATTCCCAATCCCTGCTCACCATCATAGATTCCCAGCTATTTCTTTCTTTTAGGAAGTAATCTCCACTTCTGATGTATGGAAATTTTTTACCTTTTTTTAAAAAAGTGTGGTTATGTGCTTATTAGTGTGTGTGTATTTTAGGTATTCAGAGCAGAAGGGAAAGGTTTCAGCATATTTTTAATCTGCCATCTACGCCTGAAAGTAGAGCCCCTGCTATAAAGTATGGAAGTCAAGAATGCTTCATCTGGGGCGCCTGGGTGGCGCAGTCGGTTAAGCGTCCAACTTCAGCCAGGTCACGATCTCGCGGTCTGTGAGTTCGAGCCCCGCGTCAGGCTCTGGGCTGATGGCTCAGAGCCTGGAGCCTGTTTCTGATTCTGTGTCTCCCTCTCTCTGCCCCTCCCCCATTCATGCTCTGTCTTTCTCTGTCCCCAAAATAAATAAACGTTGAAAAAAAAAATTTTTTTTAAAAATAAAAAAAAGAATGCTTCATCTGATATCATAAGGTGAGCCAAGAAACAAGAATCAAAACTAGAGCTCAGATATGGAAGTCTTCATTGCCTATGACACAGACTTGATCACAGCAAACCATCACAGCTGGGAAACAAAAGTAATCTCATTTTAATAAAAATCATAATAGTGTACCAACTATCTCCACAACCTGGGAGGAGGTGGCCTCTCTGGTCCTCAGTTTCCCAGCTACAATCAAGTGAGTTCAATAAGCTAATGTCTAGTCATTTAAAAAAGCCCCTTTTCTTCTTAATTTTTCTAATTTCACTTAATATAGGCCTAGGTCAGATTTTAATACCATCAAAGAGTGACTTTCTGAGCCTGAACTATATTAGCATTTCAGAGATAATATCAAAAGAAATCATCGAGGTGCTTGGGTGGCTCAGTCAGTTAAGCATCCAACTTCAGCTCAGTCATGACCTCACAGTTTCTAAGTTCAAGCCCCACATCGGGCTCTATGTGACAGCTTAGAGCCTGGAACCTGCTTCAGATTCTGTCTCCCTCTCTCTCTGCCCCTCCCCTGCTCTCTCTCTCTCCCTCCCTCTCAAAAATAAATAATAAACATTTTTTAAAAAAAAATTAAAAAAAAAGAAATCATCCAAACTATCCAATAGGGTATGTAAGAGAGCTTTGGTAAATTGCAAGATATTTTGTCAAAGTAAGATAATTTTGTTACATATGGTGGAATATACATTCAGTATTATACACTCTAAAACGGTTTATGTGTAAAGGAGTAAGGGCTGCTCAATGAAAAGGAACTGATTCACTAGGAAAAACTGAGAACAGGGAGGTGAGTAGTCAGCAAGGCAACCACAAAATTAAGCCAAAATAAAACTTCAGTCTTCAGGGATAAAGTATAATAAGCCTCCTTGCAATGAAAAGGGCATACCTCTCTTTGAACAAAAGTATCAGAAAAAGTATGAGTCTATGAAGTAGCTCTGTTGAGCAAGACATTTTAAATAGCAACACTTTATACCATAGTTGCTTCTAAGTACATCATTTCCAGCAACTCAAGCATGCATGGTTATCAAGACAGGCATCTACAAATATCCAAGACAATTACCAACTCACCCCAAGTAAGAGTAGCCAGGGTCAAGAGCTCAGGGATTGACTCCTGACATACTACATATTCTGGAGAATATGGATCTGTTTGAACTTCAGCATCCCGATAATCAGTCTGAGTGCCCACAGTACACTTTGAAGGGATAGATGGGTACTTAGCAGAAGTAGTAGGAAAAGTATATGGCTCTGTCCTAAAAGGGAAAATTATTTTAAAAATTAAAACCTGATCCAATCACTTACAATACTACATAGTCAAGCAGAAATGAATCCTTAGCTTCACTAAGCCTATGCCCCCTTTAAACATGCACAAATTCATGCACCCAGTGTAACCAGGACTGTGGCCAATTATCTTGAGTGAACTGCCTTGCTATTCTCACCTCTGCCAAGAAACTGAAGGGATATAAATGCCCAGGTCTATTCATAAAAGTGCCTGTTCATCTGTATATCATTGGGCAGGGTTGAACATAGAGTTATAAAAGGTGGATCCTAGCTTGTCATACAGTTACTTCTGAACATGTTTAGAATTGCTACTTCCTAGTTTCTTTCCGCTCTGCTTGTAGTTACACATCCAATTTTAGCTGTTTCCCTCTAGAAATACAGGAACAGAGAAAAAAGAAGAGATTCTTTCTGAATTTTTAAAAGATAAGGCTCTTTCTAGATGGACAATTCAATAATTAATGCTGGGATCACTTGGTTAATTATGGAATAGTTATCTCATCCCTTAGACAAAAATTAATTCCAGATATTTTAAAGCATTTAATGTAAAAATGAGACTATAAAAGTAATAGGAAACATGAGTAAATACACCATCTTTGAGTGAAAGTGTTTCTCAGCATGGCTCAAAAGCCAGAGACTATAAAAGGAAATGATCAATAGAATTAAGGTTAAGTTGAAACTTCTACACCTCAAAATGTCATAAACAAATTTAAAATATGAATGGCACACTTAGGAATACGTTTTACAACATATATGATAAAAGTTAAATAGCCTTTCTACACAAAAAGTCCTTATAAATCAATGACAAATACCAAAAGAAAAAATGGGTAAAGAACAATTCACAAAACAAAAAGTAAAACTTCTAACACATGAAAAATTAATGAACATAACTAGTAATCAAAGAAAAATAAAGTAAAACAGCAAGATGATATTTTATTACATCACATAAGCAAAGACTGAGAAGACTGAAAATACCTAGCATTGACAAAGTTGTGAAGAAACAGGCATTCTCATAAACTGTTGACTGAAATACAAATAGACACAACCTAACTAGAAGGTAACTTATCGATCTAACCTTTATCTGACAGGTTATCTTATCCAACCTTTAAAAATACCCTTTTGGGGGCATGTGGGTAGCTCAGTCAGTTAAACATCTGACTCAGTTTCGGTTCAGGTTGTGATTTTGTGGTTCAGGAGTTTGAGCCCCACATGAGCTCAAGATTGGGATTCTCTCTCTCCGTCTCTCTCTGCCCCTCACCAGCTTGTACTCTCCCTCTCTCAAAATAAATAAACTTAAAAAGGAAAAAAAAAAAACCAACCCTTTGTCCCAGCAACTGCACTCCTTAGGAATTTATTCTAGAAAATAACTGGACAAGTGTACAGAGATAAATGCAAATATGTTCATAAAGTCTCACGTGTAAGAGTAAAAAATTACAAACTTTTTTTAATAGCCAATTAAAAAATGGTTACAACTGAGGTTATTAGGCATCAACCTTGGATCCATTATTTTCATCTTATTTTTTTATTCTGGCTTTTTAATTTATTTTTTGGTTTCGTTATTTATTTTGAGAGACAGAGAATGAGCACATGAGCAAGCAGAGGAGGGGCAGAGAGAGAGAATCCCAAGCAGGCTCTGTGGTGTCAGCATGGAGCTTGATGCAGGGCTCAGTCTCAGGAACCATGAGATCATGACCTGATCTGGCTCTTTTTAAGTACAGAAAAAAATTTTTAGTTGATTCATTTAAACAT
The DNA here is from genome assembly GCF_022837055.1 of Prionailurus viverrinus. Lineage (NCBI taxonomy): Eukaryota > Metazoa > Chordata > Mammalia > Carnivora > Felidae > Prionailurus > Prionailurus viverrinus. Next base: position 93,886,685 of record NC_062569.1, read on the forward strand.
ATGCCTACTCTTATACATAATTTTTGTAACAAAACATGATAGCACATATGCTTTAATATTTTAGTGCAGTGCTTTTTTCCTTTACTTTTGAGTTAGCTTCCCTCAATATCTTTTCCTCCCTAACACCCACAGCACTACCCTCTCTGTATATCCTAGATCTAAATATATTCTTGAATTATCCTTGAATCTTGCTGTATTTTTACCCACTCTTAGTCTTCTACACTCACACAAATACACACATGTAGAGTGTTATTTTATTGTTTTGCTAACATGGAATCTTATTATGAATACCTTTTTGCATGTTGCTTTTTTAACTAAACCATACTTCATGGAAATCTTTCTAATCTATTCATGTGGGTCTTTTTCAAGAAAAATCAAACTTAAATGATCACCATGAATAGAAAAACTACTTCAAAAAATATGGCATGCTTATAATGAAATTTATGCAGCTATTAAAAGTAACAATGAAATCTGTATTTATGAACGTACAAAAATGTCCATGATTCAATGTAAAATAGAAAAAAAGGACACTATGAAGCAATATGTACAACAGGAGTACATTATTTTTATTTAAAACCTGTGTTTTGTGCATAGAAAATGCCTAGATGGATATACAATAAAGTAACAATTATTTCTGGATAGTAGGATTACAGATATTTTTCATATTTATAGTTTTCTAAATTCTCTTTTTTTTTTTAACCTGGACATGTATTACTATTAAAATGAGCAAAAAAACAACATAGCTATTTCCATTTAAAAGAATATGTTTTCTAGTTGGTAAAAGAATTAGTTAAATTACATAAACAAAAAACTATAACAGCAAAAAAGAGGAATTTCCATTTTAAAAAACAGTCAAAGGTAATGAGAGGTGTTTATATAAAAGCAAAACATATACAGCTTAGCTCTTAAAAAAATGCATTTCAAATGAACTAGAAAGAAGTACCTATTTGGAGGTTCAACCTGTAATGAAATAGTACTTTTTTTTAAATAGTACTTTAATTTGTTATTAATGCTGAATTCTAATGGTATGGAAATAATTTTTTTAGCAGCTGCTATGAATTTCTAAAATATGTAGATAATTTAAGTGTTTATAATTTCTTATGTTTTCAGCAGAAATTATTCTACTATAAAAATTCTTGTTGAGCAAATAACTTCAGGTTTATATCATCCCAGATCTTATGCATATTTTTATATAATACCATTAGTTTGAATCAAAAGAATAAATTGTTTTCTGAATTAAAAATTACATATTTGAGCCATCTGATCAAGTATGCTAGGATAAGACCTAATGAGGGACACCTGGGTGGCTCAGTCAGTTAAGCATCCAACTCCTGATTTTGGCTGAGGTCATGATCTCAGGGTTTGTGAGAGCACAGAGCCAGTTTGGGGTTCTCTCTCTCCCTCTCTCTGCCCCTCCCCCACTAGCACGCACTCTCTCTCTCTCTCTCTCTCTCTCTCTCTCTCTCTCTCTCTCAAAATAAATAAATACACAACAACAACAAATAAAATTCATGAATCCTTCCGACTAAGCTTTATGGTGACTTAAGACCCTTGTAGGTGGGTCAAAGGAGAGGATGCAAAGGGGGAATGCTACTTTGACAGAAGTCCTATAATAACTTAATACAGTTTCTTTCCTAACTACCACATAGACACCAGGAGCACGGACTATCTGCCATACCTGTAGTCTTCTAGATTTTCCCTTACAGCCCAATGAAACTAAACACAATGAGGGGTTTCACAAAGTAGCAAATCCTGTTCTGTAATTCTGTAAACTCCAATGAATGTTTGTATTTTTTTAGACTTAATTTTTTCAGGGGCACCTGGATGGTCCAGTTAGTTGCGGCTCTGACTCTTGATTTCAGCTCAGATCATGATCCCAGGGTCATGGGATTGAGCCCCATGGCAGGCTCTGCGCTGAGCATGGAGTCTGCTTGAGATTCTCTCTTTCTCCTTCTGCCCCTACCCCATCTGCATGCATGCCCTCTCTCTCCTAAAAACATTTTTTAAATAAAAAAAATAAATTTTTTTAACAAAGATAATTTTTCATAGTAGTTCTAGGTTCACAACAAAATTAAGAGGAAGGTACAGAGAGTTCCCATATACACTTTGCCTCCACATATGCATATCCTGCTCCACTATCAACATCCCTCACCAGAGTGGTACATTGGTTACAACCGAAGAAACTAAGGGGCACCTGGTGGTTCAGTCAGTTGGGCTTCTGACTTTTGCTCAGGTCATGATCTAACGGTTCATGAGTTCGAGCCCTGCATCAGGATCTGTGCTGGCAACTCAGAGCCTAGAGCCTGCCTTGGATTCTTCTCCCTCTCTCTCTGACCCTCCCCCACTCATGCTCTGCCTCCTCTCACTTGCTCTCAAAAATGAATAAACAAACAAAAAAAACAAACTAAGGAACCTAAATTTACACATCATAATCATCCTACAGTGTACATTAGAGTTCACTCTTTGGTGTTATACATTCTATGGGTTGGACAAATCCTTATGTATATACGTATACATATATAACATGTATCCACCATTATAGGATCATACAGAGCATTTTCCCCACCCTAAAAATCTTCTGTGCTCCTTCTATTCATCCATGCCCCTCAACCCCCTGACAATAAATTATCCTTTTATAATCTCCATAGTTTTGCCTTTTCCAGAATGTCACACAGTTGAAATCATACAGTATATAGCCTTTCCTGATTGGCTTCTTTCACCAGTGATATGTATTTAAGATTTCTTTTTCATTTCTTCTCATGTCTTGAAAGCTCATTTCTTTTTAGTGATGAATAATATATTACATTGTCTCTAAAGTACCCTAGTTTTGTTTTTTTCCCCCTCATCTCTGTATTTTGTAAATTTTACTACGATATGTCTTGGTGTTGGCCTGCTTTTCTTGATTTTGATGGCAGTTCTCTGTGGCCTCTAGATTTGGAGGTCTGTTTCCTTCCCTAGATGAGGGATGTTTTCAGCTATAATTTCCTCAAACAGACTTTCTCCTCCTTTCCCCCTCTCTTCTTCTTCTGGGACTCTTTATGATATGAACATTATTATGCTTTATGGAGTTGCTAAGTTCCCTAAGCCTACTTTCATGATCCAATACTTTTCTTTCCCTCTTCTTTTCAGCTTTATTATTTTCCATAATATTGTCGTCTATATCACTGATTCATTCCTCTGCTTCATTCATCCTTGTTGTCAATACATCAAGTCAGTTTTGTATCTTGGTTATAGCAGTTTTTATCTTGACCTGACTAGTTTTTGGGTCTTTCAACCTCTGTGGTAATAGACTCTCTGATGTCTTGTATGCTTTTCTCAAGCCCAGCTAGTATCCTTATGATTGCTGTTTTAAATTCTAGGTCAGGTATATTACTTATATCTGTTTTGATTAGATCCCTGGCCATGACCTTTTCTCGTTCTTTCTTTTGGGATGAATTCTTCCATTTTGGCATTTTGTCTAAGTCTCTGTTAGGAAAGCCTGTTATATTTTCTGCTCCTGAGAGTAATGGCTTTATGAAGAAGAGGTCATATACTGTCCAGGACCTGGCACTTCAGAAAGTGTCTCTGGTGTATGCTGTGTGCTCTCTGCTTCTGTCTTTTGGCTGCTCTTTCTCTCAGGTCAGTCCTCTATAGAGTTTCTCCTTGCCTATACTGGGAAGTATTTGGACTTTGGCCAGAGTGTGGCAAGTTTTAACTAGGTGTGCTCTGGTCTGTTTGTTAAGAGAGACCTGGTGTTATTTCCACTAGTAGTGAAGCTTTGCAGCACTCTATGATCAGTAGATTTGGTGCATATGAGGGGTTTGTGCTGGTCTTTGGGTGGGAGGGTCCTCCTGCTCTGATTCTCAAAAACATTCCCCCTAGTAAAGAAGCACCTGCAGAGTGCAGCAGGGCAGGGCTTGGTATAAGTGTTTTGGGCCACCACTATTGGTGCTGTGTTGCTTACTGAAGTTAGTTTATGCTGAGGAGCAGGCAAGGGAAATGGTGCCAGCCCTCTCCCTCATCCTGGAGTGGGAGTTCACACCCACTGCTGTCTGGGAAGCCATCACAGAAGAGTGAACAATCTCCCCTCACATGTCTCAGGTGTCCCTCAGATCCCTGCCTTCACCCTGTCTGTCCAAGTCATCTGCCCACCCAGCAGTGCAGTGTACCTGGGTTTTATCCCAGGCAGGCCAATTGAGTTTTAAAACTCCAAACTTTAGGGACATGGCATGGCACAGACCCATGCTGGTCCTCTAGGGGTGGGTCTTGTCACACTGGGGCTGGTGCAGGTTTGTCCCTGAAGAGCAGCTGCACCAACACATAGGAACTTGGAGTTTGGAATAAAGTGCAGCAAAAAGCCAGTGTCCAGGTCAGCTGCCTGCAGCCGGTGTCCCTGCGCCTATGCTTATGGGCAGGGGAGCATAATGGCACCTGCTGGTTCTTTTGTCACCAGAGAGGCAATGCCACTTCTCCCAGATGCACTCCAAGAAGGGGGAACCATCTCTCCCAGTGTGTCTGAGGGAATCCTCAGTTCGCACAGCCTGCTTCCAGGCTCTCCTCCCTCCTTCTCCCCAGGAGCACTGCCTCACCTTCCAGATTCCATATCAGCCATGGCAGGAAACTCTAAAACTTCAGTCTTTGAACTCTACTGGTTATAAAAACTATGATAATCAGCCCTTTTCATTTCCACAGTCAATGGCTTTGCGGAAATTTTTTCCTTGTGGAATCCCTTATGCAACACTCACTCTCTTTCTCTCACTTCTCTCCATGATCAAGGCTCCCTCCCCTCCACAATCCTTTTCTCCCCCAAATCACATCTCTGCACCTGCCACCTTCCATGATGTGACTTCTTCTCTCCCTCTAGTAGTGCAGTTTGTTCTGCCAGTCCTCAGATAGATTTCTTGGGTGTTCAAAATGATTTGATATTTATCTATGTTCAAGGAAGAGTCAAGCCTAGGGTCCTCCTACTACTCTGCCATCGTAGCTCAAACAACCAGAGGTTTTTAATTAATGAAGTCCAGATTATCCACCATTTCTTTTTTTTTTAATTTTTAATGTTTATTTTTGAAAGAGAGAGAATGTGCATGCAAGTGAAGTAGGGGCAGAAAGAGAGGGAGACAGAGGATCCAAAGCAGGCTCTGCACTGACAGTAGAGAGCCTGATGTGGGGCTTGAACTCATGAACTGTGAGATCATGGCCTGAGCCAAAGTAGGACACTTAACTGACTGACCCACCTGGGCAACCCTCCATCATTTCTTAAAAGGATTGTACCTTTGGTGTTATAGCTAAAAAGTCATTGCTGTACCCAAAGTCATCTAGGATTTTTCCTATGTTATCTTCTAAAAGTTTTACAGTTTTGCATTCTACATTGAGATCTGTGATCCATTTTGAATTAATTTTTGTGAAGGGTGTAAGTTCTGTGTCTGGATTCCTTTTTGTTATTTTGTTTTTTTGCATGTGGATGTCCAGTTGTCCCAGCACCATTTGTTGAAAAGACTACCTTTACTCCATTAGATTGCCTTTGTTCTTTTTGTCAAAGATTAGTTGATTATATTTATGTGGGCTATATCTGGCTCTCTATTCTAGTTCACTGATCTTTTTGTCTATTCTTTCCCCAATACCACTCTGTCTTGATTACTATGGCTTAATAGTAGGTCTTGATGTCAGGTAGTGTCAGTCCTCCAACTTTGTTCTTCTCCTTCAATATTGTGTTGGCTATTCCAGGGCTCTTGCCTCTTCATATAAGTTCTAAAATCAGTTTATTGAAATCCATAAAATAGCTTTCAGGGATTTTGATTGAGATTACATTAAATCTATAAATCAGGTTGGGAAAACCTAACATCTTGACAATATTGAGTCTTCTCATTCATGAACATGGAATACCTCTCCATTTATTTAGTTCTTTTATTTCTTTATCGAAGTTTCAGTGTTCCCCATATAGATCTTGTATATATCTTTTTTAATTTATACCTAAATATCCCATTTTTTATAGTAGTGTAAATGGTTTTGTCTTTTTAATTTTAAATCCCACTTGTTCGTTGGTGATATATAGAAAGGAATTGACTTCTGTATATGAACCTTGTATCCTGCAGCCTTACTATAATCACTTATTAGTTCTAGGTTTTTTTAGCCCTTTCTTTCTGATTGTCTACATAGATGAACATGGCATCTAACAAAGAGATTTCTTCTTTCCCAATCTGTATAACTTTTATTTCCTTTTCTTGTCTTACTGCGTTAGCTAGGACTTCTATGATGTTGAAAAGGAGGGGTGAGAGGGGCCATCCCTGCCTTGTTCCTGATCTTAATGGAAAAGCTCCAAATTTCTCACCATTAAGTATGTTGTAGTTTTTTTGTAAATGTTCTTTATCAAGTTGAGGATGTTTCCCTCTATTCCTAGTTTACTCAGCTTTTATCATGAATGGGCACTGGGTATTTCAAATACTTTTTCTGCCTCTATCACTTTGGTCATGTGATTTTTCTTGTTCAGCTTGTTGATATGACAGATGACACTAATTGATTTCCAAATGCTGAACCAGCTTTGCAAATCTGGACAATCTTACATGGTCATAGTGCTTGGTCATTTGCTAACATTCGGTTGAGGATATCTGTGCCTATGTTCATGAGAGATAATGGTCTGTAGCTTTCTTTTAATGTCTTTGTCTGATTTTGGCATTTGAATAATGCTGACTGCATAAAGTTAGAAAGTATTCTCTCTGCTTCTATTATCTAAAGAGATTACAGACAATGGTATCATTTCTTAAATGTTTGGTAGAATTCACCAGTAGATCCATCTGGTTCTGGTGCTTTATGTTTTGGAATGTTAGTACTTATTGATTCGATTTCTTTGATACAGGTCTATTTACATTGCCAATTTCCTCTTGTGTGAGTTTTGACAAGTTGTGTCTTTCAAGTGATTAGCTTTTCATCTAGGTCATCAAATTTGCAAGCATAGAGTTATTCATAGTATTCCCTTATTATCTTTTTTCATAGTAACCACCTTTATTTTCTTTTTAAAATTTTTATTTTATTTTATTATTCTCAGATTAGTTAACGTACTGTGTAGTCTTGGCTTCAGGAGTAGAACCCAGTGATTCATCTCTTACATATGACACCCAGTGCTCATCGCAAAAAGTGTCCTCCTTAATGCCCGTCACCCATTTAACCGTCCCTCCCCCATCAACCCTCAGTTTGTTCCCTGTATTTAAGAGTCTCTTATGGTTTGCCTCCCTCTTTCTTTTTATCTTATTTTTCCTTCCCTTCCCCTATGTTCATCTGTTAAGGCCTCCCAAATTCCACATATGAGTGAAACAATATGATATTCATCTTTCTCTGACTGGTTTATTTCACTTAGCATAACATCCTCTAGTTCCATCCACATTGTTGCAAATGGCAAGATTTCATTCTTTTTCATCACCAAAAAGTATTCCATTTTATATATATATATATATATATATATATATATATATATATATACACATACCACATCTTCTTAATCCATTCATCAGTTGATAGACATGTGGGCTCTTTCCATAATTTGGCTATTGCTGATAGCACTGCTATAAACATTGGGGTCCATGTGCCCCTCCGAATCAGCATTTTTGTATTCTTTGGATAAATTCCTAGTGGTGCAATTGCTGGGTCGTAGGGCAGTTCTCTTTAATTTTTTGAGGAACCTCCACACTGTTTTCCAGAGTGGCTGCACCACTGTATCAGCTCTAGCAGTTTTTTGGTAGTGTCAGATTTTCCATGTAGAGTATCATTCCCACCAACAGTGCAAGAGGGTTCCTTTTTCTCCACATCCTCACCAGCATCTGTTGTTTCCTGATTTGTTAATTTTAGCCATTCTGACCGATGTGAGGTGGTATCTCACTGTGGTTTTGATTTGTATTTCCCTGATGATGAGCACTGTTGAGCATCTTTTCGTGTGTGTTTGCTATCTTGATTTCTTCTTTGAAAAAGTATCTATTCATGTCTTCTGCCCATTTCTTCACTGGATTGTTTTTTGGGTGTTGAGTTTATTAAGTTCTTTTTAGATTTTGGATACTAACCCTTTATCCGATATGTCATTTGCAAATATCTTCTACCATTCCATTGGTTGCCTTTTTAGTTTTATAGCTTCCGTCACTATGCAGAGCCTTTTTACCTTGATGAAGTCTCATTAGTTTATTTTTGCTTTTGTTTCCCTTGCCCAGTAAGAAGGTGCTATGACCAATGTCAAAGAGCTTACTGCCTGTTTTCTCCTCTAGGATTTTGATGGTTTCCTGTCTCACATTTAGGTCTTTCATCCATTTTGAATTTATTTTTGTGTATGGTGTAAGAAAGTGGGCCAGTTTCATTCTTCTGCATGTTGCTGTCCAGTTTTCCCAGCTCCATTTGCTAAAGAGACTGTCTTTTTTCCATTGGATACTCCTTCCTGCTTTGTCAAAGATTAGTTGGCCATATACTTATGGGTCCATTTCTGGGTTCTCTATTCTATTCCATTTATCTATGGGTCTGTTTTGGTGCCAACACCATACTGTCTTGATGATTACAGCTTTGTAATACAGGCAAAAGTCTGGGATTGTGGTACCTCCAGCTTTGGTTTTCTTTTTCAACATTACTTTGGCTATTCAGGGTCTTCTGTGGTTCCAAACACATTTTAGGATTGTTCTGGCCCTGTGAAGAATGCTGGTACAGTTTTGATAGGGATTACACTGAATGTGTAGATTGCTTTGGGTAGTATCAATGTTTTAACAATATTTGTTTCTCTAATCTATGAGCATAGAGTGTTTTTCCATTTCTTTATGTCTTCTTCAATTTCTTTATAAACTTTCTACAGTTTTTAGCATACAGGTCTTTTACATCTTTGGTTAGGTTTGTTCCTAGGTATTTTATGGTTCTTGGTGCAATTATAAATGGGATCAATTCCTTGATATCTCTTTCTGTTACTTCATTATTGGTGTATAGAAATGCAACCGATGTCTGTACATTGATTTTACATCCTGCAACTTTGCTGAGTTCATATATCAGCTCTAGCAGTTTTTTGGTCAAGTCAGGTTTTCCATGTAGAGTATCATGTCATCTGCGAAGAGTGCCAATTTGACTTCTTTACCAATTCAGATGCTTTTTATTTTGTGTTGTTGTCTGATTGCTGAGGCCAGGATTGCCAACACTACGTTGAACAACAGTGGTGAGAATGGACATCTCTGTCATGTTCCTGACTTCAGGGGTAAAGCACTCAGTTTTTCCCCACTGAGGATGATATTAGCTATGGGCCCTTTGTATATGGCTTTTATGACATTAAGGTATGTTCCTTTTATCCCAACTTACTTGAGGGTTTTTATTAAGAGAGGATGCTGTATTTTGTCAAGTGCTTTCTCTACATCTATTGACAAGATCACATGGTTCTTATCCTTTCTTCTATTAATGTGGTGTGTCACATTGATTGATTTGTGAATATTGAACGAGCCCTGCAGCCCAGGAATGAATCCCATTTGATCATGGTGAATAAGTCTTTTAATATACTGTTGAATTTGATTTGCTAGTATCTTGTTGAGAATTTTTGCATCCACGTTCATCAGGGATATTGGCCAATAGTTCTCCTTTTTAGTGGGGTCTTTGTCTGGTTTTGGAATCAAGGTAATGCTAGCTTCATAGAATGAGTAAGTAAAAACTCCAACAGCTAAACATGAAAAGGGTATGGCTGGAGAAGGCCAGCTGGTCCCCAGACAAGTCCATCCCTACTAACATAAGGTGGAATTATCCTCACTGCTCAGAAATTCATCACGGCCATAATTCCAGAGCTGACTTCATTCAGGGATACTGATTGATTCTTTAAAAACTTCTAAGAAGGACAGAGATTATCTAAGATGTCAACTGTCAAAGTTTGTTATAGGAAACCCCTCATGTCACAGTAATTTAGAAAAGAAGTGAAAAGGCCCAGTGTTCATGACTGTAGACCTCAGAACTCCCCATAATTAAATGAACAACTTTTAAACCTGATGTTATTATGACCTCCAAAGTAGATGACCCAGTGAGCCTACATTTAAAGTATTATCAAAGGTATCTTTAGGGATCTACTGGTCTCATATCTCTCCCTTTGCTCATATAAAACATTTCACTAAAAACAAGTCTGCAGCTGTCCTTGGGTAAAATGAACCACACAAAGTTGCTCTGTCAAGGGGGAAAGAAAGAAATCTATTCTGCATCTATGTAAGAGCCATAGGTATCCATGCAGTCTCAAAAAAATCAAAGGAGAATTGGGATCATAACTGGCATTTATCTTAAGGATTACAGACATTTGATAACATATATTCTATTCATAAAATGCTATATAATAAGGGGTAACCATATCCTTTAAATGCTTGTTTGAAAGGCAAGCCCTATCTAAATTTCGATTCAGAAATCTGAGACCTTAAAAAAGGTTTCTTTTCCTGATCATTTCATTTTTTTCTCTCAGACAAACATTAAGGTATACTGACACAGGAAACAGTAATAGCAAAAACAGTATAGCCCTAAAACAAAAGACTAGGAAACTGGACATTAATCCCAGATTCGGCTCTTATCCTTTACTTCTCTCTTACCTTGGTCCAATCCTCTTTGGGACAGAAACCATGTTTTATTGATCTTTGCATATTAAACATTTTTATTTTTTATTTTTGAGAGACAGAGACAGATAGAGCATGAGTAGGGGAGGGGCACAGAGAGAGGGATACACAGGATCCAAAGCAGCCTCCAGGCTCTGAGCTGTCAGCACAGATCCCAACACAGGGCTCGAACTCGGGAACCTTGAGATCATGACCTGAGCTGAAGTCAGATGCTCAACCAACTGAGCCACCCAGATGCCCCTGATCTTTGCATATTAAATTAACTTGTATAGCTTAGATGATTATTAAATTATGAAGTTCCAGTATTCAAAACCTATTTCATGACTGATTCATTTTCTTGATAAAATGTTGAAGAACTGTTGCCAAATAAGTGTGTGTTTCAGGTAAGTAAAAAGGATATTTAAACTTTTATTTTTACCATAACTCATAATAAGAAGAAATACATTTTACATCATAACCATTACATATGAATGTATGTATGTACCTATCCAAAACAAAAGTTATAAGCAAAAAAGCAATTTACCCTGATGCTTTTGGTTATTTTCTATTCAATTTTGTTTTCTAAAATGCTGTTCATCACCCACTAAAATATTGCATGACTTTCGAATGATATGTGATCCAGAATTTGAAAAATATTGATCTAGAGAACTATCTTCTGGAAATAAGCATGGGAACAAACAGCAAATAAACTAGAAAAAAAGTTTTAAAATAATGGCTACTTACTTGGTTACTGCAAAAACGACATTAAGTGGCATCTGTTGATGAAATGGAAGGAAAGGCCTGGAGGGAGAAAGAAGAACACAAACATGTGGGACTTATGCATTGTGTGCTCTCTGTGCCTTATTCCAACTCTCAGATTCATCCCTTAAAATCAGTGAGCTTGAATATCCCATAAATCTGTAATCCGCAAACCTGGGCAAACACAAAATCACTGGGCAGTGGGGAGATTTTTGTTTAAAATGCAAATTACCAGGTCTAGCCCAGGAGACTCAGTACATTTAAAGTAGAGCTAATGAATCTGCATTTTTAATAAACATTCTGATGTTTTCTCTGAAGATGGTAAAGAAGCCACACTTTCAGAAGTGATGCCTTCTACCTGGACTTCAGTTGGTCATTAGATCCCACTTCCTTGAGACATTCTGAAATTCCCAGTGATTTAGTTTTAAAAACTACCCCCAGAAAGTCTAGAAATTGAGTATACCATGTTAAAAATTTAACATTTCTCTGAAAAATCAGCATCACATAACTTCCATAAGGAGGATGCTCACAAATAACAATGCAGATTACAAATTTACTTTCTCAAGGAAGCCTATGTATGTATATAAAGATTTTTTTTCTTTTTTTTCAATATATGAGGTTTATTGTCAAATTGGTTTCCATACAACACCCAGTGCTCATCCCAAAAGGTGCCCTCCTCAATACCCATCACCCACCCTCCCCTCCCTCCCACCCCCCATCAACCCTCAGTTTGTTCTCAGTTTTTAAGAGTCTCTTATGCTTTGGCTCTCTCCCACTCTAACCTCTTTTTTTTTTTTTTCTTCCCCTCCTCCATGGGTTTCTGTTAAGTTTCTCAGGATCCACATAAGAGTGAAACCATATGGTATCTGTCTTTCTCTGTATGGCTTATTTCACTTAGCATAACTCTCTCCAGTTCCATCCATCTTGCTACAAAGGGCCATATTTCATTCTTTCTCATTGCCACGTAGTACTCCATTGTGTATATAAACCACAATTTCTTTATCCATTCATCAGTTGATGGACACAAGATTATTTTTCTAACCACATAAAACCTATAGGGAGATCCTCATTTTAATTTGACTATATGGATATCACATGAGCATTAATCACAAATGAAATGAAGTGAAACTTTCAACCATGTTGGTTTTGGCAACATTCACACAACAGATAGCAAACGTCACCTATGTGTCCACTTATAACAATTGCCCATGTACTATGACTGTCATGGTGTCTATGCTGCATCTCACTTGATTTGATGACTTCACTTTGTCCTCAAATATATATTCCTATTTACAGCTAATAGCTCTGAAGTCAGGCAGATTTAGCTGGAAATCCCAGATCTGCCACTTACTAACTTAAGAGACTTTAAGCAATTTACTTCTCCTGTCTTGGTCTCAGCTTCCTTACTGATAAATGGGGATAATATATCTTATCCTATATTTCTGTTGTAAAAATTGATTATATATATCAAGCACTTAAATTGGTGCCTGGCACACTGCGTGCACTCAGAAGTGACAGCTGGTATCATTATCATAAAGACATTCTCTAAAAATACCAGGGCTCATTTTCATTAGTAATTACTTTTACCTTTCAAAGTATTTATAGCGATTCTTTCCAGTTACTTCAGGATCTGCATAAACCTCTTTGGCCATCTGAAAAGATGTATCTGTTCTAAAATGAAGCAGGAGAACATTATTAAAGTCTAACATGTCATTCCCAAACATTTCTATTTCATATTTTTATGTCTATAAAGTAGGAGATACACAGGGTATCTGAGACTGAGAGCAAAGTCTTCTCTAACATGCATCTGACTGACCTACATCTCAGACTAGATAATACAGTAAAACCTTAGATTGTGAGTAACTTGTTCTGTGAGTGTTCTGTAAGACAAGCAAACACTTCTAACAAATTTTACTTGATACATGAGCAATGTCTTGCAATACAAGAGGTACCAGATGACAAATGTCACATGATCACAACTGAGCCAATGGTTCTTCTCTCTCTCTCTCTCACTGCGAGGCTGTGGGTGATCCTCTTCCATGCTCAGCTGTTCAGTCTCAGGCTATGGTGTTTGGCAGAAATCAGTGATTTTTCAGAATGTTGGAAGGTGCCCACAACTGACACTGGTATTTTCTTGTCACTTCAAAACACCTGTGGACAGTAGCACCTGCGTGGCTCAAGTCGGTTAAGCGTCCGACTTCAGCTCAGGTCATGATCTCACAGTTTGTGAGTTTGAGCCCCGCATCAGGCTCTGTGCTGACAGCTCAGAGCCTGGAGCCTGCTTCAGATTCTGTGTCTCCCTCTCTCTGCCCCTCTCCCACTCACGTTTTCTCTCTCAAAAATAAATAAATGTTAAAAAAAAAAGTTCAAAGCACCTATGGACAGTCCTTTGCTTTTCCATACAAGAGTAAGCCTAGGAATGCTTTGCTTCATTCTGGGTCAGGTTGCCTGCAGATAAAGACCCTTTCCTTTGCTGCCTTATTGCCAGTTACATTAAATATAGTAAATGACAAAGAGTTTATTAATACTGTACTGTAGTCAATATCCATGTGAGTGTATACAATGGTGCCCATGCAGTAAAAGATTCCACTGAGCCAAGAGACAGCAGTGATTCCATTAGTGAAAGTCATCCTACACAATAACCCCTCCTCTCTCTTGTCTCCCTCACACCAGCCATGAAGGTTTTCAAAGGTAAGTGCAGGTTAATTTGTTCACTTTTCTTTATATTTTGTATTTTCCTTACGATTTTATATCATATTACAGTATTGTAATCATTTTTATATGAATATTTTTGGGTTGTGGAACTAATCATCTGAATGTCCATTATTTCTTATGGGGAAATTCACTTTGATATACAAGTGCTTTGGATTACAAGCGTGCTTCCAGAATGAATTATGCTCTCAAACCAAGGTTTTGCTGTAATTACTTTCCCTGAGCCAGGAAGCCAGGAACCAACAAGAGGAAGTAAGAGTAAGAAAAGAGTAGACATAGGCTATCCCACATACAAAAATGCATACTTTTAATTAATAGCACATAGGAATAACAGAGTTTTAAGAGACAATTTTTTATGTCCATGCTGAAAGGTAGCTTTTTAAAATTTACTAAGTTTGACTCAAATAATTAAAAGAATAAAGAATTCAAGAGACTTATCTCTGAAGGTGCTTTGGCTGTAAGTCTCCAAAAATATATATTTAGATACTAGCAGAAAGGTATAGTTGCAATTTCTAAGATAGATCAAAGAAACAACAAATTCAGTCCCCTCTACCTTTGCTGGCAAGTTGTTATTTAATATATATATTCACTCCAAGGTTCTGAGAATATCTACTAACTTATAAACCTATAACCATTGCCCCTAAATCAGGCTTGTTTTGGGTAGAGGGGTTAACATATTTTTTCAATGTTTATTTACTTTTGAGAGAGAGAGAGAGAGAGAGAGAGAGAGAGAGCGGGCAAGGGGCAGAGAGAGGCAGACACAGAATCCAAAGTAGACTCCAGGCTCTGACCTGTCAGCACATAGTCCGACGCGGGGCTCAAACCTATGAACTGCGAGGTCATGACCTGAGCTGAAGTCAGACACTTAACTGACTATGCCACCCAGCCCCCCCACTAGGTAGAGGGGTTAAGAGAGAGAATTGGGGGTCAATCAACCTAGGTATAACATCACAATTGTACTTTCAAAAAATGAAGAATAAAAAATTTTAAGAAGAAAAATAAATTCATTAAAAACATGAGTAGCAACTGAAGCTACCTGACACTTACATGGCAAGGTGCCAGAGGGCTTCTCTGTGTTTCTCCTCATGTCTCTTCCATTCCTGACGGATGAATGGTGGGACAGGGTCTGCCTTGCTCCAATACAGAGAATATCTTGGATAATGAATCAGGTTACTGAACATGGTTCTAAACCTGGGAACTTTTCTCTAATATTAAGACAGGGAGGTAGGGAAGAAAAGGACAAAATTTTACCATCAGATTTTCTAAAGCATTTTATTTATTATTGTAAATTTTTTTAAAGGTACAAAACAGTGAATGTGGCATAGAAAGAAGAGATATTGTATATGCACAGACTATCTCTAGAAAGATACCCAAGAAACTGATAATAGATGACTACGAGAAGGGGCCTGAGGGTCAAAATTTACTTCACACTATATACGCTTTTGTACTACTTGAATTCTTTTAACACAGGCATACGTAACTTTCCCCACTGAAATAAATTAGGTTATAATGAATCCTTTATTCACTATTAATTAATATTCACACTGAGCCACAAGTATCAAGATGCCTTGTCCCCTAGGAATCATGACAAAGTAATTTCTGCAGAATATAAAATCCACTGGAGATCTGATGACTAGTTAATCTGATCAGTGCAGTTAGTAAAACTAGATGGTTCAAGTTCATCAGGCTGCCTTAGTGAATGAATTAGACCTACCAGTCTGTTTCGAATCAGGTTAGCTTGGATATTTGCCTGTGTGTGGTCTTTCTCACTTGACACAATAAACAATGGGTCTGCAAAATAAGCAATAAGGTAGTATAAGGAATAGAACATACTCCTGGGCTGAGAATAATGGCAAAACAATGTAATTACTTAATTGGGAAACAAATTATAAAAACTAGATACTGCCTAAATCTGTAGCAACTCACAGCCCTGTTACTCTGCCACCAGTGAGAGTCTATTAGATTCATCTCTTTTCAATGTATTCCAAAGTCAGTTTATAGAAATGGAAGGCAAAAAGAAGGCCTAATAACTTCTCAAGCACCAGAGCTTAAACATGCGGTCTTCTCTCCTATGAACAAACCACTTTCTGGGTCTGGATAGGCCAGGAAATACTCTAAGATGAAAGACCATGTATACACTCACTACACCCATCTGCAAGTGAAAGAAATAACACATTTGGGCACTACTTCCCCTATTCAGGACAAAAGAAAGATACAAACTCTTCACAACATGGTACCTCAGAATTGATGAATGTAGTAAGTAAATGTCATTGTCTAACAAGAGATAAATAAAATCAGCTATAATTCACTCCTTGAATCTGTAAGTATGTTGATGACAGGACTAAATTTTTCTCCAAAGTTCAACAAAAGATTGCCATTATTTTAAGTATGTGCTTGTTAGATACATCTTTAAAGTGACATATTCAAGCTTTATTGTACCATCCCTTAAAATTAAACAGTATGGCATTAAATTTATAAGCAAGTCTATTCAGAAACAGACTTGATTTCCCAAGTACACATCTCTTAAGAAACAAATACCCTGACCAACTAGTCTAGATGACTTGGTAACATATTTCTTCTAATATGCTGGTATGGTGATTTATAAGTAATTTAATTTAAATTTAATTTAGATAATGTGAGTCAGTTCCTAGAGTCTAGTAATTCCTCAGTTACCCAACAAAAATGATATACTGGAAACAGACATTTAATATTCCCCCCAAGGTTGAAAAGCTATAAGAGGCTCAAGCTCTCTTTCATTCAAGAAAGATTTATTGACTGACTACTATGTTCAAGGTGCTTGGAACACATCAACAAAAAGATAAAGATCCCTGACTTCATGAGAGAGAAAGACAATAATAACAACATAACAAATTAGCATATTATATAATACGTTAGAGGGTAGTATTACTAAAAAAAAGAGGGGAATGAACAGCTAAGGGAGATGGGGCTGCAATTTTACACATGGTAGTCAAGGCAGTCCTCACTGAGAAGGTGACATTTAAGGAGACTTGCAAGTGGGGAGTTAACTATACAGTTATCTGAAGGAAGAGAGTTTGAAGCAGAGAAAACAGCTAGAGCAAATGCCCTAGGACAGCGGCATGCCCGACATGTTTGGAGAACAGCAAAGAGATCAACATGATTGAAACACGGTGAGAGAGGGAAAAAATAATAGAGAAAAGGTCAGGGAAGTTACCCAGGGCCTACATCACAGGGAGCTTTGTGAGCCACTGAAAAGAATTTGGCTTTAATCTGAGTAAAGTGGGGAACCATGGCAAGATTTTGAGCCAAGAAGCGATAAAATCTGACTTACATTTTAAAATGTTCATTGTGGTTGCCCATGAAGAACAGACCTCACGGAAGCAATGGAAGAGGCAGAGAGACCTATTAGGAGGCTACTGCAATAAGCCTAGAGAAGAGATATGATGTTGGTTTGCACCATGGTGGTGGCAACAGAAGTGATGAAATAGGGCAGGATTCTAGATATATTTTTAAGGTGGAACAGAAGGGACTTATTAATGTGTTGGAATGGTGTGAGAGAGAGAGAGAGAGAGAGGAAACATGATGGCCTCAGTAGCTAAAGTATGGGGTTGGTATCAACTGATACAGGAAAACCTGTGGTGGAGCAAGTTTGTAGGGAGAACATTAGGAAAGCATGCTTAGTATCTATTATGTGTCCAAGTGGAGATATAAAGTAGGCAATTTCATATACAAATCTACAGTTTGGGATAAAGTCTGGACCTGTGATACAAACTTGGGAATCATCACCTTTAGATATTATCTTCTTTAGCTTCATCACCCAAATCCACCTCTATGACTCAAGTTGAGAAGGTGATGGAAACTGGGCTGATTTAGGAATGGCAAGGCCAAATTTTATGGCCTAAAATTACAGACTAGTGAATTTGAAGGCAGGACGAATGCACCTGTTTAAAGGGAAGAAGGCTATAGCTTCAACACGTCTAATATATTGGGAATAGCATCGGACGAAGGGAAACTTCTATTCATATTCTTTTTTTAAGTGATTTAAAAGATGTCACTGGGCTTATGGTTCCAACTGTGTTGTTCAACTTAAGTGAATTTAGCCTGCATTTCCCCTAACTCTAAATAATAAATTATAAACCATTCTCCTCTTATTCCTATAAGGAGTATGAAGACATGATCTATAGAAACATTCCTGCCATCTATAGAAGATAATTACACAATACTATGTGATTTATGACTACACATTCTGTGACATACCCTACAATTGTGATCATAATCATTGCTCAAAGGCATTGCTCAAAGGTAATGGCACTCACCAGGCATCACTTGCTTATTCTTACACGAGTGTTAAGTTCTTTATGTGCAATATTCCATTTAATCCTCACAAAAACCCAATGAGGTAGGCACTAGGCCTCCATTTTATAGGTGAGGAAACTGAAGCTTCAAGAAGTTAGCCACTTACGGATGGAACAGTTAGAATGTGAACTCCAATTCTTCTGGCTCCCAGGCCTTACATTATCAAAAGCCCATGAATTTTACAGGGAAAAGTTTCTCATAGAAATCATGAGAAAGCCCCTCAGCCAATTTACCCATCTTGTAGAAACTGTTCTAATAAGCCTAGAAAGTTGTCACACCAAGTAATCATAAGAGACAGGAAGTGTTTCAAACCCCAAGACATAATGATTACTTTTAGGGAAAGGCATAATAAATTGCATATTCTGGGGGAAAAGATAGCAAGAAAGAGCTTATGATAAACCTAGAAAGCATTTTAAAACATTTTTGGAAGCTAGAAAAATTAAATGGATCATATATTTAAAAGGCTTTAATTATCAGGGCAATAGTGTAGCTACTAATCCATCAACAAATTTAGATTCAGGAAAGTGATAACATATGATGGTCACTTAGACATTTGAGAGACACAAAACATTTAGCAAAAAATTGAGGAAACTGCAAAATGGTATACAAATGAGGTATGATCTATAAAAAAATGATGTTAACTCTAAAGTACTTTACAAATGTATCTGAATTAACCTTAATTGCTAGAGTGATCAGAGAAGTAAAAATTACATTTAATGAAGACACCCAAAGCTTCTTGGAGGAGCAAAAGCCTTGCAGACAATTAACTATGGTGAAAAGGCCATTGGGTTTGAGGGGTGTGGGTGGGTGAAGGGTGAAAAAACTTGGAAAGGTGCTTATGTGTGTGTATCACTGACCACAACACCTACCCACCGCAGTTCTTTCTGTCAGGATGGAAATCTGACCCAAGCCAGTCAACTCATTGGCTGGTCAAGAACATATCTCATTTCTCCAATTTTCAGCTAAGATACACAAGGACTCACAGGTGAGCTTTATTTAGGATAAGAGGCCATGTAGACTGCCACCCCAGTCCCTGTCATAGCAAAAGAAATCCATAAACAAGTGGCTTTCTGTCAGATGGAAGGACACATATATGCACAGAAAAAAGCAGGGTTAGAGTTGCCAGATAAAATACAGGATCCTCAGTTAAATTTAAATTTCACGTAAGCAATGAATAACTTTTTATATAAATAGATCCCAAATATTGCATGGGACTAAAATATTACTTGTTATTTATCTCAAATGCAAATTTAACTGCACATCCTGTATTTTTACTTGCTAAATCTGACAACCTAAACAAGGTTAAAAAAAAAAATAGGTCCAAGAAATCAAGCAGAAGGGCACTACACCTTAGTTCTGACCTTCCCTGTCTTGGTTCTACTTTGTCCTGGCTATATATGCTTCCTATCCATTAATAGACGTGAGATTGCCCGTCTAATTGGAAGAATCCAAACTTTATTTGGCCTATTTTGAGTGGGTTTCTGTTCCTTGCAAGTGACACGGAAACATTTAGTAACCCCCTGCAGAAAAAAAAAAAGCGGGGGTGGGGGGGAGAGACTTTTAAGGATAAAAGACAGGAAACTTGATAAATTATTTGCCTGTCTTTACTAAATAAGTATATCCCATTCTCAAATTACTTTTGAAATAAACATGGTGTGTTTACAAGGGTTTACTAGATTTATTTTACAAGACGAAACCAAGAGTGAATAAAGAAAACCACAGGTGGGGCGCCTGGGTGGCGCAGTCGGTTAAGCGTCCGACTTCAGCCAGGTCACGATCTCACGGTCCGTGAGTTCGAGCCCCGCGTCAGGCTCTGGGCTGATGGCTCGGAGCCTGGAGCCTGTTTCCGATTCTGTGTCTCCCTCTCTCTCTGCCCCTCCCCCGTTCATGCTCTGTCTCTCTCTGTCCCAAAAATAAAAAATAAACGTTGAAAAAAAAAAAAAAAACCACAGGCCAGAATATGTAAGCAAACATTACAAAGCCCCTATACCAGGAAATGGGTAACCTATTGATTCCCAGTGAAAGAAGATCCTGGGAATCCCAGAGGAGATACCACACGGTTAAAAGCAATGCAAGGTTCAGGTGAAAAGCATGGGACTGCTGAGGGCAAAATCGGAAAAAAAAAAAAAAATGTACCAACACTGGAATAGGTGCTGAGAAGGCTGCAAAAATGTGTAAAACAAGAACTTAAAGAACTTAAGGTCCAGTAGAAGAGACAGAACATAAACAGGCAAGCTGGGCATTAAAATAAACTGGGGCTTTACTGATCCAAAGGAACACAGTGGACCTAGTTTATAAGCAGTGCTTTGATAAATAACAGTAAGTTTTAAAAGAGAGAGAGAAAACTGAAAACAAAGGCGAGATAAACTGGTACTTCTTTATCTACAAAGCCAAATTTGGAGTTGCCCAGAGAATGGGAGAGGGAAGGTCATTTTTGTCTGGCACTTCATACAGTTAGAATGAGGGAATGTTGAGTGAATCTCCAAGTCTGCTAAATCATTGCATACATTTCTGGATAACAAAACACCCGGTACAGGTTTCAGAAAGATTGCTTAAAGCTGTGCAGACTATCTGGAAAAGACGGTGGGGACAGTAAAGCGATTGCGCGCGGTGTTCCTCCTAGACGCAGAGCGCACCTGCGGCTTCCGACGCGCGCACAGGAGCACCGCCACCTGGGGAGCTCTGCGCTGCTCTCACCCAACAAAGGATAACCGTGGTCAGGGGATCGTCCCGAGGCTGGTCTCCCGTTCACCTCGCCCCTTAGCCGGGTATCACCGACCCAAAGCCCACCTAGGCCAGGAGTCGACAACTCTGGAGGGAGGTCCGGTGCCGCCCTTACCGTACAGAAAATCATACGGTCGACTGGAGGAGACGTTGCCCCAGGTCCCCGACTTCACCCCGCACCGGGTTTGAGACACCTGCGGGTTGGCCTGGGGCTCCTCGATAGTCACTACATGGTTCATGGTGTCGACTCTTCCCTCCGGCCAGCCGGGGACCAACTAGAAAAGCCTAGCTGTTGAGCGCACGGCAGCTATGGTAACCTCCGCCAGAACGCTGAGAGAAGGGGCGGGGCGAGGAGCAGGAGAGGATGGTCCAGACGAATGCGCGGGGAGGGACTTGGAACGGAAGGGCGGGGATTGTGTGGGAAAGGACCAGTAGGGTGAAGAAAAGGGAGGGGTGGGGCGAGACGCAGGAAGGGAAGGAAGTGGGGAAAGGAGAGCGCGGAGGAGCGTTAAAGGGTGTGTGGGGTGGGGAGAGAGGAAGGATGGAAAAGAAGGGCAGGCTTGAGGAGGGAAGGGTGCTGGCTGGGGAAGGGCGTCCTCACTTCTCACTGCACTTACAAGAGTACCGCGAGCCCTCGATCGACCGCCCTCCTTGGGCCCTCGCCCGGAGAGCAGCCAGAGGCTGCTCTTCAAATCCAGCAGAGATTTGACCATTACAATTCTTAACTCTTTCGGAAATCCCAGGGAAATCTCAATCTTCTAGTATAGTTTAGGTTTTTCATTTCCGACATCCCCTTTCCGCAGCGCTTGTTCTGCTTTTAAAACTATTAAGCAAAATTTTAAACATAGGCAAAGGTAAATCCACTTTTAATAACCTTCACGGACTCATCACCAAGAATCAACAATTAACATTTTGCCCATCTAGTTTCATCCCCTCGCCTGCTCCGTGTTTAACTATTTTGAGACAGATCCCAGACATTTTACCCTTAAATTAATCTGCATCTCAAACTGACACGGATTTTCTTAACTTCGTCACCATTATCACATATAACAAAATTAGTAATTCCTTTGTATCATCTAATACTCAATACATATTCAAATTAACTTGGCTGAATCCAAAATATCATTTAATAGTTGGTTTTTTTTTTCCCCATTAAAAGCATTAAAAAAAAAGTCTTCACACTGCATTTTGGTATGTCTCTTAAGTCTTATCCTAGAACAATAGATTTCTAATACTTTGAATGATTTTATTACCTGGGATTCTTCTATAAACTTTCTCTCACCAGCTCTGGTTATCATGAAATACAGGGATCCTAGAAGAAAGGCGTGATAAATGCTGGGCTTTTTCACTTTAATTATAAAATTTCAGAGAAATTAGTTGGTCCCCTAGCAACCTCCAATGTTAACCAGTAAGGTTTTGTTTAGTTATTATTAGCAATGCATACATTTTACATATCTGATGAGTTTTAATCCATTATTATTTATGATGCTCAAATTATCCTGTTAGGCTAGTGGCACACCTTAGAGTTGACTTCTTTATCCCTTTGATGTGATCTATAGACACATAGAATAAGCCTCCTGGGCTGCTATCCCTCTTTCCACACATACTCCTGGTTTTGTTTGCTCCTAAACTTCTTGGGGCTTTTGAACCAGCCATATACTTTGTCACTCCCAAGTCTTTGCTCAAACTGATTTCTTTGCCTAAAATGCTTTTTCCTATTTATGCACCCCAACTAATTTAGGTCTCCTTGAAGACTCAGTGCTAACCTTACTACATTTATGTAGCTTCCCCAAATCCCCCAAATAGATTGAGGGTTCATTATTTCTTCCAATGCTATAGTAGCACCAATATCATGGATCACCTTGCATTAGTAATGGTTTGCAACTCTCCTGCACACAACTGTGCGTTCATTGTGGACACAGGCCTTCACATGGTCATTTGGTATCTCTGAAGTACCTGGTAAATAAAATCTTAATAAAATGATTCCTAAATGAATAAATACATCCACTTATTAAACAAATTTACTGTCAGGGCACCTAGGTGGCTCAGTCAGTTGAGTGTCCAACTTCGGCTCAGGTCATGATCTCATAGTTTCTGGGTTTAAACCCCACATTGGGCTCTGTGCTGACAGCTTAGAGCCTGGAGCCTGCTTCAGAGTCTGTGGCTCCCTCTCTTTCTGCCCTTCCCCCACCGGTTCTCTCTCTTTCTCTCCCCCCCCCCCAATAAATTAAAAAAAAAAAACAATTTACTGTCTACTATAAAATAGGTATTGAAGATTCTGAGATAATTTATACAGCTCATTGGATGGTGAAGAAAACAGACCCAGAAACAAATAAAATACAATGTTGTATGGTGTGATATTTTTCTGTCTGTGGGCATAGCTACATTTCCACTTTCTGTCCATTTTCCCCAGAATGCTCCTCACCCCTGGCCCCCCCATCTTCCCGCTGCTGACTTCTCATCGTTCAAGTTCTCAGCTAAAATGTCCCCTCAGAAAGACTTACCTCACTGAATCACATAAATTAATCTTAAGTAGCCAACAACCAGCCCCCTCCATAAATACACTGGAAGACATTCACCAATAAATATGTCAAATGTGATGAGATAAGTGACTATGTGAATGTCTTACATAGACTGTACTGGCCATTTTACAGGAGTTGTTCACTCTCTCCCTTGCTGGGAGGAAGCAAGTAGCCATGTTGGGGACCCTACATACCAAAGTTCCGATCCTCTTGGAGCTGAGGGCAGCCTCCAACCCACAGCCAGCAAGAAACGAAATCCTTCAATCCTACAACTGCAGGAAACTGAATTGTGCCAACAACTTGAGTGAAATTAAAAGCATATCCTTCCCAGGGCATGTGGGTGGCTCAGTGGGTTGAGCATCCATCTCTTGATTTCGGCTCAGATCATGATCTCATGGATCATGAGTTCGAGCCCAATGTTGGGCTCTGCGTGGACAGCATGGAGCCTACTTGGGATCCTCTCTCTCTCTCTCTCTCTCTCTCTGTCCCTCCCCTGCTCACACTTTCTAAATACATACATACATACTTAAAAAAAAAAAAAAAGGATATCCTTCCCCATTAGAGCCTCAGATAAGACCACAGTTTCATCCAATATCTTGATTGTAGTCTTGTGAGACCCTAATCAGAGGAGCTGCTTAAGCCATGTCTAGATTCCTAACTATAAAAAACTGAGACAATAAATGTGTATTCCCACTAGGTTTTTGCTAATATTGCTACACAGCAAGAATTAACATTAGTTAATTCCACTAATGTGGAATCTTTATGAAATTACATTCTGTGTCTTGTGGTTTACTTGTATAAAAGTAACTTTGAGGGGCGCCTGGGTGGCGCAGTCGGTTAAGCGTCCGACTTCAGCCAGGTCACGATCTCGCGGTCTCTGAGTTCGAGCCCCGCATCAGGCTCTGGGCTGATGGCTCAGAGCCTGGAGCCTGTTTCTGATTCTGTGTCTCCCTCTCTCTCTGCCCCTCCCCCATTCATGCTCTGTCTCTCTCTGTCCCAAAAATAAATAAACGTTGAAAAAAAATAAATAAAAGTAACTTTGATAATGTAGAGAGGCGTAAGTTAATAAAAAACCCATGTTGGGAGACAGTTTGCCGTGTTTCTGCTTATCTTGTAAGGGGGATACTGTCTGCCGTGTTCCTTTGTGTAGGAAACAACCTTGGACAATAGAGATAGTGTGTGATTCTGGAGTAAAGGGCAGGTTTGCTAACAACTTTAGAAGTCAGATGGTCTCCCTTTGAGCAAAGGGCATACATTCTTACTGCCTATTATTAAAGATTTGGGTTTCCTAATATCATTATTTTTTTCCTATAATGCAACCAGTGTGTATGCAGATGTCATCTGGCCTTTGTTACATCACCGTGTGGGAATTGGGGCTCAGAGAACTGGCCCAAAAATGCTGATAAATTACTGCTATGGCTGTAAGAAATAAATTATCCCTTATCTCTAACCTAACAGTTGTCTGGCTTCTATTAGCGTTCATGGGACTGTGGTAGGCAAATTGGGTAAAATTTCAAAACCTTCAGAGTTCTTGAAAAGCTACAGAGCATGATGTATTGCACATCTTTAGCTGTGAAATTTGGAAAGCTTTCCCCCATCCCCAGAGACAGAAGTGTAAATACTATACAAAATTACCTCCAAACTTATTAACTAGGGAAGTGAGAATTCAGGACCTGTAATTCTTCTGTCTCAGCATATGGTGTCACTCCTCTACCAACATCAACTACCCACCCTTGCTTGGTGAAGTCTCCATACCTGGAATTAGTTAGGCATGAAAAATGGCTAAGTACTTTCATCATGGAGGGATTTTAGTTGTTGCTTGTTACATTACTAGGGCTGTCATCCACAGAATGCTTGGTGCCATTCATAGGTGATGTTCCCATTCAGTACTTCACAATAACGTATTCACTGTACTATAAAAAAAGTCCCGGGGCACCTGGGTGGCGCAGTTGGTTAAGCGTCCGACTTCAGCCAGGTCACGATCTCGCGGTCCGTGAGTTCGAGCCCCGCGTCGGGCTCTGGGCTGATGGCTCAGAGCCTGGAGCCTGTTTCCAATTCTGTGTCTCCCTCTCTCTCTGCCCCTCCCCCGTTCATGCTCTGTCTCTCTCTGTCCCAAAAATAAATAAATGTTGAAAAAAAAAAAAAGTCCATTACAGTCACCTTTTCAACTCTTGCTGCCTACTAATATAGCAATTACAATAGCACTAACAAAGAGCCCCAGGGGCTTAAAATAGTAATGTATTGCTGACTATAATCATAACTGGGAAGCGAGAATGTGATATGAAATGTACTAATCAAACCAGCCTCTGAGTTGCCTCTGTAAAACAGATGGTTGAATCTAATCTCTCTCTCTCTTTTTTTTTTTTCAATTTAAATTCAAGTTAGTTAACATACAGTGTAGTCTTTAGTATTGGCTTCAGGATTCATCCCGTGATTCATCTCTTACATAAGACACCCAGTGCTCATCCCAAAAAGTGCCCTCCTTAATGCCCATCACCCATTTAACCCATCCCCCCATCCACCTCCCTTCCAGTTTGTTCTCTGTATTTAAGTCTCTTATAGTTTGCCTCCCTCTCTGTTTTTATCTTATTTTACTTTCCACACGCCACCTACTCTCAATTTAATCTCTATTACAGCTCTCTAAAATTGTGTTTTTCTTGGAGGAAGTGGGTTTTTGAGATTTTTCTTGGGGGAGAATGGGAAATACTAAATGTCATTGTTTTATACTCCTACGTTTCCTTTAATACTAAAACCATCCTGTTGCTGGGTAAACTCCAGAGACCTAGGGCCCTGGGGAACTGACCCAGCCAGACCTGAAGGAGTTGCTGAAGGTTCTTGGTCCTGTCATGAGAAGTTACTCAAGGACACACACTCAGCATAGTGGATGAGTAACAGAAGCAGGAAAGTTTATTAAATCAAAAAGTACACTTTGGAAATATGATAGCAAGAAAGAAACTGAGAGCGATGCATGCCCTGAGGGTTTGGGTGTCTTGTTATTGACCTTTGCTAACTAGGAGTCAGAATATTTATTACTTGGGAAACAATGCTTCATGTTTTTTCTTCCTAATTTGGTCAGAGGTTTCTCTTAACAGCATCCACAACCTTGGCTCAGTCTTGTTAGATCTAGCTTCTTGTGGAGTGCTGCCAGGACAGGCTTCTGACTTTCCCAACAACTGGCCATGACTTCCTCAGTGCTGGCCTCCAGGTATCCTGTTAGAACCTAACTAACTGCCTACTCTAACAATCCCACAAGTCTAAGACATTTAGACTGAGTAAGAAAAGTAAAGAATGACGTTAATGTAAAAACCAATCATTAACCTTAAAGCTTACCTCTTCATAAATTAAAAGGCAGAAGAATAAGTAACCTACATGTGTGGGGTAGCTGTGCCATTCTGAAAGAAGAGGAGAGGCAAGTAGCTGGATATAAACAACTAAATATTTCACCTTGGAAAGGAATATCTTTTGGTCCTCTTTTTCATGGGCAGGAGAATACTCCATTCTGAAGAAGCAGTTGTTGGAAGGGTTTTAAGAGTCACAGTGCTCAGGGAGGAAACTAAGAGATTGTTAATATCTTGAACACAGCTCATTAAAGGAAGTGGGGGCAGGGTAAGAAGGGGCTGTTACCCAACTGCAGAGTTAATACCTATACTTCTCAAGCTGTTCCAAAAAATAAAAATGGAAGGAAAACTTCTAGACTCATTCTATGAAGCCAGCATTACCTTGATTCCTAAACCAGAGACCCCATAAAAAAACAGAACTACAGGCCAATATCCCTGATGAACGTGGATGCAAAAATTCTCAACAAGATACTAGTAAATCAAATTCAACAGCATATAAAATGGATTATTCACCATGATCAAATGGGATTCATTCCTGGGCTGCAGGTCTGGTTCAATATTCACAAATCAATCAATGTGATACATCACATTAATAAAAGAAAGAATAAGAACCATATGATCCTGTCGATAGATGCAGAAAAAGCATTTGACAAAATACAGCATCTTCTCCTAATAAAAGCCCTCAAGAAAGTCGGGATAGAAGGAACATACTTAAACACCATAAAAGCCATATATGAAAAGCCCACAGCTAATATCATCCTCAGTAGGGAAAAACCAAGAGCTTTCCCTCTGAGATCAGGAACATGACATAGATGTCTACTCTCACCACTGTTGTTTAACATAGTGTTGGAAGTCCTAGCCTCAGCAATCAGACAACAAAATGAAATAAAATGCATCAAAATTGGCAAAGAAGAAGTCAAACTTTCACTTTTTGCAGAAAACATGATACTCTAAATGGAAAACCAGAAAGATTCCACCAAGACTCCTAGAACTGATACATGAATTCAGCAAAGTCACAGGGTACAAAATCAATATACATAAATAGATTGCATTTTTATATGCCAATAATGAAGTAACAGAAAGAGATAAAGAAACTGATCCCATTTACAACTGCATCAAGAACCATAAAATACCTAGGAACAAACCGAACCAAAAATGTAAAAGACCTGTATACTGAAAACTATAGAAAGTTCATGAAGGAAATTGAAGAAGACACAAAGAAATGGAAAAACACTCCATGCTCATGGATTGGAAGAATAAATATTGTTAAAATGTCAATACTACCCAAAGCAATCTACACATTCAATGCAATCGCAATCAAAATTGCACTGGCATTCTTCTCAAAGCTAAAACAAACAATCCTAAAATTTGTATCAAACCACAAAAGTCCCTGAATAGCCAAAATAATATTGAAGAAGGAAACCAAAGCAGGAGGCATCACAGTCCCAGACTTTAGCCTCTACTACAAAGCTATAATCATAAAGACAGTATTGGCACAAAAACAGACACATAGAACAGTGGAATAGAATAGAGAACCCAGAAATGGATCCACAAATGTATGACCGACTAATCTTTGACAAAGCAGGAAAGAGCATCCAATGGAAAAAAGTCTCTTTAGAAAATGCCGCTGGTAGAGCTGGACA
Organism: Prionailurus viverrinus; assembly: GCF_022837055.1. NCBI lineage: Eukaryota > Metazoa > Chordata > Mammalia > Carnivora > Felidae > Prionailurus > Prionailurus viverrinus. Next base: position 93,915,262 of record NC_062569.1, read on the forward strand.
GCAACATGCAGAACAATGAAACTAGACCACTTTCTTACACCATACACAAAAATAAACTCAAAATAGATGAAAGACCTAAACGTGAGACAGGAAACCACCAAAACCCTAGAGGCGAAAGCAGGCAACAACCTCTTTGACCTCAGTCGCAGCAATTTCTTACTCAACACATCTCCAAAGGCAAGGGAATTAAAAGCAAAATTGAACATTGGGACCTCATGAAGATAAAAAGCTTCTGCACTGCAAAGGAAACAATCAACAAAACTAAAAGTCAACTGATGGAATGGGCAAAGATATTTGCAAATGATATATCAGATAAAGGGCTAGTATCCAAAAATCTATACCAAACACCCCAAAAAACCCAAATAATCTAGTGAAGAAATGGTCAGAAGACATGAATAGACAATTTTCCAAAGAAGACATCCAGATGGGCAACAGACACATGAAAAGATGCTCAATGTCACTCATCATCAGGGAAATACAAATCAAAGCCACTTGAGACACCACCTCATACCAGTCAGAGTGGGTAAAATGAACAAATCAGGAAACTACAGATGCTGGCGAGGATGGGGAGAAACAGGAACCCTCTTGCACTGTTGGTGGGAATGCAAACTGGTGCAGCCACTCTGGAAAACAGTGTGGAGGTTCCTCAAAAAATTAAAAATAGATCTATCCTATAACCCAGCAATAGCACTACTAGGAATGTACCCAAGGGATACAGGAGTGCTGATGCATAGGGTCACGTGTAACCCAATGTTTATAGCAGTGCTTTCAACAATAGCTAAATTATGGAAAGAGCCTAAATGTCCATCAACTGATGAATGGATAAAGAAGATTTGGTTTATATATATATGGGATAGTACTTAACAATGAGAAAGAATGAAATCATGCCATTTGCAGCAACATGGATGGGACTGGAAAGTATTATGCTGAGTGAAATAAGTCAGTCAGAGAAGGACAGATATCATATGTTTTCACTCATATGTGGATCTTAAGAAACTTAACAGAAGACCATGGGGGAAGGGAGGGGGAAAAATAGTTACAAACAGAGAGGAAGGGAGGCAAACCACAAGAGACTCTTAAATACAGAAAACAAACTAAGGGTTGGTGGGGGGTAGGGAAGAGGGGAAAATGAGTGATGGGCATTGAGGAGGGCACTTCTGGGGATGAGCACTGCGTGTGGTATGTAAGCCAATTTGACAATAAATTATATTCACAAAAAAAGGAAAAAAGAATTATCAGTGCCAATATGGGGGTTATTGGATATTACTAGAGGGAAAAATCAGTTCAACATTTGTTTCTTTGCTTATTTAAGAGATCTTTTCTTTTTCACCCAATGCAGGGGCCAACGTGAGGGCCCACACTGTGCCCAATGCCAGCCCAAACTGAAAACCCTGAGATCAAGACCTGAGCTGAGATCAAAAGTCAGACACTGAACTGACTGAGCCACCCAGACATTCCTGGATAAGAGATTTTTCTATGGGAAAAAATACTTCTAGATTCTTTGTAGTAACAGGGCAAAATAAAGCTTTCTTGGGAATAATTTGTCTAAATAAAACTTTATGCTGTGTCTACCATGTGCTAACTGCTGTTGGGGCACCAAAATGAGTATGATAAGATCAAAGTATGTCATCTGCAAATTCACAATATCTTTTTATGACAATCATTATTTTTTACTTAAAAGCAAGGACATGACTTAAGCTCTTCAAATAAAACTTAACTTTGTTCCATATCACCTAAAAGGGTAGTGAAAAAGGACATCAAAATTATTAAATTCATTTGCTACCCATGAAGCAGTATTTTCCAAAGTACATTTAGTGGGATGCGACCAGTGTAGTTTTCCTTGTTTTTCAAATGTAGATAATTGACTTCTTTATCCTACTCTGCATGACACATTGTCATCATTGGTCCCTGCAAGGGACCCTATTCTCTTCCCCCTATTCTCTTCCCCCATTCTGTCAAAAGCAAAGTTTTTATCCCTATTCTCTTCCCCCATTCTGTCAAAAGCAAGTCTTTTTATACATATGTATTCTTGTGTGTCTTTTTGGTTTTCGTACCCCTTCTTTAATTTTATGTGAATGGTATTGGGCTATGTATCCATTCTCTTTCTTACCTTTTCTCACTACCCATACGCTTTAAAAAATTTTTCCATGTTATTTTGTGTATGTTGTCAATTTCTTCCAGTATGTGCACAGTACACTCCATTTCCCTGTCCACCCCCACAGTCATGAATGCCCACATTGCCTCCAGTTCTCTGCCACAGAAGCATGCTGTGACAATTATTCCCATATACGTTCCCTTATGGACTTGCTGGGAAGTTCTTCTCAATACAGATCCAGAAATAGAATTGCTGAATCACAGAATATGCACCTATTCTTAAATTAACTGGATACTGACTAACTGCCCTCCAAAATGGCAAGACCATTCCACATTCCCAACAGTCACCTGGGAGGATTCCTGCATCCTTACTAGTACTTGGCATTATTCAGTTTGCTAATTTTTGTCAGTCTAATGGGTATAAAGTGATACCTCATTGTTGTTTTATTTTCTATTTCTATGACTAGTACTCCTTTGGAATAGCTCTTTTTATGAGTGTTGGCCTCAGTTTTTCTCTTCTGTGTATTCTACATATTCTCTTGCCTTTAATAAGTAGGCAAACAAAAACAAGTTGTTTGAATATTTCTGCTTCTATATACTGTCTGTTCATATCCCTTTTCCATTTCTCTATTGGGGTTGCTATTCTCTTATCATTACTTTCTATAAGTTCCTTAAATATTCTAGAATCAATCCCTTGTTGGATTTAGATATTTCTTTTTTTTTTTTCCTTTTTTTTTTTTTTTTTTTTTTAATTTTTTTTTCAACATTTATTTATTTTTGGGACAGAGAGAGACAGAGCATGAACGGGGGAGGGGCAGAGAGAGAGGGAGACACAGAATCGGAAACAGGCTCCAGGCTCTGAGCCATCAGCCCAGAGCCCGACGCGGGGCTCGAATTCACGGGCCGCGAGATCGTGACCTGGCTGAAGTCGGACGCTTAACCGACTGCGCCACCCAGGCGCCTCGGATTTAGATATTTCAAATATCTTTGACCCATTCATCATTTGTTAAATTTGTCTATAGTTTCTATTAAAAGATAAACTGAGGGGCGCCTGGGTGGCGCAGTCGGTTAAGCGTCCGACTTCAGCCAGGTCACGATCTCGCGGCCCGTGAATTCGAGCCCCGCGTCGGGCTCTGGGCTGATGGCTCAGAGCCTGGAGCCTGTTTCCGATTCTGTGTCTCCCTCTCTCTCTGCCCCTCCCCCGTTCATGCTCTGTCTCTCTCTGTCCCAAAAATAAATAAACGTTGAAAAAAAAATTTAAAAAAAAAAGATAAACTGAGATATATTAAGATTTTTAGGAGCAAAAATTGGTTCAAAGTGGGCAGCAGAAATGGTTAGGAATGATTGCTGCACTACTGGAGCACAGAGAGAGGCTTCTACAGAGAAAACGTGGAAGAAAAGTAAGGAAATTATTGATTGGCTACAGCGTAAATCCTAGTTGGCTGTGATTGGCTGTCCTTAGCCTTTTGATTTTGTAAACTTGAGGTATTTATAGATTTAGATTTTGGTTTGCTTAGTGTAGACCACTGCAGCATTAGCGCCACATCAGTCTATTGGTTTGTTTAATTAATTTAACATGTCCTATGTAAAACCTTAAGCCTTTATTTTGATGTAAAGAAAAAAATATATATATATATTTACGTATGATGAGCGAAGAACTCTCTAAAGACCTGATGGACAAGGGAAGCCATTTTAGATTTTTTTCTAAGTTAGCATGATGGTATATAAACTTTGTTCATACCAAAAGCCTGATTTATGGACTGCCACACATGCATTGTACATCTGCTTTGTGAATGAGTAGCACAAAGGAAAACCCATCCTGTTCTTGAGATATCAATCAGTGTTCTTGTTCCCTGCATTCCTTTATGATAAAATTCATGATTCCTGCTTATATGCTAATCTATCATCTTTTGAGATGTAAAGAAGTATATTCCCTGTAAAAATTGTTCATTCTCCAGAGTACTTTCATTCCTATGAAGAATGTGTTTCCTGGGCAGCTGTCCTAACTTGGGCTCAAATAAAACTCTCTTTCTTTACTTTTAGAGATTCTAAAAGTTTGTTCAATTTGTGTCGACAAAATTTGTGCTTTTGAAATGCCATCAGATGTACACCACCCCTCAGTATAAAGATAACCTCTACCAACTTTATATTAATGTATTTTGGAGCCCTAAGTAACAGAGACATGCTATTAAAGTTGGGATTTTTTTTTTAAGATTTTATTTTTAAGTGACCTTACACCCAATGGGGTGGGGTTCAAACTCACAACCCAAAGATCAAGAGTCAAACACTCCACCGAGTCAGCCAGGCACCCCTAAAGTTGGGAAGATTATTTTAAAAAAAGAGATAAGCTCCTCCACTATCACTACCTTTCATTGATTTCTTAGTTTGACCTTTCACATGTAGACTTTTAATACATCCAGAACCCCACCCTTTGATGTGGTGTTTAATTTTCTTCAGTTTGTTTTCTTTTCCCCATTGATTTGTTCAGCCATGTTTATTGTACATTACCTTCCAAAGTGATGTTGATGTTGCTAGTCCAAGAAGCACTGTTTCAATAGCAAGATACTAAGTAGCAGTAGCAAACACCTAGTTGAAAGAACTGATAATAGTGGATAAAGGTGAGTCTAGGAGAATATAAGGACAATATGTTGTTATTAGTAAACATATCAATCTATAATGAAGTAAAAATCATGCTTATTAAAAGTTTTTAGATGACAAAATGGGGATGTTTTAGTAACTTGGAAAATACACACAGAGAAATTACTTCCATATAGCACCAGTTCACAGGGGCACCTGGATGGCTCAGTCATTTAAGCATCCAACTCTTGATTTTGACTCAGGTCATGATCTTGCAGTTGGTTCAAGCCCTGCATCAGGCTCTGCGCTAAGTGTGGAGTCTGCTTGAGATTCTCTCCCTCTATCTCTCCTCCTACCCCACTCACGTGCTCTCTTTCTCTCTCTCTCTCAAAGAAAAAAAAAAAAAAAAGGTATATAGCACCAGTTCATAGATATACATACAGATTCCCTGAGCTAAATCTCTGAAATACAGAAACAAACCTTGGTTAGGTGACACTGAAAGTTTTATTACCTAAAATATACTAGGCAGCTATTTGAACTATGCCTTTAAGTTCTGCTCTAAAAGATAAGTCCAGGGGCACCTGGGTGGCTCAGTCCGTTGCTTAACTGACTCGATTTTAGCTCAGGTCATGATGTCAGGAGTTGGTGGATAGAGGCCTGCCTCCAGCTCTGTGCTGAAATCTCAGAGCCTGCTTGGAATTCTCTCTGACCTCTCTCTCTGCCCCTCCTCCCACTTGCGCTCTCAAAATAAATAAATAAATTTTAAAAAATAATAAAGTAAAAAAGAAATAAGTTCATTCCTTTTCCCCAACAATTTTATGCATGAAAGAAATCCTCACAATTGCAAATAGTAGGTGCCAGTTTACTTATATACCTAATTGAACTCAAGAAATGCCAAGGAAAAGTCATTTTTCAATTTTATTAACTGGTATATTTGCCCTATGATTAACAATTCATACTGAAATCAAATCAGTTAGAAAGGGAGCTATAAAATAGTGTACTGGGTATGGTATGAGTATTAGAATTTTCCCCTCACATTTGTGGATTGGATTGTTCAAAGCTCTTTGCTGATCATTTTTAACTAAACCAGAACAAAAGAGATGGAGGTGGGGGCGGGGAGGGAGGAGAAGGCAGATAATAACTCGAGCATGAAATATGTGGAACTAATCTGTTACTCAAGGGAAACTGGCTTTCACTCATGTTTCTTTTGTTTAGGGTGGACAAGTCATCTCACCTTCTTGGGCTTCAGTTTTCCATTGGTAGATTGAGAGGTTAAGAGATATGAGTTACCATCTCACTACTTTCCCCTTCTTCCAGTCTTCCCCAAGTTGATTGACAAATCCTTTGCCCTTTCATCCCGCCCCTGCGCCTGCGCAAAAGAAGCGCCCTTCATTTAGCCTCTCTGCGCACGCGCCATTTTAAATCTTTTTTTCCTCCCCCTCCTAACTCCCCCTCCGTCTGAGAGAGGCAGGACTTCCTGTCCCTGGTAGAGCCACTGCCGGAAGTGACTGAAGGCAAATCGGCGTTCGCCGAGCCTGGGAGAGTTTAGGGTGGCTGTGCTAGTTGCTGCTGTAGGCTTGCAAGATGCCAGGTCTGGCGGCCGCAAGCCCTGCCCCGGCTGAGTCACAGGAGAAGAAGCCTCTGAAGCCCTGCTGCGCCTGTCCGGAGACCAAGAAGGCGCGCGATGCTTGGTCAGTGCGCAAATGGGGAGGGAGCGGCGGGCAGGCCCCATGCGCTGCCTTACGGTACCTCCGTGCCCTGCCCAGCCTTGGGCTTTCACTGGTCCGAGCTTTGCCGTGCTGCAATTTTGAGAGTTAGAGGACCCAGTACTCTGTCTGTTGACTGAGCCCGTAGCCCAGCCCCGAAAGATGGATGAAAGGTTAGGAGAGAGGTCAGATTGAACCGGGCTCGCTTCGCACACTCATAGGGTTTTTGAGCATCTGTTTCTGTGTCAAGCACTGCTCTAGGTCTACTAAAGACGTAAAGATGCTACTTGATTTAAAGAAGCTTATAGGTAGTGGAGATACTAATGATTGCTATTACCACGTGGTATGTATGGGCTGTGATGGAAGATTTGGCAAGACAAAAGAGTAAAATTTTCTGGTAAAATTTTGGCATAGTGGGACCCGGTACATTTCTTAAAGTACTGAAGAGTTCCCCTTACCTCCCCCCTATCCCCCCACTCCCGGGTAGGTGAATGAAAAATCAGACAGTCTGACATAGGTGACAGTATTCAGGATAGCACATCTGAATTCCTGTCAACCCACAAAAGGTTTTGTTTGTTCTCATTCTATACAACCTCTGTTGTGGAACAAATCTCATTAGGGGGAATGCTCAGAAAATGTGAATTGTAAACCTCTCCCTCTTTTTTGCCCTCACATAAAATAATCACAAGTGGCATAATGGAGTTAAGAGTTATAGGAAAGCAGTCCTTTTTATTAATACTCAGTACTTTTCAAATAATACTGTGAAGGGAGAATTGAAAGACTACAATCTGATACTGAAATTGCTTTCATAGTTAACAGTAAGTGTTTATTGAATCTAAAGCTAGTAATGTGTCATGACTAAGAACTTGGAATCCAGAGTCAAGGTTTGAATCTGGTCCACCAACTTTGCGACTTTGAGTAAATTATTTAACACACCTGCCTCCTATGTCTGAAATGGGCCTAATAAAAGTGTGTCTGCCTCTAGGATTCCTGTAAGGTTTAATGATACAGGTCTTACACAGTATTCAAAAAATGATCAGGGAATACTAGCTGTTATCTTCACCAAACATTCATTCATTTGTAATGAATGAGCTATTCATTGCGCAATTGAAGGATATATAGGATTTGGATCTCTAAAGAAGGAGAACCTATCCTTCAAATTGCTTTTGCATTAATTGTCTCAGACCACTATGCCAAAATATCTATAGTCAGGAGTCAATTTTTTCCTGTAATTAAATTTGACTTAACTTGATCTTTGCTAAAGTTACATTTTCAGGCCCTAGAAATAAAAAGCTGTGTGATCCTAGATTTTACTTAGTGTAAAAAGTTCTTTGATCATTGTGAGGGAGGCTCATCAGGCTGCTTGCTGTTGTCTGACAGATCTTGCCGTTTATGTTGTTGGGTGTATTGTGATTAGAAGGAGATTTACTTAGGTCTATTTGAATGTAGAGCAGAATAAAAGATTTAATTCCTCTGTGATAGGCAAAAAATTCAGTTCCTCTCTCTGTCCTTCATTTAACTTAAGTATTGTATTCAGGGGCGCCTGAGTGGCTCGGTTGGTTAAGCTTTGCCGTGATCTGAGGTTGGTGGGTTTGCCCCGCTTGGAGCTCTGTACTAACAGCTCAGAGCCTGGAGCCTGCTTCCAATTCTGTCTGCCTCCCTCTCTGCTCCTCTCCCGTTCATGCTCTGTCTCTCAAAAATGAATAAACATTAAAAAAAATTAAAAAAAATTTTTTTTTTAACGTTTATTTATTTTTGAGACAGAGAGAGACAGAGCATGAACGGGGGAGGGCCAGAGAGAGAGACACAGAATCTGAAACAGGCTCCAGGCTCTGAGCTGTCAGCACAGAGCCTGATGCGGGGCTCGAACTCACGGACCGCGAGATCATGACCTGAGCTGAAGTCGGCCGCTTAACCAACTGAGCCACCCAGGCGCCTCTAAAAAAATTTTTTTAACATAAGTATTGTATTCAGATGATCAATTTCATTAGAGAACTGTATTGTTCCTTTGATATGAACTAGAGGCAATATTTGATATGCATAATTATTTCTTTAACTCCAACTACATTCCATCAGATCCATGTTCTGCCTCATTCCCCGTCACTGTCATGCATATTTACTATTAATGTACTAATGCCTACTTTGTTAGATAACAAGTACATTTTGTTTTATAGCATCATTGAGAAAGGAGAAGAGCACTGTGGACACCTAATTGAGGCCCACAAGGAATGCATGAGAGCCCTAGGATTTAAGATATGAAATGGTGAGCATAATACTTTCTGATTGGGAAGATAATACATAGGGTTATTGCTTCAAATTTGTGCTTTATAGATTTAGCAGTCACCAGAGAACATTCTATTCAAAAGGTAATTCACCTGGATGCTTAAGTATACTTAAAAAATAATTTTCAGTTTCTAATGTAGGGAGTAAATGATGCTAATAAGTTGAGAATCATTCAGTGGATTTAAGGAGGGGAGAATGTATCTTTCAAAAAGGGGCTTGATAAAAGCCTTTAGAGTTATGTTAGAGTCAGAAGGAATAATGGTTTTGGAAGTTCAAAATATTCAGTTGTCTGACTTAAAGGAACTAAAAGGAAAATATTCTTCATTCCTTGTTTCTGATGTGGGTCTTTTAAATAGGGAGTAGGCAGTACATGGAAGCATTGCTTTCTGCAAAAGAAAAATAGAATTATTGCTATTTCTTTTGTACCATGCTTCTAATAATACTAAAACCTCAGACCATTTTTTAAAAGAACTTTGAATCCAAATTTTAATGCTGAAAGGGACTTTAAGTTATGTGTATACAGCAATACCACAGATAAATGGTCTTTTGTTTGGAACTCTTTCTTCAGATAGCAACTTAACCCATTCCTAGTTCTCTGTCCCATAGTCTCCTTATTAGAGATGCTTTCACTCAACACTCCCATCTGAAATAACATCCCTTCCCCATCACTCTGTCCCAGCACTATCCAGTAGAACTTGCTGTGATAATGAAAATATTCTGTACCTTCACTCTCCACTCTGGTAGCCACTAGCCCTGTGTGGCTACTGAGCCCTTAAAATGTGGTAGTAAAACTGAAGAACTGAATTTTTAGTTTTATTTAATTTTAATTTTAATAGCCACATAGGGCTAGTGGCTACTCTTAACATCACTGCCTGCATATTAGGTATGTATGTATTATCTGCATTGTTTTACTGCAACTACAATGTAAGCTCTGAGAAGAATTTTCTGCTTGGGGTGCCTGGGTGGCTCCGTCAGATGCTCATCTGACTCTTGACTTTGGCTTAGGTCATGATCTCACGGTTTATGAGATGGAGCCCTGAGTCCTGCTCTACGGGGAATAACTCAGAACATGTTTGGGATTCTCTCTCTCCCTCTCTCTGCCCTTCCTCTGCTTGCTAATTCTCTCTCTGTCTCTCTCAAAATAAATCAATAAACATTTTTTAAAACATGGGTACTAAGGAGGGCATTTGTTGTCATGAGCACTGGCTATTGTATGTAAGTGATGAAGCACTGAATTCTCCTGAAACCAGTATTGCACTGTATGTTAACTAAAATTTAAATTAAAAAATAAATAAATAAAAAATTTCAGAACATACTGGTTTTCTAATAGAAAAAAAAAAAGAATTTTCTGCTTTACTCACTGTCATATTCCCAGGACCTATAATTTTGCCTGTCACATAGTAGGTGCTCAACAGAGGAATATTAATTAAATGAATAAATAAATGAGGAACTAAGGCCTATAGATATGGAATGACTTCCAAGGTAAGTTGCAGGATCAGATCTGCAACCTATTGTCTCCAGGCAGATTCCCTCTGCTTTTTGCCCACCCCTTCCACTGCCCAACATCCATATCACACTGCCAGTTTTAACTTAATAATAGCTGAGAGATAATGTCAAAGTCACATACTAATATAACAGTAATAGCCTGGTTTCTTTCTCTTTCACCTCTCTACTGCCTCTTTAGAATTTCATACATAGCTAGTCTTACTCATTGAGCTGTAAAAAAAGGACAGATAAGGAACCTGTTCCAAGCTGATAAGAAGTATCACTATGTAGTAGAAAATAGTCTAGGCTGAAAGTCCTGAGGCTTAATTTTGATTGTCTAGCTTAGCATGTATTTTGTTTCAGCTACATTTAACATTCATCAATACATTAAACCTCTGTGGATTTCACTTTTTTAATTTATAAAAAGACCCATAACATATTTTGTGATTTTTATATTTAGTATGGTGTATCTACTCTGTGTGTACATGACATACTTAAGTGGCTTTTAGATTACATGGTTATTTAAAGAAATTCCATAGTGAATCATTTTGTAAAATAAATAAGTTTGGGTGTGTGTGGGGGGGGAGGGGGTGTTCTTTAAAAGTATAATTATACCTATTGATTATTTTTAAAGACCTGGAATCTCAACATTTGTACACGGTTTCCTTGTTTATATTCTTACTCTTCCTAAGCAGTTGTATAAAGTGTTGGTGCTAATGCCAAGCCTGTCTTGATAAAAAAGGGTGATTTTTAAAAATGCTAATTTTAGGAGCATCAGAAGCATCTCTTGGACTTCATGTCTACCACAAAAGTGCTACAACTGTTGTCATAATTAGCACAAATTCACAAGGACTAGAAAATATCATAGTTTTCTTTATATTATTGGGACAAAGTGAGAGGGATACCTGTGTACTTCATTTGTGTGTAAAAGAAAATGCAAGAGCTTTGGACTTAGAAAACCTGATGTTTAACTGATTGTGTGGTCTTGGGCAAGTCCTTAACTTTCTTAACCTTAGTTTACTTCAAAGAGTCATTGTGATGATTAAATGACAGGTGTACAAATAGGATTTGTAAACTATCAAATAGAAGCCAGAATGGAATAGCCCATATGTTGGGAGTTGTGGATAGCAGACATCCAATTGAGGTCTGTTGATTATATGACCTGATTATGTGTTTTTGAATCCCAATTATGGCAAGAACAATCTGAATCCATGTAGGGCCTCTCTTAGAATTCAGATGTCATGTTTTCATTTTCAGCATACTACTGCTTTTGGAAGAGGAACAGGTGTTTGGATCTGCTTTGGTCCCAGGTATCCTATTTCCCCAACCCCCATTGGGAAATGGACAAAAAGTGAAGTCAAAAAAAGACTTGCCCAAGTTAAGAATGGGTAGCTGGTGGAATTAAAACTAGAGTCTAGGTCTTTTATGTTCTCCAAAACATGGATGCTTTACACTTCATTCCTTGCACTTAATGAGGTCTGGTTACCAGCCTACTCATTTTTAGGACTGCACATAGTCTTGATCTTCAATCCTAAAACTTTATTATGAATGCAAATTAGAAAGACCTGTTGCTGAAATGTGTAGGTATATATAACTCAATAACCAGGTCATTGGCTGTAAAATCCAACACTACTGTCTACATTGTTATAAGATAAACCGAACTAAATTGATATCTCTTAGACTATTAGACCACATTTTTCTGATGATAGCTTCAAAGGAAAAATATTTTTGCAAACCTAGATCTTCCCAATAATGATCATGAAAGTTCCTTACTTCAAAAACCTATGTAGATTTTAATGTTATATCCTAAATAAGACAGGTCTTAATTGTACCTTGAATTTAGTAGATTGGGAGTTAATATAAATGTGGGCTACATTCAGCCAGAGGTGCACTTTGTAATCACCTGAGCACTGTTTTCCAAAATTCACAAGCCCTGGGCCCTGATCTCCTGTTGACTCAAACTCCTAGATAATTTTCAGGTGGACCCTTCTTAAGGAACCATTGGCTTAAACTGAAGAAGTAGCAGGGATATTGCTAAGTATAAACTATCTAAAGATTTAATAGTAGCAAAGGCAGTGACTTGAAAACTGCTCTTAAGGAAAAATAAGTGGATGATGGTGGTGATTCTAAACACTTTCTTTTATCTTAGGACTATTTCTTTTACTGAAAGAAAAACTAGAGGAACTTAGACCCTACTTAGAAATGTTAAAGAGGAACATTAACAGCTAGTGTCTGTTTTTCTGCCTTTAGGAGTTAGAAGGAACCTTGAGAACCCAGTTTGGGTGCTAAAATCATTGAAAGAAATGAAAGGACTAGCACCAGGCAGTGGGGATACTCAGTATTTACTATTTAACAGAACTTAATATTTGGTTAAAGTATGCTTAAAATATGCTGATTTCATATACACACATACAACTGATTATGTATGAAAATATGGTTCCAACAAAATCCAGCAAAAGTGTCCTTCCTTGCTATTTAAACATTTATTTATTCAATAGATATTTATTGTTTAATACCTAGAAAATGCCAGCATGAGAAAGGTCTCTTCTGTCAAGGACTTTACACCCAGATATATAACCAAGAGGTTGACATCCAGAAGCTTTCAGGAGTAGCCCCTCCTGAGATATAGTTAGTGGCAAAAGAGGTAACAGTGCTGTGGACTGCTGTCTCTTACAATGTTGAGTGGTTTCATTTTTGGTTATCTTTCCTGCTCAAACCCTTCCTTAAGTGTATTCTTCCTTTTAGCCTTTTAGAAAACAGGTTAGATGTTTGTGTTGTTGATCAGGCTTATGTTTTCTAAACCATATACTGGGAATAATAATAGCTAGATGAAGGAAGCACTTTCATTGGACTTGAAGAATTGGCTAGCCCAAATTACTTTTTGAAGCATTGTTCTCTCTGCCTTCTGGGATAGGGACTGGGGGTGAGGGTGGGTGAGAACTGTTTGGAGAGAAGCATGGTAGTGATTGACTTAGACCAGCAACCCTATCCTCTCCTACTCTCCCTTTCTGATTTCTAAGTGGATTCAAAACATTACCCTTATTTTGCCCTGGGGATAAAGTAAGTAACTTTCCACAGGAAGCACCTTGTATACAGAACTGACCTTTTGCCATCCACTTCGTGGATCTTTGCCAAACATACTTGAATCAGCAACGAAGGGTTTGCAAAGTCTCTTCTCTTGAATATCTGTAAAAATACACTGCTCTGGACTTTTTGGGACGATATTTTTGAGTAAATAAATAAATATGTATAGTTTTTACTTTAACAGACTTCTAAAGATGAAAAAATGTATTGGATTGAACAGTTTCAGTGAGGCTTTTTAGGCAAAACTAGAATTTAAGACTCTGTGTCTTTTATTTCATGACTGGTTTAGAATTATTGTGGCAATTGGTTAATAGTACTTGGCTGAGGCATTCATTTCTACTGGTCTTAATTCCCTAATTCCATAGGTCTGGCATGATGTTTAAAATCTAATTTTCTAATATAATTTTTTTTTGTAGGTGGTTTACTCTGTGAATGAATAATTCCTGAAGAATGAAGAAGATTCAGTAATTTTGGGAATTTGTGGAACTTTGATAAATGGAAAAAGTATTTATAACTTATTTTTAGAAAAAGGAAATTATCTCTGGTCAGAAATCTTCAAGTGTGTCTCTTTTTGTGTTCCTCACGTCCTCACATGGCATTTATTTTTCTTAAAGGATATAGTATAAAAAAACATCCTGTAATATTAATTTCTTATGTTCTTGTGTCATTCTGGGAACTCTAGATTTTAGTTGTAACGAGAAAGCAGATCCTGATCTCATTCAGTGAAACCTCCAAAATGAGGTGCATAGAAGTAAGGAAATAACCCTTTACCAATTCAGAATGAGTACGGTACCCATATCATCTCATTCAACATTTTGTTTTTTATTTTTAACTTACTTAAAGGCAAGAACTGGACAAGCCTTCAATCTTAATATTTTAGATCTGTCTTTTGGGAAAAGTTACTCGCTTAGATTTTGGACCACATTAGGATTCCTTGGCTCAGAAGATCTCAACTGTTTGGCATAATTAATCTGTAGATGTCTAGTTACATTTTAAGATAGACTAGGGGATCATAGTTTAATGCCTACTGGCCAGACAGTTGTCTCTTATTGATTAAAAGCTCGCCCAGGTCAGAGGCTTGACTAGAACAAATAAGTCATCAGTGAAATTAGCTCAGTGCTCTGCTATAATAATGCCTGGGATAGAACATGGAGTTTGGTTTGCTTGCTATAGCAACCCTGTGGTTCTAGAAGCTGCTTATGGGCTAATGAAGAAATTGGCCATATTCTGCCTATTAGTAAGTTGAGTTTCATATTTCAACAACAAAAGATACTAAAGAACATAAGAGAATATGTAGTGTTTGTATGTCATTCTATGATGGGAAAATTGCCTCTTTTATAAAGGAGCTGAATTAAGGTATTCTTTAGGATTCCTTCTAGTTAATTAAGCATGGCTTTGAAGTATGACAGACTTAGGTTCAACAACTGGCTGTGTCATCTCAAGCAGGTCACAACCTCTTTGGATCTGTTTCTCTCATCTGAAAGGGGCGTCTGGGTGGCTCAGTCAGTTAAGCATCTTCTTGGTTTCAGCTCAGGTCACGATCTCATGGTTCGTGAGATTGAGCCTTGCGTCAGCCTCTGCACTGACATCGCAGAGCCTGCTTGGGATTCCCTCTCTCCTCTCTCTCTTCCCCTCCCCCACTCATGTGCTCTTGCTCTCAAAATAAATAAACTTAAAAAAGTGTAGTAATAGGGGAGCCTGGGTGGCTCAGTCGGTTAAGCTTCCGACTTCAACTCAGGTCACGATCTCACGGTCCGTGAGTTCGAGCCCCGCGTCAGGCTCTGGGCTGATGGCTCAGAGCCTGGAGCCTGCTTCCGATTCTGTGTCTCCCTCTCTCTCTGCCCCTCCCTCATTCATGCTCTTTCTCTCTCTGTCCCCAAAATAAATAAACATTAAAAAAAAAAAAAATTAAAAAAAAAAAAGTGTAGTAATAATGTGCAAGATTGTGAGCACTAATTAAAATGGTGTATATAAAGCATTTGGCACAGTAGCATTTAGTGTTATTAACATTCTCTAATTTTTTGATTCTCTACTCATGTTTTCACCTGAATATTTGAATATAATACTTTTAGTAAGTACTTCATAGCTTGCAGAGCATTCTGCTAGGTGAAAAATAGAATCTTGGACTCCTAAGATAAAAATCAGCTTCCATCCAACACCAGTCCTTGGCAGATGGTCATCCAGATTCTGCTTGAATATGTCCTGAACTACAAAAAGGGAGAAAATACAGACTTACCATCCAGTGTTAATTTTTGCTGTATGCTCTTCCAGGCTTTTCCTAGGCATTTACACATTTTTTAAAATACAAAATTAGGTCATTTTTCTATGCTATTTACTTTTAATAAAATCATAATATTAGTTTCTTTTTCTCCTTGATAATTTTACCAGCCTGTAATATAGTCCTAAAATATGATTTGTATTGGCTATGTACGAATCCATTCTGAGTTTAGAATAATTTAACCAATTCCTATTGTTTGTGCATTCATTTATTAAACAAATGTTTTGTAGAATGCTTGCTAAATGTCCAATAGCATTCACGAAATTGAGCATCAGTGTTGAACAGGACCTAAACCTGATGCCTAAATTATTTGTTTTGTTTGTTTTTTCTTTTGTATTTTGTTTCATTGGTTGGTTTTATGGAAACATGTAAGGAAGAAAAGAAGAAATCACCTGAAATCCCACTAGTCTACAATAGGACTGTTTTTTAGTGACCTTGCCTTTCATCTCTTTCTGCATGTATATACTTTTTTTTTTTTTTTTTTTTTTGGCTGCTCCATAATATCATGCATTGGAAGTTTCCATAGGGAATCCTTTACAAATCCTTAAGCAATCACTTAGCTAAGGATAGACCAGAGGCTACACGTGTTTTCGTTTTGGATGAGTACTGCCTGCCCGATCTCTAGAAAGGTTATACCCATTTGCACCTTTGTATCTGAGGGTGCCCATTTCCCTAAGTTCTTAGCAAGGCTAATTTTTCCAGCTTTTGCCAGTTTGATATGCTCACACGATATGTAAAGGAACTAAAGCACTTCTTGACATCTACCACAGTTAGAAATCCATCTCACAAGACCTTCTGCCCATCCTTCCCTAATGCTTAAGCCTTCCCAAAGATTATGCACAGCATTTTGGTACTAATAAAAGAGATGTTACCACAGTAATTTGAAAAATGAAGCACTTCACTTCCTAGTAGGTGACCACAACATTCTGACATACATCTTTGCTAAGCCCCTGCTATTCACAGTAATTCCCAAACTCTTAATACAGACACAGTCACACCATTCTTTCTAATCATTTCTTTTTTTCTAACCTTAACATTTGACTGGAAGGTTGATGAGAATGGGACTATGACCCTAAGCAGGGCTTACCTTAGGATAACTATACCTTTCATTGGTGTGATGTAAGGCTGTTGGAAAAACCATAATCCCAATTTTACAAGTGAGTGAGATACTCCGTTTAAGGAAATTGCTGTGGTCAAACAGCTGGCGACCTGGGATGTGAGTCTTGGTGAGTAGAGGTCAAGCCCAATGTTCTCTCCTGTACCAACTAATATAAACCTATTCATAGTTATAAATTCATTTATTCATTCAGTACATATTTAGTGAAATTGTATTATATATAGGGAACTGCCCTAGATATTGAATACTCATGTGTGAATCAGACATATATTTTGTCCTCAAGGAGATGAGAGGCTATTTGACTCGACATTTATTGAGGACATAATAATATGCTAACTATGTGCTAAATAATGAACAAAGGTTAGTAAGACATGGTCCCCACTGTCAAAGAGTTATAATCTAGTAGATACATGTATATAAACTACAAATATATAAAGTTAAATAGTACTATGATGACTATTCCAAGAAGCTTTCCTAAAAAGAGTGCATGTGTGACTACCCAGGGTTTCTTTAGGTATCAAAAACTAGCTAGCTGGTAGTTCCATCTGTGTGCATCATGGTGATTTTGAAATCAAGTAATAGAAAATCCTCATCAAGGGAAACTCATATGACTAGAAGTCCAGAGTTAGGGCAAGCTCTAGATGAAACAATATCATAGGTTCAATGATACCATCCAAGACTCAAGTATTTTCATCTCAGAGCTTCCAGGACTGACAAAATCATGTGCTTTCTTATTCAAGTCCAGCAGAAGAAAGAAGCCATTCCCAAGGCATGATTTTTTTTTTTTTAAGTCCGAGCCAAGTTAGGTTATGTGCATTTTTATAGACTAATAATAGTTGCCAACAGAATGCCTTATGCTGATCGACTTAAACAGGATCCCTGCCCCACTCCCGCCCATGGATTCATGTATAATAATTAGATATCAGCACAAAACTGGAATTCTGTAACAAGGAGGAAGTGGTAAGTGGATTTTGAGTAGGCAACCAATTTTCCACTAAACCATCTTGTTCACTTAACCGAGTCATTCTGAATGGTCAAATTGAGTTTGAAGGAGCATTTCCTCTCATAGTTTACTCAAATTTTTGACAGAAAAGTATTAGTAGAACACAATAAGTTGTGTAATGTTCAGTTTTCATAGAATAAAAGAATCAGCAGATGTTCAGAGAACTTTCCTGAAAAGTAGTCCTTATGGAGATCTTAAGGGAGATCTGAATCTAAAAGCATTCAACTGCAGGTACCAAAACACCTAACTAAGCGCTTAAGCAGTAAGTGCAGTTTACTTCCTGTCATGAAGTCTGGAGGTTGAAAGTTCCAGATTTGAGATAGTGGCTCAGTCATACTTTTGAGAACTGGTTTATTCTATCTTTCAGCTCTTTGTCCTCATCCTTAAGTATATCATATCTCATGGCTATCATATCTCATGGTAGCTCCAAGCATTACATCACTGCACAAGTATATTCAAGCCAGGATAAAAGGTAGCAGGACTTCTTACTGTCTGTCAGGAAGTATACTTTTCCCCCAGAAGCTCCTACATGCTCTTCCTTTTATATCCCATTTGTCACATGCCTACACGTAAACCAGTTGCCATCAAGGGGAATGGGATATCGTCCTTGGCTTTGACCAGTCTTATTTCAAGCCCTGGCAAGTGGGAGAGAAGCCCACCTTTCTTTAACATATTGCCCAAGCAAGAGCACAGTTCCATAAACTAAGGAAAAATGGGGAATGGCTATCGGATAGACAATCGGTGGTGTCTGCCCAAGGTCGCGTTGGCAGTGTGTGTCTAAAGCCTACACCATGCCTGTGTTCTGTTTTAATATATATTAGGAAAATGTTAATTTCAAGCTCAGTGTTTTTCAAACTGTATGTGGTTTAATATTTTCCAATTAACAACCACTACTAAGGAGATGGAGGTGGGTGGCAATACACTTAAAAAACCCATACATTATGCAAGCCCAAAGTTTTTATTGAATTTAATGGCCATTTTCTCTGTCAAATTGCTATAAAAATGTCTAAATTCTCTCTGTTTCTGCCCTTATGTCATCATGGGACAGTAACCGTTCACACACCAGCCATGGTTCACTGCCACACTGGGAGGGACAGTTTAGCCAGCTGACTTCATAATCTGGCCCCAGCCTGCCTCTCCCACCTCGTGTTCTGCTGTTCCTTTTGATTCACCTAAAGCAGGCTATACTCTGTTACCAGAATATGCCATGTATTTTTGTTTTACTTCTGGACTTGACTTCACATTCTGTTCTCCCTTCCCGGAATGCCCTCCCCTAGTTGGGGAACACCTAGTCATCTTTTTAGACCAGCTTAAATGTCACCTTCCCTGTGATGTTTTTTCTGAATCCTTTCTCCCCAATCCTTTGGGTTTCCTTTGAACCCCAAATACACTTATTTTATTGGATTGCAGTTATTTCTGGGTCACTCTTCCTCATCATACCAAAAGTTCCCTGAAGGTGACAATTGTCTTGCTCATCTTTATATCCCCTGTGCTTGGTGTACATACTTTGCCCTAAATAAATGCTTATGGGATTGAATCAATACCATAAATGATGTGACTTCTGTTTGTTTCCTTTTATTCTCCCCCAATATTTTCTTCTGTGCTTCTACCCGCATATTTATGGATTTCCTTATAAGAACATACCATTTTGACACAAAATGTTTTCCCTCTTCAGTCATATGGATTTAAAAACAAACAAGACACAACTTTGCATTGTCGTATTCCCATCATAGGTTCCGTCCTTCAGCCAACAATATCACTATCGTGACAGCCTCTGGGGCTTATGTACCAGTGAGGCCACACCACCAGCAGTATGCTCAAATCCCCCATAGCATATAAATTCCCAAACGTACTTGGCAAGGTGGGACAACACAGAGAACATACAACTCAAATGACCTGCCCTGTAGTTCACATGCTAGCTCTTTGACCTTCCTTAACCTCTCGGAGTTTGTTTCTTCCATTTAAAAAAGAAAGGTGTCATGGCATGACATGAGGAAACAATGACTGCTTGATAGATGGTAGCATCCTCTGCTCAGATGAGCACGTATGTGGACTGACAAGGCAGGCTGAGAATAACAGTCAGTGGGTCCTTCTGTCCCTTTAAAGGGTCAGGGCCAGCCCATCGGTCAGGCATGCCGAGAAAGACGACCTGCTTTGAAATGTTATCTTGGGCAGGGCCCTGGTTGCTTCTTCTTTCCTGCTTCTGATTTCCTGGCTCATAGCTGGCAGGGACGGCAGCCCTGGCAGCTCTGGGTGCGTGACTAAGGTGGAGGGATGAGCAGCTGCTGCTTGCCGAAGTCAGTGGTTGGTTGGGAGGCAGGCAGGTGACATAAAAGCAGCGTATGGAAATCCCCACACTCTGCTGCTCAAATGACATCCAAGTCATCGCTGAGAGGAGGACTGGGGCAGGGCCTTTCCTTCTCCAGGCACTCTCTAGCTCTTTTCCTTTACCACTGATTTCCCCCCTCAACTTTAGAAAGAAGGGAGTAAGGTACACATTTGTTGGTCAAGCGATTTTAATTAAAAAAAAAAAAAGAAAGAAAAGAAAAAACGGGCTTCCTTTAACATGCCATGCATTTTCACAACTCCACGGCTCTACCTCTGCTGTTCTAACCTCTAGAGATGCTCTTCTCCCTCTACCTACCTGGTTAACTCAATGCCTGTGCCTCAAACCCAGCATTAGCTCGTATGTATTCCTTCCTGTACCCAATGTTTCCTTCTAGGCAGCCACCTCTCTTTAAACTTAACTCAGTTATTGTGCCCAACACTGAATTGCTGTTGTTTTTTCAAGTGTCTTTCTCTTGATTGAGTGAAAGCTCTTAGGAATCTGATTCTCTGAGTGCTTGGCTCATAGCAGGCGCCCAGTAAATATTTGTTGAGCTAAAAAGTTCCACTCCTCAGCATATTTGACAATTTCTAATTTCTCACTAATTTTGGTTTGGTTATCAGCAGTATAATAAAAGTCCCTGGGGATTGAGCACTCAAGTAGTTTTGGAAAGTTACTGGGTACCACACCCCCCAAAGTGTCTCAAGGGCAATAGAATGATAATAAATACTAAGTAGCAGCAAGGGAAAAAATCAAGGAGTCATTTGGAAGCCAGAGGGACATGTCTTAATGTTTGCATACTCCAGATTTATTTTTTGGGGACCCCAAATAGACCCCAGGTTCATCCAGAAGTTCCTTGGATGTCATCAGACTTCTGGCGGGTGGGGGAGGGTGCATGTGGGATTGGGAGTCATGGATCTAGTCTATTTCTACTTGCTGTGCAAACTGCTTGGCGCACAGCGCTGAGTCTGACTTGGGATCAGATCCTGGCTGGACCACTTACTGCCTATGGAACTTGTTACTTAGGTGAGCCTCAGTTTTTTTTAGATCTAGAAGGAAGATAATATTTATTTGGAGGGGTTGTATGATGACTAAATAGTATCTATGTAAAGTAACTAATTGAGGTCCAGCACCGGGTAGCCTGTTTAATGGGTGGTAGTTATTATAATTTGCAAATAATGGGTAGGGTGATGATCTGAGCACTGTAGTACCATTGTATTAACTATGCCTAAATCCAGATATATGCAGGAGAAAGTCAGCTTAGAATTCAAAGAACTGCTTTTTCGTAGCCATTTTTGTTTAATGGGTGTCAAATAAATGCCTAGAGATGTTTATACTGTGACTTAATAAAGACTTCTGAGGGGTTTTCCAGTTCTCACTGTTAGGATTTTTTCTTATAATAGTCCCCTACTTTCCTACTTGGCTATGCCCTCCCAGCTCAGGAGAGCCCCTAGCCCTCCCCACCGGAGCTCTGAGCAGTACCCAGCCTGCCTGCCGGTACTGTGGTAAATTCTCTGCTCACTTTTCCTTTGTTCTCCCCAGCCTGCCTCACTTGCCCAGAGGTCTTGTCCTCTGGGGAGATATGTTAAGTGCTCTGCCAGCCTGCCTGTGTGCCTGGCCTGTTTTTTCTCACTGCCAGTACCTCTTGGATTCCAATTCCAAACATGGTATCCATCTGGGGTCACCCTTTCTTCCGGTGCCAAGACAGACGCATTCCAAATGGAACACAAGTGTGCCTCCCGTGCTGGGCTCTCCTCATTCTGACTAGGGACAACAGAGAGCAGGATGTGGCCACTTTATCCCTCACCGCTAAAGTTTTCGATCCCATAGTCCTATCTTTACCTCGGGACAATTTAGATTTTTCTGCTAAGAGCCAAATGTGAAGTCTGCTCTAAGAAACCTAGAGCCCAGGAATCTTGCCAGAGCTCTGCAAAGAAGGCCAGAACCTTGCTGAAGGAAAACGAGAGGGAAAAAAGTTTTAAAATTCTCCATGAAGTATACTATGTTCTGCCATTTATTCCCAAGGCTACTGGAAGCATTCCTCTCAGGAAAGGCAGAGTTGGCGGTGAGAAGCCGGACCTGAGAAGACTCTGGGAAGACAGATTAGTTCATTTTTTGAATTCCCTATGTGAGGACAGTCTTCAAGCCCAGCAAGGCTTTAAGACGCCCTGAAGATGAGCGCTAACAGCAGCACAATGCGCCAGCTTCTCTGGCAGGACCCAGTGTGCAGTGGCTGGAAGCAGGATCTGGAAGGGGCTGTCTACCATCTGGCCAACTGCTTCTTGCTCCTGGGCTTCATGGGGGGCAGTGGGGTGTATGGATGCTTCTACCTCTTTGGCTTCCTGGGCACAGGCTATGTGTGCTGCGTGATGTGGGGCTGGTTTGATGCCTGCGGCCTGGACATCATCCTCTGGAGCTTCCTGCTGGCAACGGCCTGCCTGTTCCAGCTGGCACACCTGGTCTACCGCCTGCGTAAAAACACCCTCCCCGAGGAGTTCGATCTCCTCTACAAGACGCTGTGCCTACCCTTGCAGGTGCCTCTGCAGGTGTACAAGGAGATTGTTCACTGCTGTGAGGAGCAGGTCTTCACTCTGGCCACTGAGCAGACTTACGCTGTGGAGGGTGAGACACCCATCAACCGCTTGTCCCTGCTACTCTCTGGCCGGTAAGCTACTGGGTCGCTGCTCAACATTTCCTCCCTCTGCCCATGCTTCTCATTTCCCAGTGTGCCCCTTTGCATTCTGAGGCCCCTTCCATTGAGGGAAGGATATGGCAAGTCAAACAGACCAAAACAGATGTTTCTAAGCATGGGTTTGGTTCCTCTTTCTTAGCATTTTCCAAGAGGAAACAAGATCATGAGGCATCTTCTTGGTTGGCAGGAAGGACTGTGGGTGCGCTTGGTGTTGGGAGGTGTGGGGTGAGTGTTTCTTGAGCCTGGGTCTGAAATGACCACACACACACACACACAGTATACACACACTGGTGGATCATGCTTAAGCTGTCACAACATCTCTATAAGCTCTGGAAAAGTGAACATTTCAATAAGGTAGATTTGTTCCTTTCGTATGTATTCAGTATTTCCTAAGTGCTGACTGTATATACAGGGAACAGTGCCTGTTCCTTGCCAAGGGATCAAGGAAACAGCCCCAATTGTGTTGAGGATATCATATATAGGCTCTGTGGTAAAGCCATTTGGTATACAACCAGATGAGGAGGGGGAATGTTCCCTGTCCACTTTTCCATTCCCATTTGTTCTGAGATTCTTTTACAGACCAGTGAAGTACTATAAATCTAAGGACCACACAGTGAGGGAAGAGTAGTGATGCCCACACATATCTCATTGAGGATTTGGTGGAGATACCTTGGACTCCTTTTAGGAAGGGTGACAGTCAAAAATTAGCAGAAATGATTTTTTTTTTAGAGTTTATTTATTTATTTTGAGAGAGAGAGGGAGAGAGCATGTGTGCAAGTGGGTGGGGGAGGGGCAGAGAGAGAGAGAGAGAGAGAGAGAGGGAGAGAGAGAGAAAATTCCAAGCAGGCTCTCTGCTGCCAGTGCAGAACCCAACGTGGAGCTCCATCTCATGAACAGTGAGATCGAGACCCGAGCTGGTATCAAGAGTCAGACAACCAACTGAGTCACCCAAGCACCCCAGCAAAAATGATCTTAGTCAGGATCAGTGTATGGCCAATCATACCCTGTACATGTGTATTGGCCAATGGCTGATATTTTCAGAAGAAATACCATGGGGCTCTATGCTGTACATTTGGTAGGCATTTGTGGAATCTTTGAAATATTGCCCTAGAGGGACTTACTTGTGGGACTGAGCATCAAACAGTTAACTACTTAACATAGTATATACTTGGGCTGCCTCAGTGGAAAGCAAGCAAAGTATTTCAAAAGCTTTGTCCTCAGTTTCCTCCCTTGCTTTTTTGAAACCAGGAGAATGTGGTAGAAAAGATAAAGATAGTAATCTTATCAGAAGGCTTTAATTCCAAGGTGGGGGTGGGGAAGAAACCAGATAAGACTGTCAACCACACAGTGAAAAAGAAAAAAGTTTGAGGATGATAATGATGGTACCACAACTACTACTGGTAGTGCTAATATGCATTTATCTACTAATGTGTAGAAACAAAAGTGTTATGTATACATGTGATTATTTTTGGACTCAAAGTCTTGGGTTGAATAAGCTATGAGGTTTCGTGGGGAGACATTTCATTTCATTCACGAGTAAAGTGAAGTGTAAGCAAGTGGCATTATTTATAAACAAATATATGTGTAAATACAAATACAATATGACTATTTGTCCCCTACAGTTCCATGCTTAAAATAAAGACAATTTAGGAAACATTCTCATTCATGATCCAGGATATTATTTGCTCCTCATGGCTCATCTGTTCAAAGGAGGGAATTGAGACAGTGGGGAGAAAGGCCCTCTCCACTAGTATGATGCATGTGTATGGAAGTATATTAAGCTTATTGTATGGTTCAGCTATCTTTTATGTGATGAATTTAATATGAACTTATATAAGACCACTTCCCCGTGACAGGGAGAGGGGGACTTGCCCCTCAGTGTGCCTTTTCCTAGTATACTTAGCATCAAAAATCCAAATCAAAAATTAAACAGTTTTGGAGGCACCTGGCTGGCTCAGATTGTAGAACATGCAACTCTTGATCTTGGGGGTGTGAGCTCGAGCCCCATGTTGGGTGTGGAAACTACTTTAAAAAAAATAAATAAATGAAATATTTTTTTAAAAAAAAAATTAACAATTTTCCCCTTTGCTTTTCAAAGTTTGGAGTAAGAGTTTTACTTTAAAAAAATTTTTTTTAGATATTTATTTTTGAGAGAGACAGACAGACAGAGCATGAGCAGGGGATGGGCAGAGAGAGAGAGAGAGAGGGAGAAACAGAGAATCCCAAGCAGACTCCAGGCTCTGAGCTGTCAGCACATAGTCCAATGCGGGGCTTGAACCCATGAACCGTGAGATCATGACCTGAACCAAAGTTGGATGTTTAACCAACTGGGCCACCCAGGTGCCCCAAGAGTCTTATTTGTTATCTTTCAATGTCCTCCTGTCTCAAATTTGCTAAGTTAGAGCTGGGAGCCAAGGCTTCTAGTCTATGACCAGGCTCCAGTTTTAAAGGAGAATCATTGTACCTTGGGCTGGTTACAGTTAGGTACTGAACACCTTGAAGCTGTGAACAAGAACTCTATGCCAGGAAGTGGGGGCTTCTTGTACAGACCTCCCCATCTCTCATGCAGACTCTCATCTGGAGCCCTTTGCTGAAACCTCAGATGTCCTTTTTTTTTTTAATTTTAATATTTATAACCAGTCCCTTTTAAGACTCAGAAAAGCCAAGGGAATTCCCCAAAGTTTATCACCCTGTTAAGCTGTGCTTACTGTTGGTGAGTTTCTCTCATACAAAATTCTCTCATATGCACAGTCTCCTGAGTAGGCAACTAAGCTATTCATGTAGGAAGAAAACCTGTTGTCCAGGAGATCAAGAAGGAAGAAGAGGCTTAAATGACAAAGAGCATAATAGACCAATTGAAATGGCTTCAGGGAGCCATGCAGGCTTATTAGATGTCATAGTCTAAATAATGGCACTCCTAGTAGCTGGCTTGAGTGGCCAGAGCCCTTGCCTGAGGAGCTGGTAAGGTGTGGTGTATGCAGCAACAGGCTCATTCTCTCCTGTTGTCTTTCTTCCTGTATTTGAGAAGCTTTTCCTTGAGATGTTGGTCTGCTTTTTATGGTGACACAAGTGAGTTCATCTGTTCAATTGTTCCTTCCTTCTTTTCTTTCTCCCCCATTCCTATCTTCCCTTCTTACTTTTTCCCTTCCAAAATTATTTATGAAGAGTGCTAGGGGCTAAGGATCCAGTGTTAAAATATGAAAAATACTGTTCTTATCTCATGGAGCTATCAAGAAAATCAATAATTAATGTTTGACATAGTGATGAATAACAGACATAATATTTCCAAAGAGAAATGCAAAGTGCACTGAGAGCAGGTACCTGGTGTATCTAACTTTTCTGGGGAGGTCAGATGAAACTTCCTAGAAGAAGAAATGTTTAAGCTGAGATCTACAGAGAAGGTAGAAATTAGGAAGAGATCCAGTTGGAGGGTACAGAATCCATGGAGACTCTGAAGTAGGAGAGCATGGCACTTCATTTTCTCTTGAATCTACTTATTATTCAGGGAAGTTCTGCCTGGCTATCTCTATATATTACCTGGTTTTGTAAGAGCAAATGTGTTTCTTCCATTGGAGACTATAGGCTAACACCACATCCTTGGCTTGGTGTGAGAGCTATATCCCCTCTGTCTTCCGTCTTTAAGATGTCAGATAAAAGGCAACAGCTTATTAATTGGTGACGGTCTTTGGTAATCTATATGTAGACATATATATCTAGGCGTTCATTAGGAGCAAGATTTGGAGTGCTAATAATCCCATTTGGCCAGAATTTAATCATATGGCTGTATCTAGCTGCGTGGGAGGTAGGGAAATGCAGTCTAGTTGAGTCTAGACTCAACTAGCTGCGTTGGAGGTAGGGAAATGCAGTCTAGCCACAAGCCCAGCTAAAATTCTAGCATTGTGGGGGAAGGGAAAAAACAGATATTGGAAAACATACAACACATTGGACCCCAGTTCTCCATCTATTCCCATCCTGATCTGCTTTTCAACATCCTATTCATGTTTCAAAACTGAGCTCCAATGTCACCTTTTAGAAATCTGCCTCTTGAAGAGAATTAATTTCTCTCCTTCCTCTATTCTCCTGTTCCACAATAACACAGGTTGACCTACAGTCAGTTATTTATGCATCTGTGATTTCCACTAAATTGTGAAATTCTTAAAGGCAAGGATCAGATCATACCCTTCTCTGCATTTCCAGACCTCCAGGAACACAGGAGGTACTCCATGAATATTTATTTAACCAATAAAGCTCCAGAAAAAAAAAAAATGAAACAGTAGCTCCTTTCCAATGGACAGAATATACCTCAAAGATCTTTTTATCTTCCCCCTTTGTTTAATAGAGACACCTCCTTTCCTGGTATAACTCATGTTAGAGAGAGGTTGAAGCTGAAACTCTGAGTTTTCAGGGGGAAAGAGGAAAAAGCCGATATTGGATTCTCAACATTTTCCATTTTTAAATATGTAATGTAGACTGAAGAAGATTTGGGTAGTCGCTTTCCTTTTCCCACATGGTCTCTTCTCTCCCTTTGCCAGGGTTCGTGTGAGCCAGGATGGGCAATTTCTGCACTACATCTTTCCTTACCAGTTCATGGACTCTCCTGAGTGGGAATCGCTGCAGCCCTCCGAGGAGGGGGTGTTCCAGGTAATAGGGAGCCTGTGGCAGCACCATCCCACCCCATCCCACTGTGATCCAGTGATATGTCCCCCTCCATCTTTCCCTGCTTACATCTGTTCTCTGAACTACCGCCAATGTGATGCTAGACGTGGGAGCACTCTCCTTCTGTGGAAAGAGTGCGTGGGCTGCTGGCAGAGGTGGGTGGGGTGGGACAGGGAGGTCCTAACCCCTGATACGTGGGCCATGTCACTCCTATGCCTAAAACCCAGTGATCACAAAATAAAAACCTACACTCCTTAAGACCTTTTGTGATATCCAGCCACATCTCCAGCCCCTCTCTCCTTCCCACTTTTTGCTTATACGGGTCACACTGAATGACTAGTACTTCCCTAAACACATCCAATTGTTTTGCAACAGCCATGCTTGCCCCCCTCTGTACCTTCTGCCTGAAATGCATTTCCCCCCTCTAAATGAGGCTACGGCATCTTACTTCCTCTGAAGCCTGCCCAGACTGACCTCATCAGCTTCTATCCCAAAGCTTATTGTTCCTGTCTGTGTGCCTTTCTATTCTTTTTACTTCTGCTGACTGGTGCATATATTGCTCCCTGTTCTCATGATCTGGTTTCCTTTCTGTCTTTCCTTTCCAAACTCTTTGAGTAGAAATCTGGGCTTCCCCTTCTCTCTATTCTCGGGCTCCAAAGGACAGTACCATGAACACAGGAAGTGTTCAAGAAAGCTTTTCTGAACTGGGGCAGTTGGTGTCTCAGAACTCTGTGAGGCATCCACAGACATGTTCCAAGGTGGGGGCTGCCAACCCTTCAGACTTTAGTTCCCTTCTTTGCAGCTCTCACTTATTGAATGGCTAGTACATGGGAGGCGCCATATGTTATATTGCCTTATTGATTCTCGCAACAACCTTCTGAGTTGGATATTATTATTACCCCACTTAACATGAGGAAATTGAGGTTCCAAAACATCAAGCAATTTGCCCAAAGTCTTCGTCTCAAAAGTGGCAAAGTCAAGTTGCCTGGCTCTACTATTTCTGTTCTTTTTTTTTCTTTCACACTTTTATTCCCCCCCAAATCTCAAACTACATGAAAACAACCTCAGGGGTAATTACAGCATAAGCAAACCATGGTTGTATTA
This sequence comes from Prionailurus viverrinus, assembly GCF_022837055.1. Classification (NCBI taxonomy): domain Eukaryota; kingdom Metazoa; phylum Chordata; class Mammalia; order Carnivora; family Felidae; genus Prionailurus; species Prionailurus viverrinus. Next base: position 93,943,667 of record NC_062569.1, read on the forward strand.
GCAGAGCTAGGAGAAGAAAAATGAAGAGGAAATTTGCACCCTTATAAATGCTTCTTTTTTTTCTCATTTCACCCATCTCCCCACCCACATCTCCTCTGTAAACCATCAGTTTGTTCTCTATAGTTAAGAGTATGTTTCTTGTTTTCTCTCATGCACTCTCTCTCTTTTCTTGCTTTTGTTTGTTTTGTTTCTTAAATTCAGCATGAGTGAAATCCTATGATATTTGTCTTCCTCTGATTGGCTTATTTCACTTAGCCTAATACCCTCTAGATCCATCCATGTTGTTGCAAACAAGATTTCATTCTTCTTTGTGGCTGAATAATATTCCATTGTACCTATACACCACATCTTGTTTATCCATTCATCTGTCAGTCAATGGACACTTGGGCTGCTTCCATGTCTTGGCTATTGTAAATGATACTGCTATAACAACAGCGTATGTGTATCCTGTTGAATTAGTGTTTTTGTATTCTTTGGGTAAATACCTAGTAGTGTGATTACTGGATCTTATGGTAGTTCTATTTTTAACTTTTGGAGGAACCTCCAAACTGTCGTGCTCCACCAGTGCATTGGCTCCACCAGTTTGCATTCCCACCAATAGTGCACGAGGGTGCCTTTTTCTCCACATCCTCACCAACATATGATCATATAGACCTTTTTAAAAAAATTTTATTTAAATCCAAGTTAGTTAACATATAGTGTAATAATGATTTCAGGAGTAGAATTTAGTGATTCATCACATACACCTAACATCCAGTACTCATCCCAACAAGTGCCCTCCTTAATGCCCATCGCCCATTTAGCCCATTCTCCCACCCAATATTTCTTTTCTTTTTAAAAATGAGCAGGTCACTAGTACAGTGGAATGAACACACACACACACACACACACACACACACACACACCTTATAAGGACTCCCCTGTCCAAATAGTTTGCTAGTACTGCGTTCCATGTTACTTCTATCACTTCTATTGGGGAGTCCCCCAAGCTAGCATTTGAGCTAACTCCAGAATAGATACATGCCAGGCAGTGGCCACTTGGCTGGGCCTGCTTCTGCCCCACCCTGACTTCTGACTCTGTGAGGACAGATCCTGAGAGACAGACAATCCCCATCCCACTGCCAGGGCACCAGCCATAGACCCCCACTAATCATGTTCCTCTTCCACCACACACACCCCTACCGTCTCCAACCAGCCCAGCAGTCTCCTGTGAGAACTCCTTTAGGGCCCTAAGAACCGGTCCTGAGCCAGATAGACCAGGCTCTGTTTCTGACATTGACACTGATGAACAGGTGGTGGATAAGCTGGGTGTCCTCCCCTAAGCTATGCTTGAAAGGAGGGGCTGTAACCCCAGATGGCCTCTCAGCCTGGAATGTAGCTACCGTCATATTCCTCCCATTTATATTTTTAGTGTGCACCTCCTCTGGGAGCAATAAGATCCACACGTTTGCTATTGGCTGTGTAAAGTCTCATTTCCTCTTTGTAAATGTCAGGTGTTGTCCTGAGTTATAGTTCATTCTGTCCTTGCCTTCTGCAATTATAGTCTTTGTGGACTAATAGGGCAATCTGTAGTGACTGTCTGAATCATAATTCTCATTGTGTTTACCACAAATGAATCAATGTTCCATCACACCTCTCAGCAATCCAATTAAATAAGAATTTATTGACTGTTTAGCACTGTGATCCTCTCATTCGTCACCAAGAACATAGCATAGGAGGTATCACACAGAAATCATAATTATTTCTCCAATTTACATTGTGTCTTACTAAACCCAAGTCCTCTTTACATATGTTTTTTCATTTGATTCATTTAATCAGCCTCTGAAGTGAGAACTAAAGAAAAAGATTGTTGAAACTTTGTTACAGACATATGCACATGCATGGGGGAACGAGGCAATAAACAAGTTTCCTGAAGACCTCTGAGGAAGGATTTTATACAGGACGTGCAAAAGTCACATTCGGTTGTTTTGCAGCGTATAAGATTTGTAGTCTTTACCTGATTCATTCAATCACTTCAGTAATGTATATGGAGCATTTATTGTATACTAGGCTCTGTTAAAGGTGTTTGCGATGTATCAGTGAACAACTAAGGAAGTTCCCTGCTTTCATGCCATTTGTACTCTCGTAGGGGAGATAAAAATAAAAAAATAAGCCACAGAGATAATGAGTAACTATGTAAGATGTTAAAAGATAATGAAAAAAATAGTGAAAAAAAATAGAGTGGCTTAAGAGAGTTACAGATGCAATTTTATGTAGGGTGGTCATAGAAATCTTTGTTGAGAAGGTGACATTTAAACAAAGACCTGAGGGAGGTGACAGTGAGCTCTGGGAAGCTGAGGGCAGAGCAAAGTAGATAGAAGGAAGAGCCAGTGCAAAGGCCCTGTGGTGGGAGGGACTAGCATGTTTGAACTACAGAAATGAGGCAGTGGTGGCTGGAACGGAGAGAGGAAGGGGAGAGAATAGTAGGAGAGGATCAAAGAGGGGATAAGGAACCACATCATGTGGGGCCAGAGCATGCATTTTCTAAACAGAGCCAAAAGAATTTCCTAATGCATCGCAGGTAGTGTGTGTGTGAGAAGGAGGATCAAAGAAGACTCTAAGGCTTTTGGTCTGAGCAGCTGGAAAGATGGAGCTACTATCAACTGAAATAAGGCAGGCTACAAGTAGAATTGGTTTTGGAGGAAAAGAGGAAGTTCAGTTTTGGATATATTAGATTTGTGTCATCTACGAACATTTAAATGGAGATGCTGCACAGGCAGTTGAATATTTGAGTCTAGAATTAAAGAATGAGGTCTGAGCCTGAGACACAAGTTGGGGAGTTTTGGGGAACACAGATGATATTCCAAGCCATTCGATTAGATGAGATCACTAAGTGAGTGAGTTTAGACAGAGAAAAGTTTAAGAATGGACCGACTCTGGGATACCCTAGTGTTTAGAAGCCGGGGAGAAAAAGGAAGCCTCAAAGGAGCGACGAGGAGGTTGTCCCAGGAGAGCGTGGCACCCTGTGAGCCGAGTAGAGAAAGCTCATTAAAGAGAAGGGACCATCAGCAAGGTTGACCAGGAAAACTGATGTCACACTGCAGCTTAGAGGCCACTGGTGACCTTACCAGGAACAGTGTGTGTGTGGACTGTGAGGGGTAAAACCTTGCTGGTTTCAGACAGAGTGAGAGGAGAGGAGCTGGAGACAGCAAGCACAGACAACCATTTTCCTGGAGTTTTGCTGAGAAGGGGAGTAAACTAATGAGGCCGTAGCTAGCCAAAGAAGAGAGGCTAGGGGGAAGAAAAAGGATTTTATTTTGGTTTATTTTAAGATGGAAGAAGTAAAATCACATTCATAAGCATGCCCATTGTCTTTGTGTTTGGCATCAAGGACACCATTTATGTCCAGAGTGGCTTTTCTTCACACCTGCTTCAGGGTCAGTACTCTGATTTCTTGTTTGGGAATTATTGGTAAGTACACCTATAAAGTATGGGCCTTGGCAGATAGTGACGACTCCTTGCTGAACTGCTAGGAATGGGCAGATTGTGAGTACTTCTTTCAGAATTTTTTTCTCATGAGGCACCATGCTTGGAGAGATTAAGGAATTTGTCTGATGTCACACAGCTGGTCAAAGGGTAAAGCTGAACTTGAAGCCAGCTCCTGGCCTTGATGAAGCAATTTAGAGGCCTGACTTCAGGGTTGATGATGGGAGGGGAGGGCGGGGAGAAGCAGAGGTGAGGAAATGAGTGAAGAAAGTAGAAGAGGTCTACTGCAGGAGGAAGGAAGAAAGAAGGGTAGTGGGAGCTCTGGTCCACAATGCAGGAATTAAAATCACTATAGAAAATCTCTAATAAAGGGTGTTTGGAAGTCAACCCTACCTTTAATAAGAAAATCCACACGAAGACTTGAACAAAATGCCTGGCTCACAGCCACCTCTAGGTAAAAGTTCGCTGCTATCATCATCACCATTATCTCCATTGTCTCCACAATTCTTCAACATGAGCCTTCTGGCCGCCTCACTTTTAAAGTATCGTGGCCAATCCAATTATAAAGAATTGTGTGATTCTACACCCTATTCCTTTACTCTCCTACTTACGTTTCTAGTTTAACCCCAGTTTTAGCACTTATCATTGTTAAAACAAGGATTTATCAAGCACCTGCTATGTGCCAGGCACCTTACCTACCCTGCAGGTGTAAATTTAGCTTTGCATTATGGGCCCATAGTAAGTGCTCAGAACTTCCTCGATGGCTAAATAAATGGAGAGTGGGGTGCCCTTTGTCTCTGTGCTCTTAAGAGTTCCTCTTCCTCAGGGTGCCTGGGTGGCTCAGTCGGTTAAGTGTCCAACTTCAGCTCAGGTCATGATCTCATGGTTCATGAGTTCGAGACCCATGTCAGGCCCTGGGCTGACAGCTCAGAGCCTGGAGCCTGCTTCGGATTCTGTGACTCCCTCTCTCTCTGCCCTTCCCCCATTCACAAAAATGAATAAATGTTCTCTGTGTCTCTCAAAAATGAATAAACGTTAAAAAAAAAAAAAAAGTTCCTCTCCTCTGTGCCCTTTTTCTGACTTTAGTCATCAGATCTCTTTGGTTACTTGTCATAGCCATGTCAAGAGCCGCTTCCTGGGCCTGAATTCCAGGCCAATGTTCTCCCACTGATGCAACTTGGCAGGCCTAATGAGAAGCTCTTCTCTAACTGAAATGTGTTCCAACCCTTCCTTAATCCTTACTGCAATATATTATCCTTCTTTATTCTTAAAACAAACTGTCATCAGCATGCCAGCCTTTTTCAGAGCAATGAGAGGCCCCATCTCTATCTTGAGATCACAATAGAGTCAGAACCTTCCACAGCCATGGGACCACAGAATATGACAGCTGAGGAAACTGGGTGTGGAAACTGAGGTTCCTGGAGGGGAGGGCCCAGTGGGTGAATGGCTGAATCCAGGGCTCCTGACAAGTACACCCCTCCATGTCAATGCACACAAGTAAAAGTCATTCACTGGCCCTCCTCCAGGCAAGGCCATGGGGGGCACCCATGGTGGGGGCTCCCACAGTTTCTTCAACAAAAGTGCAGCCTTTTGCCACGTAATTGTATGTTTCTCTGAGCTAAGCATGGACACAGTCTAATTTAAATCTTCACTCTCTTCTCCCGACCCCTTTCAGGTCACTCTGACTGCTGAGACTGCATGTAGCTACATCTCCTGGCCCCGGAAAAGTCTCCACCTTCTTTTGTCCAAAGAGCGATACATTTCCCGCCTCTTCTCAGCCCTGCTGGGCTATGACATCTCTGAGAAGCTCTACGCTCTCAACGATAAGCTCTTTGCCAAGTTTGGGCTGCGTTTCGACATCCGTCTCCCCAGCCTGTACCATGTCCTGGGTCCTGCTGCTCCAGATATAGGGCCAGAGTCTGAGAAGGATGATGAGGAAGTCCGTGAGTCAGCCATGCCCACATCTGCCCAGCAAACACCCCCTCACTCTCCTCTTCCAGCTGCCAGTGGCCCTCCAGCACCTCCCTCCCGGGCCAGGATGTCCAGGCCGGACAGCGGCGTGCTGGGTGAGGACTCCGCCAGTCTGGTGCTGGAGGATTTTGAGGAGGTGTCGGGATCAGAATCGTTCATGGATTATAGGAGTGATGGGGAGTACATGAGGTGAGGGAGAGCTAACACGGGCACAACCACCCGGCTCAGGATCCTGTGTAAGTACTCAGAAGGCAGCTCTTTGCCTTCCCGCCAACAGTTGGCCTTAACTCAGCTTGTAAGGGCAAAAAACCATTTCACGGAGTCTGTCCTCTCACAGGACTCCCAGAAAGTGGCATTAACCCAGCCTTGCAGTAGCAACTCACTCCAGGTGCATGCAAGGCGTCGGGGGATTTTCTTTGAACTCATTTTTTATTAAGGGTGATTGCGTCTTAGAAAGTGGGCTGCTTGACGTTTTGAGCAAGCAAACAATTGCTAAATTGTTTGCAAGTTTGTGTGAATAGTTGTTTTTTTTTAACGTTTATTTATTTTTGAGACAGAGAGAGACAGAGCATGAACAGGGGAGGGTCAGAGAGAGGGAGACACAGAATCTGAAACAGGCTCCAGGCTCTGAGCTGTCAGCACAGAGCCCGACACGGGGCTCGAACTCGCGGACCGTGAAATCATGACCTGAGCCGAAGTGGGCCGCTTAACCGACTGAGCCACCCAGGAGCTCCTGTGTGAATAGTTAAGGCCACAGATAGGGCTACCGGGGATTTTATTTATGGCATGCATTTTATTTATTTTTTATTATTATTTTTTTTTTAAACAGTTTGGCTGCTTCTTTTTTTAAATTTTTTTTTAACGTTTATTTATTTTTGAGACAGAGAGAGAAAGAGCATGAACAGGAGAGGGGCAGAGAGAGAGGGAGACACAGAATCTGAAACAGGCTCCAGGCTCTGAGCTGTCAGCACAGAGCCCGACGCGGGGCTCGAACTCGCGGACCGTGAGATCATGACCTGAGCCAAAGTCGGACGCTCAACCGACCAAGCCACCCAGGCGCCCCTATGGCATGCATTTTAAAGGGGAAAAAAAGCTAATTCCTATCGGTTCTTATTCCTATCGGTTTTTCCTAGCATAGAGGCAGCTCTGGAAAGCAGTTGCTATTTAGCTTGGATTGGGCAGCTATGTCTGTTAAAATCACATATTTCTTTTTTTTTTTAATTTTTTTTTCAACGTTTATTTATTTTTGGGACAGAGAGAGACAGAGCATGAACGGGGGAGGGGCAGAGAGAGAGGGAGACACAGAATCGGAAACAGGCTCCAGGCTCTGAGCCATCAGCCCAGAGCCTGACACGGGGCTCGAACTCCCGGACCGCGAGATTGTGACCTGGCTGAAGTCGGACGCTTAGCCGACTGCGCCACCCAGGCGCCCCTAAAATCACATATTTCAAAGAGGCTTGTGATATACGCTGATGACCCTGGGAGGAAAGCATCCCACCTTGCTGTTCTCTTGCCCGGTGGAGAGTGCGTTGCTTGTTCGGGCAGAGGACTGAGTGCTGCCCTGTTACTATGATCCTATGGGTGTAACAGCAGCCTGGCTTTCCCCACAAACCATACCTGGGTGAGATGGATGGGCACAAATCTGGGAGGACCTAACAGTAAGGGCAGGATTTCCCTCACACCTCAGGAGAATGGACAAGAAAGGCTGCACTGAGTAGTTCCAGGAAATCGCTTGCATATTCCCCCTTGTTGCTCTCACAGTGCTGTGACATTTTCCTCTGGGACTCCACCCAGCAGTGGTGGAGGCCTGGATTCTCCTAAGGAAAATCCCACGGTTCCCAGTTGGGAAAGCATTTCCAAGTGTGTGTGACACAGGTGCCCGAGGGACCCACCATCCTTTGGGAAGCACTGACAAATTTTTCAAGGAGCTAGCTCAGTAAGGAAGGTTTCCAGGGTACACATGGTGAATGAGTGAATGTTTATATATTTTATAACACAAGTTATGTAAATGATGAAAGAGGTAGGAGAGGCAAATGATAAGAGGTTAGAGTGTTGGTGTTAGAGATAGAGAATGTATCATCTCCTGTAGTACCAGTGTCCCTAGAACCATAGTTGGGCTGATTCTGGAGAATTCCATGGATCTATCCAGGACCCAAGATTACTTGTTGACTTCCTCCATTTACAGTGACCACTCTCATCACCCCTTTCCCATTGTGCTGATACTCACCTTCCTGCTTGTCCACCCCCATCCATGCATATGGGTTATGTCCCGTGGATCCCTCTCTTTGTCCAGCATGCCCACCCACCTATACACACTCCTAACTCATAGCAGCTCTTGGTGTTCTCGTTTTCTTCCTGGTTTTGTCCTTTTTTTGTAGTTCTATTTGCTCTTCTTTCTTCCCTCTTTCTGACTTCTGTTCAGTCCTTGGTTCCCTTCAGTTTGCTGCTCATAAGAAGAAAAAACAGGCCTTCTCTTCTTAGTTAATTTCTTCTCTCCTTTACATTTCCCCCATTTAATTGTTGATATATTTCTCCTCTATTACCTTCTTTTCCTTTCTTCCCCACTTCCCTGTCTTGCTCTATCTACTCTTCCTCTTAACCTGCCCTGCACCCCCATCTTGGTCTTTAATCCATACTCTTCCAAGATCAGTACCTCTCCCTCTGCCTGTAGATAAAACCATTCAGGTGAAGGGATGAAAATTCCCAGCTTTAGGTAGCTACACATTTCACGTATTAGTTTTCCCAGACATTAGGAGGCAACGTGATAAACGAGAGATAGCCAGAACTGGGAGCCTGAAGTGTCCTGGCTTCTACGTCTGGGTCTGCTACGTTTTGCAAACCACACAACCTCACTGAGCCTCACTTTCTTCATTTGAGTGTGTTGGATAAGATGGACCCCAAAGGCCTTCTTGGGTTTATGTCAAGAAGGCAAAGGATGAGTTGTTCAGAAGCAAAAAAGAGAAACAGTCAGCAGTGAAATGGACACAAGCCCCAGGACATCACAGTGTCTTTCAGCATGTTTCACTACACTTACTCTTATGACTTGGGACTGTCCTCCTCCTTGCTGAATGGTGGGTTCTGCTTGATTAGAAGTCCCGCCACGAGGCGCTTGGGTGGCTCAGTCAGTTAAACGTCCAACTTCAGCTCAGGTCATGATTTCACGACTCATGAGTTCGAGCCCCCGTGTTGGGCTCTGTGCTGACAGCTCAGAGCCTGGAGCCTGCCTAGGATTCTGTGTCTCCCCCTCTCTCTGCCCCTCCCCTACTTTTGCTCTGTCTGTCTCTCTCAAAAATAAATAAACATTAAGAAAATTTTTTAAAAAGCCCCCCCCCCCATTCTGTACCTGTGAAGACTCTATCACCTACTATGTGATGATAGTGCAGATGTTCTGTGTGAAAGGTCACCACTCAATCTCGAAGCTCCTCTGCCCTTGAGACTATCATATGAAATAGTCCTTTTCAAATCATCCTTTGGGAAGCAGCCTTTTCAGAACCTCAAGATGAGAAAGCTGCTACTACAACTCCCTTTCTAAAGTATTAGTATTGGCAATATAAAGAGAGTACATTTTTCAATGTTTCTTTGTTCAAGTAATAGAAAGGAAAAAACGTATTATTTACTTCCAAACCACAGAGTTTTCAGAACAACTTGAAAACCTGATCAAGTTGTATAAATTTCAGATGGCTTTCAGTTCAGTCTGTGATAATGGGATAATTTAAACCGGAGATCCTTCTCTGGAATTGTGTTTCGGGGGCTTGGTTTGACTTATTGTCATCAAATCCCTTCTAGGGTTATTACTTTAAACAATAGTCCCTTGTGATAGGTAGCAATTTACTATTGCTTCCTTTATAATGAGGGGAACAACTCACCATCTATTCCCCGGCTCTTCAGTTACCAGAATTGTAAGCTCAGTGCTGTTCATCCTGGCACAGCACTTACATAAGAAGCATGAAGCTGGCTGAGTTCTACATCATTGAGAAAGACACAGCTTCATCACACTGACACCCATGCTTGTCCTTCCCACCACGACCAGCTAAGAATAGCCAGCGCTTCCACTAGAGGTCTTTTTGAAAAACAGTACATCTTTTAGTCTGGGGTTGCCTGGAATTGAATGCTACTTCTTTGAATGGGCAAAACAGCCCTCCTGCATAATGCATTCATGGGGGGGGTCTTAGATTCAGACCTCGCATTAACCCAGCCTTCACTAGGAGTTTGAATTCTGTGGAGGACACTCTCCACAATGTCCCATTTGGTGTCTTACTTATAGGAGCTGCTCCATGAATGCAACTCTGGAGTGAGCAGTTAAGTCAGAGAGCAAGTCTATTAGCACAAATTATCACTAATCGAAAGCTGTTTGAAATGTGGCCAATTTTGATTATGTTTTCAAGTTATTCTGTGGTTTGAAAGTAGAAACCATATGTTGTTGCCTTTCTCCCTATTATGTATTTATTTATAAATGTTTATTTATAAATGTTTATCAATGTTTATTTATTTTCAGAGAGAGAGAGAGCAGGGGAGGAGCAGAGAGAGAGAGGGAAAGAGAGAATCCCAAGCAGGCTCTGCACTGTCAGTGCAGAGCCCCATACAGGATTCTATCTCATGAACCGTGAGATCATGGCTGAGCTGAAATCAAGAGTCAGAGGCTTAACCGACTGAGCCACCCTGATGCTCCTCCCTATTGTTTAAATAAACAAGCAAATGAGAAACAGATGACAACATGGAGACTAACTGTGGTAGGGGAAGGAGCACAGGACCAGGATAATAGTACCCAGGGCCAGAGAGCCAATTCAACAACTATTTGAGTATCTACTGTATATTTTAGGCACTGTGCCAGATAACTACGTCATGGATCATCATGAGTAACAGTTGAAAGAATTGAAGGTGTTTAATCTGGAGAGATGAGCAAGAGTGCTATCCTCAGATTTTGAAAAGAAGGGGAATTAGAATTTGCCTTAATTTGGGGGGGCGCCTTGGTGGCTCAGTCAGTTAAGCATCTGATTTTTGGTTTTGGCTCAGGTCATGATCTCACAGTTAATGATTTCAAGTCCTGCATCAGGCTCCATGCTGACAGTGTGGAGCTTGCTCGGGATTCTCTCTCTCCCTCTCTCTCTTTGCCCTTCCCCCACTCATGTTCTTTGTCTCTCAGAATAAATAAATAAGCTTAAAAAAGAATTTGCCTTAATTTGGTATTCTTGAGGACAGAAATGAGTTAAGGACTGAATATGATAAGAAGGAAGGGTTTTACTCAGTATTAATAATGGGTTGCCTCATAGAGTTAGTGAGTTACTCATCATTGGAAGAGTTCAGGTAGGAACCAGAAGAAATCTCAGAGATTTTATAAGGTGATGCAGGCTCTGAGAGAAGGATGCCTTAGGCTATTGCTATTAAGGTGTCTTCTAACTCTGATACTATGATTCTGTGATTCTAAGATCTGACTCTGGTCCTGTCACTTAACAACCATAAGGTGTGGTTTCTCATCTCCAGAACAGGACTAATAGTCTAATGGATAATAAAGACGTACTAATAGGTAGATAGGTAGCCTGTCTATCTCACCAGGTTGATGTGAGGAGTAACCGAGATAATGTATAGAAAGGTAGTTTGTCATTTGTAAAGCCCTAGTTAAATGTGTAAAGTATTTCAGTATCCCATTGTATACAGAATTGTTTAGCAACCCCCCTCCCTCTCTGTCAGAGGTACATGATTTCACCTCTTATTTCCCCCAGTCTGGCTTTCCAGGGAAGGTGGCAACTGGCAGAGGCCCCTGAGGACAAAGGCCCAGCAAAAAGGTGGAGACTCACACGATGGGCTCCTCAGCCCCTGACTCACCAATCACTTGCCAGACCTTCATCTCTTTTCCTTTATTGGCTCATGGGGAGACAGATCACCATCACACTCTCTTCACCCTCTTTTCATCACACTATATTTTTCTCTGCAGTGGCTGTAAGGTCCTTTTGGAGCTGTCAGTTTTGCTAAACAGACCTGGGGCAAAAAAATTGCCCCTAATGGTGGCACAGCAGGAGCGGCCCCCGGGCCTCAGGTTCTGAGTCTCTGGGTGGTAGCACCACTCTCTCTGCCAAGACCTCATGTTGGGTCAGCTCAGTTAAAGAGGAAGCAGCTCCCTCCCAGCCCTCTGGATCACAGCAGCCTGCAACCCACAACAGCCTGAACCTATTGTTCTCCTACTTGTATTTTACAGGCCTCTCTTTGTTTAAAAAAAAAAAAGAAAAAAAAGACAAAAAAGACAGGGGTCTTATAAGACTCATCATTTTGCCATACAGGTTTTTTTTTTTTCCTGGAAACTCATTCAGTAGTGCTAGATAGGAAGTAGAATTCTATAGATTCTTCATAGGAAGCACCAGGAGTTGATTTCTTGGTCTCGTCTCCTATAAAAATGAGACTGGGCTAAATAACTTCAGAGCTGGTTCATCCTAATACTCCAGAATGAGATGATTCAAAGATACGACCGCCCCTATCACATCAGGTATTGGGGAGAGCTAAAGCGTTGTGAATTAGTAGAAGAAAAATAAACTGAAAAGAACCTTGCGGTGTTAGGCAAGCCACCTGGAGCCACAGTGCTGAAATCCTTCCTCTTTTTCTTTCCACAGCTTCTAGAACTCCTCTCCACAGCTACTCTCAAGTTATGTCCAGGGGACAGGCCCCCTTGGCTCCAACCCACACTCCTGAACTTTAAGGATCAACAAGCTATCTTTTTCTCTGGCCGCACTAATCTTCACAGGAAGGTCACTTGAGTGCACACCGCGTCTCACCCCCTGGAAGGCTCACAGGCAAGGTCAGAGCAGACACAGAAGACGTCGCCCCGCTGCTAACATCAAGGGCTCCAGGCGACTTGTGCAAATTTACCCTCACCAGCCTTCCTTCCAGGAAAAGGCACCCAAAAGTGTGAAAGCACCGATCCCATCCTTCACTAACTGCAGAATCTTGGGCAAGTTACATAGGCTCTCTGAGCCTCATCTGTAGAGTGGGGATTCACAAAACCCATCTCCCAGGGTTGTGGTGAGCACTGAATGAGCTGACTTAGGTAGAGCCCCTCAGACATGTACATGGCATGACACCTAGTAAGCACTCCATAAATCACTCAGTTTTTTTCCCTTGTTGTTTTTCTGAACTGTTAAAAGGGTCACTGAAGTCAGCTAGCCAAGAAGTTTTCATGGTTTACTTGTTTGTTTTTCCAGTTAGATTCAATTTATAGAAGTAGAAATTTTTAAAAACCTAGTTTTCCCTTAAGCTTTTAAGTTCAACTTACAAATCTCTTGTTCTGTTTAGGACCCTAGTATTAAACAATAGTTTTCAGAGGGACTTTAAAAAACTTAGTTAATTAAATTTCCTTTCATAGTTTTAAGTGGGTTTATAAATTTAATATATTCTATTTTACTTTTCCCTAAATACTTCAACATATATTCTGGTTATCTATTGTCCTGTAACATTCATACCTAAAACAGTGACTTTTTTTAATGAATATAATTTATTGTCAAATTGGCTTATGTACAACACCCAGTGCTGATCCCAAGTGCCCTCATCAATGCCCATCACCCATTTTTCCCTCTCTCTCACCCACCCCATCCACCCTCAGTTTGTTCTCTGTATTTAAGAGTCTCTTGTGGTGTGCCTCCCTCCCTCTCTGTTTGTAACTATTTTTCCCCCTTCCCTTCCCCCATGGTCTTCTGTTAAGTTTCTCAAGATCCACACATGAGTGAAAATTCTAGCATATAGAAATATAATTGATGTTTTGTATCTTTAACTTTAATTCAGTGATCTTGATAAATTCACTTATCACTTCTAATAATTAATTCAGGGAGTCTTCAGGATTTTCCACAGATTCACATATATCATCCGTAAATAATGATGGTTTTATTTCTTCCTTCCTAACCTATACCTTCCCCCTCACTCCTCCTCCTCTTTCTCCTCCTTATTTTTCTTTTGATTCCTTGTTTTTCTGGGTAGGACCTATAGTACAGGGATGAATGGAAGGGATAATGAAGACATCCTTCTCTCATATCTGACTTTAAGGAAAATATTTTTAATATTTCATTATTAAGTATAATGTGTGCTATTAGATTTTTATATTGCCCCTATCAGATTAAAGAAGTTCTTTTCCTAATTTGCTGGGTTTTTTTAAATCAGGGATGAGTATTGAATTTCATTAAATGATTTTCTGCATTTATGGAGATTATTTTTCTCCCTTATTCTGTTAATGAATTACATCAATAGATACATGAATATTAAAACAACCATGCATTCTGGAGGAAATCCAATTTTATTATGTTGTATTTTCCTCTTTGTCTATATCTGAACTTAGTTTGCAAATATATATATATATATATATATATATATATATATCAGGACTTTTACAAATATGTATCTTGTAATATCATTGTCAGGTTTGATATCAGGGTTATGCTGACTTTGTAAAAGTAGTTAGGAAGTACTCTATCTTTCTTCTTTCCTATTCTTGGAAGAGATCTTTAAACCCAGAAAGCTTTATAACTCTTGGTTCCCACTCCACCCATGTTACCTTCTACTCTGTCTTCTTTTTCAGTCAGTTGCCCATGCCCAAAACCTTGGAGTCTTTCCATTTATCTTAGTTCTATTTTCAAAACATATCCTGAATTCAATTCACCACCTTCACTGCTACCACTGATTTCAAGCTATTATTTCATACCTGGATTAACCTCAATGGACTTACAACTGGTTCCCTATTTCTCCTGTCTCTCTTCCCCATAATCTATTGTACACACAGCATAGTGGTCATTTAAACATGTATATGATCTCATCACTCTCTCGCTCAAAATTTCAAATGGCTTTTATTATACTTAGAGTAAAATCCAAACTTCTTACCATGCGACATTAGTCAAGATGAGCTTATTATGACTTCATAGCACAAATGTTTATTTCTCTCTTAAAGTCTACTGCCAGTCTGCATGACTCATGAGGGCAACCATCTTCATGTTGCAACTCAGTGATTCAATCTACTCTGACCATCTGGCTCTGTCACTTGAAGAAAGAAACAGCTTGACATTCCTGTGCTAGCTTTTTGATGCTTTGGCCCAGAAAGGATACAAATCACTTCTGCCCATAGTCCATTGACTAGCAATAATCTCACGGACCCACTTAATAATCCACTTTGTGCTTTGGGTAAAGGGATTGGGAAATGTGGGGAAGCAAAAGCATGTTTGGTGAATCCTATTCTTCTGGAAACTTATAAGCCACAATGCCCTACCTGCCTGTCCTTCAACTGTATTTTATTCTGATCTCATTCTTATTTATCATGTTTCAACCACACTATTCTTTTTGGTATCTGTCAGGCATACCTAGCTTCTTTCTATATTCGGGCCTTTACACTTGCTGGCTTCTGGCCATTCAGTTCTCAGCTCCAATGTCACCATCCCAGCTAAGATACCCACTCACCTTACCATCATCTTCTGTCCCTTTTCCCTGCTTGGACTTTGTCTTCAGAGTCTTTTCTCTTTCCTCTCCTTTTAGGATTCCAATTACGTGCTTGATAGAACTGTTTATTGTGTCCCATATAGCTCTTACATCCTTTTCTCATTTTTTTTTCTGAAATTACACTGTTTATTTCCTTTCCTGTTTGATTTCTGTCTCTTCCCTATATATTTCACAATATATTTCTCCCCTGTCCACTCTGAGAAATTCAGTAGCTCTTTTGTCAACACTTGAGGGTGGTTGTGGAGAATAAATAAAGCAAAAAACAAACAGCAACAAAGTATGTACATGCTAAGTTGAGACTCAGCATTACCTGGATGTGGTGCCACCCCTCGAGCTAGAGATCTCCCTAAGCAGGGCTACTGTTACACACATGCAGTACATAACAGAGGTTCTGTACAATGGGAACTTCATTTAATGTGTGTGCGTTTGTTTTTAAAAGGATCAGACCTTCTACATCATAGAAGTTGTGTGGGAAAAGATATCTGGATTCCTACAAGGTTTTTTTTTTTTTTTAGATATATTTGTAGATTTTTAGAATCAACCACAATGGTATCTTTATGCATTTGAAATATAGCATTACATGTAGGTACAAAGCATTTTATTTACTCAGTCTATGGAAAATTCTTGACATGACATGGATTTGTGAACCTCCTGCAGTAACCCCACACTAGAGATCCACACATGTGAAAAGAAAATCTTGGGTTTATATCAAAATTTTAGCAATAAACCTGGCAAATAGTTAGATTTGCTCTCAGGAGACAACAATAAATATTCTTTTATCTCATGAATACTTATTAAATATTCACTTGCTGTCAAACATTATGCTGGACATCACAGGCTTTAAGAAGTGAACCTTCATGGTATCTGCCCTGAAGGAACTTGAGCTCTAGCAAAGGAGAGATATGAAGCATAAGCACACTGCCCCTCTCCCCACCAAGGCCTTGCTAAGTCAAGCTCCTTGGGCCTGGCTCCTCTGAGGATTAATTAATTAACTCTCCTCTGAGAGTCCTCAGTCCACGTGTAAATAGGTTTCTTGTGAACCATAAATAAATATACGTCAGATCCCTGACGTATATACAAATAAGCACTGTGTCAGTCCACTGTGGAAAGCATTACAAGAGTGGTTTAAACCACTATATGACCTACAGAAGTCCAGCAGAAGAGATCACTTCCTATTTCTGGTATTCGGAGGGTTCATGGAGAAACTGAGCTGTGCCTTCAAAGACAGAGTTAGGCAAGGCAGAAGCAATCCAGGAAAAAGAAATATGTGACTCAAAGACCCTACGCTGGAAGGTACAAGAAAAGCATGGCTGGAGGAGAACCAATGGCTCTTAGTGACTAACTGTGGAACCTAAGTAAGCTCTCATCAAAAGGTGATGGAAAGTGAGCAGGAAAATGGTGCACTCAGAGCAGTGCTGAGGGAGACTGCATTCAGTGCATACCACAGAGTCTGGCAGAGTTTAGTTGTCTCATAAATGTTCACATTCTGAGAGACCTGAGAGAACAAAGCCAGGAGAACAGTGTCAGCCATTGAAACAGTCAGAGGGATTGTGAGGTACCAAGGGCCAGAATATATGATGGTGATGGGAACAGAGAGGCAGACACCTGAGAGATAGCCTGGGGGGAATTGCTTGGGAGAGGAGGCAAATCCAACTTAGAGGTTCTCCATCTTCTTCCGCATATATTCCTGACACCCTGGTTTCCTGTAGACTCCCCCACAAGTCTCGATGATGGAAAAAATATGAGCAATGCTCTCAGTGGTTTCACTTCTAATTGTCATGGAATTCATACGTTGACACATGTCTCCCACTCAGAAATTTCCCTAGAGATCATGGGATTTTATTTCACTTTTGATTCACTTCTCTGACGTGATCCTTACCAAGAGCCCTCTTCTGCATAGCACATGATTGCCAACTGCCGATTGCCAACTGACGGTTGCTCAATGGCCTGGAATTGCCCTCTATACCCCCAACCCTCTGCTCTGAGTCCTAGTCATCCCTCAAGACTAGTACAAATGTCCCCTCCCATCCCACACTGTCCCTGACATCTACCCCACCTCTGTCAGCATTAATCTGTCCCCTCCAGGACTCTCAGAGTCCTCTTGGACCACCACCCTCAGCTCTCACCTCCCCCTAGACTTCCTCTCCAGGTGCTTGAGGGCTGGGCAGATTCTTATTGCCATAGTCCCAGCACCCCACATGGTGTCATGTGCCTGGCATTTAGTTGGTAATTGTTAGATCTTTGTTAAACTCAGCTGTCTAACATTTCAACATGGCCTAGATTAGGATTTTAGAAACTTCTAGTTCCACTTTCCACTGTTCTTTTGCTTCTGCCTCCTGTTGAAGTTAGAACACTTTGTCCTTGACTCATGCGTGACTCAGGAAGGAGGTCCTTTCTTCTGGTTTCTCCAGGCCCTGCTGAGGAGCTCCGGCCTGCTGTCCCCATCTCCTGTCTGTGGACAGCTCAGACTTCTTGCCTGTTCCTCTCTGAAGTGTGTGAGATGAAAATGTGGGTCGCTCCTAATTTCTCCAATGTGATTTCTTCTCTTTTCCCTGAATTTTGTTTCTTGTAATCTGATTCCTCGTCATTCACCACATGTCTTCTATTTCTCTTGTCTTTTGCAACCTCCAGTAGCTCTCATTATTTTAACACCTGTCATTTGTTCATCACAAACATAAATACACATATTTTTAAAACCCTCCTATTTACACTGTAATACTTCATCTGACCTAGTAAAATCTACTTTAATGCAACATGGCCAGACACCTTGCCATTGCTGGCAAACTTGTATTAAATTAAGTTTAAAAAACAAGGATATGGGGATAACATAAGTAGACATTGGGTTAGGATGCCTTATGAACATAATTTAGGGTTAAGAAAACAGAGCTCTGGAGTTGACCACTTGGATTCGAATTTTAGCACTGCCACATTCACGGTCTAGTTACATAACTGCTCTGTACCTCAGCTTGCTCATATGTAAAATGGCAATAAAAAAAGAAGAACCTATCTCATGTTGCTGTGAGAATTCAATGAAACATAAAACCATGCCTGTCACACAGTAAGCATTCAATACATTGTAGTTATTATTAAGAGGATTGCCATCAGAATAGTGCCTGGACATAGCAGGCTTACAATAAAGGTTTGCTGAATGAGTGAATGAATGAATGAATGAATGAGTGAACATTCTGGTTTTGTGATAGCTTGTCTTTAGTTTTACCATTTCCCCGTGCTCTCCATAGAAGAAGTATAGCAAAGGGCAGCTTCTGAAGTGAACCATGGGTTGAGAGTGAAAAAGGAACGATCTTGACTTTGGGGTGGACTGAGTTTCAAGTCCAAACCAGGAGGGCTGGGTGAGCACTTGGAGTTGTGAAGTTGCAGGGGCTGGTAACTTCAGGAGAGAAGGGGCATTTTCACTTGAGTCAGTCTGACCCCAAGAAGAGGGATGTTCACATATTGGGCTCTCCTTCTCTGGATATTTGCCTAGATCTCTTTCCACTTCTCCACCCTCCAGTTCTGTCCAAACTAAGAATCTGTCTATACTGGTATGGGCCTGGGTAAATGTTAAAGACCCAGAGCTTCAAGGTAGCAGCAGGAATTTACTTCCAGATAAACACTGCCCCTTGATAGTCTTCAAAAGCTATTAAAGCTGACATTTGCATTTATTGAAGAGTCACTTAGAGTTATTAAAATCCAATAGAAGTGCAGTCTGGTTTGGAAGTGCAGTAAAAATGGGAGAGTGGCTGTGTTTTTTCTCCGGTGGCTGTTTGACTTCAGGCAATTCCCTTAATCTTTCTGGGCTCTTCTTTCTTCCTCTGACACTCTGTGGCTTGATGACTAATAAACAAGGGTTGCTTAAGGAACCCAACAACAATAATGATAATAGATCAACCTCAGAGAATCTAAGATTTCTTTTGGAAAAGAATAAGAGAAATCAAGGAAGACAGATAAGGATTGAGGCATAGAAGTTCCTGAATTCTAGGTTAAGAAGTTAAGAAGCTCTTATTCTAAGGCCTTTGGGAAAATCCAGTGAAAAATTGGCAGCAGGAGAATAAGTTTAAAAACTTTGTAGGAGTTATCTGGCACAGGTAAATAGAGGGACTAGAGGGGAAAGAAGCTGGAGGAAGATACCAGTTCAGAGACTGGTGCCAAATCTAACGCCTTACCCCACGTCTGAGAAAACAGAAAGGAAGGGACAGATACCAGACACATTTTGAAGAAATTGAGAGACATAGTGTCTAAGTGTAAATCAGGTATTGGGAGGGAGGAAGAGGGGGTAATTACTTTTTTCTTTTTGAGCATTATAATGTCTTGAGCCAAAGATAACTCAGGCTTCAAGCCTGCTGTTGCATGCCAGTGTGGTGGCTATTGTCATTGAGGAGAGAGAAACAACTTTGGGGGAGATGTTGATTTTATTTTGGATAGTTTGAATTGGGGCTATTGTCAGGACACTGAAGGGCCCCATAAAGCAAATAGTTAACGTTTCATAAGTGAGTGAATACTGAGGATAGGGAGGATTTTAGGGCCTGGGACATAGAAGAACTCAGGCACAGGGATGGCCACATCACCTCCAGGCTCCTCTCTTAGGAGAAGAAGCCAACCTCCTCTGGGGTAAATGTGGGCTGTGATGGTCACCCCAAGGCCTGAGCATGCCGAAGAGTGAGGTCAGAAGTGTGTTTAAGGCTGGGGGCAGCAGTGTATGTCTCTCTGAGAAGGTCACTCAGGACCACTGAACAAGGAGATCAAGGGCTGGGTGAGATTTTAGCAATATGAGAAGATTTATGTTTCAGTATGATTCCTTTATACACCCACAGCTTCCTCCTGGAGATATATTTTTTTAAAGACTTTATTTTTAAGTAATCTTTATACCCAAAGTGGGTCTTGAACTTACAACCTCAAGATCAAGAGTCATATCGTCTACCAATTGAACCAGCCAAGAGCCCTGCATGGATACTGACTGAAATGACATACTGAAGGCCAGTCTTCCTGGAAGAGATAGAACTGGAAGTTCTATCTGAATGGCTGGTAGAACCTGAAGGGGATGGTGGGGGCAGCAGGTGCAAAGGCATGGAAGTGACATAGTCCACAGTATGCTTTAGGGGGATACTGGCTTCAGCACAAGGGGGACATGGCAGGTAACTTCAGTTAGGCAGAGTGGGGCCAGACTGAGGATGTTGCAAGTGCTAAAATCCAACTTGAGGAGGCCAGCCCGTATCACACAGTGGACAGAGCCCAGGTTCTAGAGGCACATGGCTTAGTGTGAATCCTGATTTCACCCATTGCCAGCTGTATGACCATGGACAAGTTGCTTAATTCCCTCTCCCTCCATGTTCTCTGATATAAAATGAGGTAGTACATGGAACTGCTGGGAGGATTAATAAGAGAATTTATATAAAGGGATTAGAACACTACCTGACACATATTATATGCTCAGGAAGTTTTAGTTTTTCACTTTCTCTTTCATAACTTTCTGTATTGACTGAAATTTTTTAAAGAGTTGAGTTTTATAGTCATAAATAAATAAGAGTTTATTTTTTTTTCCAGGTCTTTATAGCTCATCCCTTCTAATGATTTCACTGCTCAGAGACTATGGTGTCTGAATGAATGCCATTTTTCAAAAGTAATGAAATCTCAGGCCCCTATAGTTCTGAAGGAAAATGTCATTCCACTTTCACACATGGGTATGGATTGGCCAACTTGGAGCCAGTTGAACACCACGTGGTAACTCCAGAGGAGAAATTTGGGGGTTTGAGTAACTTATCTTAGGAAGACAAATGCTTGAATAAGTAATTGCAAGAAACCAGTTTCTTTGAACCACTGTCAGAGCGTATGTGAACTGGTATGCCATGTTTAGGAAGTAATCCAGCATTACTAATCTTTTGATATATCTGTTGACCTAGCAATTCTCACTGCAAAAATTTATCATACAGAAATGCAGGAGTCACAATATGAGATAGATGCACACAAATATTTATTGCAGCATCATTTGTAGTTGAAACAACCTCAATCCATCACAAAGAAAAAAGCTGACAAAATTATGGCATATCCAGACTGTGGAATATTACACATCCAGTGAGTAGATTAGACCTGTGTCTAATTGGAGGGATAGTCATGACATATTGTTAAGTGACTACAGAAAATTGCAGAGTGATAGGTGTACTATGATTTCATTTTTGTTAAAAAAACAACTTTGTGTGTATATATTTGTATTTACACAGAGAAATGGGTAGAAGGACATACATACGGCTATTAACATGGATTACCTCAGGGCCATGGTAGTCTATATATCTACAGTTTGACTTGTTAAAATGAACATTTATTGATTCTGTAGTTTGAAAAATATATATATAATAATGTATGGGAGGTTTTTTGTTTGGTTTGGTTTGGAAATTAATCTGAAGACCAAGATTGAGAAGCGATCACCCAACTGCTTTAAGTGAATTCTGGTACCCAGACCCTGAGTTACAATCTTGCCTTAGAAATACCTTGTAGGGTAACTGAGGTCTTTGGTGATCACTGAATAATCCCAAAGAAAAGAAGTTAGAAGATGGTAGATACATTTGCCCCAGTAGCCAAAAAGAAGTAAAGCAGAAATTCCTGAAAGTAGAGACTAGGAAGTTTGGTGTGTTCTCAGCAAAGTCCAGGGACAAATCACTAAAAACATCTCTTGTATGTATTTACAAAATTAAGTAGAAATTATCAGGAGCTCTTGGGAATGAAGTCATGCTAAAACTCAATCATATTATCTCTCTTTTCTCTCTCTCTCTCTCTCTCTCAAAGCAGGGGATCATTATAAATATAAAGTATTGAAACTTTTCTCATAATATATAAGTAGTCAAGATAAACATGAATTAGAAATCTATGCAAATGTTCAGACCCAGAGTATTGATTAATCTTAAGGAAGCTTCTAGAAGTTGGGCTTTGCCCTTGACTTTCTCCTCTCAAGTTCTTGGATACAGATATAAAAAGAAATCTATTTAAAAATGACATACACATTGGGACACCTGGGTGGCTCAGTCGGTTAAGCATCCGACTTCAGCTCAGGTCATGATCTCATGGTTTGTGGGTTTGAGCCCCACATCGGGCTCCGTGCTGACAGCTCAGAGCCTGGAGCCTGCTTCGGATTCTGTGTCTCCCTTTCTCTCTTCTCTTTCCCCTACTCATGCTCTGTCTCTCTCTTTCAAAAATAAATAAACACTAAAAAAAATAAAAATAAAAATGACATATATATGTGTATATATATATATATAATAAATATATAAAAATTACATAAAACTTGGAGGGAAAGCTAAATGTTCCTAAGGATAAAATCGGGATATAAGTAATTCCTGACAAGTTGAAAGATTACAACACTAACATGTAAAGGAATTGGGTTATATGGAAAGTTCATTCAGGTTAAAAAAATCAATTCCACGAGAAAGAAAGAAAGCAGAATCAGTAAGAATAATAGACTCGAAAAATTGAAGAGTTGAGGGGCACCTGGGTGGCTCAGTCAGTTAAGCATCTGACTTTGGCTCAGGTCATGATCTCACGGTTTGTGAATTCAATCCCCACATCGGGCTCTCTGCTGTCAGCATAAAGCCTGGAGCCTGCTTTGGATCTTCTGTTCCCCTCTCTCTCTGCCCTTCCCCCATTGGTTCTCTCTCTCTCTCTCTCTCTCTCTCTCTCAGAATAAATAAATAAACTTTAAAAAAGTTGAAGAGTTGCAGTTGAACCCTAAAGTGACTCTTGGGCTGAATTAATGGAGGATTATAATGAGGAACATGTAAAACTGTATACTTGGTGTGTTCTGTGGGAGGAAGATTGAAAACATTGAGCCCAGTCCTGGGATTATGGCACAAACAGAACATATTCAGGGTATCACGACCAGAGGGAGGGAGGGTCTGGAAACCATGTTTGCAGTGCCACTTAAGGGAAGGGGTGTACTATCAAAGGGAATTACTTCTGTAATTGTCTCTGCTCATGGTAAGATCTCAAAAGAGGTTGTGAGCAGCAGGGGGTGTGGAATGGATGCTCTTGCCCTGCCATCAGGCAGATTTTCTTGTTACCTCTCTCTTTTTTCAAATCTCACACATGTCCCACCTACTTAAAGCCAGGTTTCCCAAAGTGTGGGCCACTGGGCAGGATGGTTTAAGGTAGCACATAGACCCAGCATTAAATAACATTAAGTCTCCTGGTGAGATTGCTGTTTATGTTTTCATTTTCTTTCAAGTCACTGATTACATAAAGAAGAAAGTCTCTGGTGTTAATAAGGTTTTGTCATCTCATATTTACTAATCTTCCCTTTTTAATAAGGAAAGGACAGGCCTGAAGTGGAGAGCCTTCAGCAAGCCACATCTAGTTGGACTTTTAAACATTATTATGTTATCATTGTATTAATTTACAAGAAGGGAAACTGGCTTTTCTTTTTTCTTTTTTTAAGTTTTTTCTTTTTTCTTTTTTCTTTATTTTGAGAGAGACAGAGACAGCACGAGTAGGGGAGTCAGGGAGAGAAAGGGAGAGAGAGGATCCCAAGCAGGCTGTGTACCATCAGCATGGAGCCCAATACGGGGCTCGAACCCACAAAGCCATTAGATCATGACCTGAGCCAAAACCAAGAGTCAGAAGCTCAACCAACTGAGCCACTCAGGTGCCCCTGGAAAACTGGATTTTCATTTAGGGTAATGATCTAAAATTTCTGATGGGGAGGAAAATGAAATGTGAGAGAGTCTAATCATGCTTTAAAGTAAGAAGCTATTAGCAAAGAAGCACAGGGGTGTACTCAAAGGCAAAACTGGAAGTATGAGGACAGGGAAAAACAGGTCAGTGAAACACCAATCAGCATCACGTAACATCATTTTGATCATAGAAGCATAATTTACACACGCTTGGAAGCGATAAGCAGTGGGGAAAACCAAGGAAGAACTATGTGCTGAGCAGTGTCTCCCAGGATGGCAAATGTGTGACAAGGACATTAAGGTCAAGGAACAGTAGGCACAGCCCTAATATAGCTCCTGGGTAACACTGTCTCTAGCGAGGTCCTTGCCTGGAACCTGGGTGGAGTAAGGGAGGGAGTAAAGGAAAGAGGGGGTTTGGGTTTTGAAAAATAAAAATGAACCCCAAGCCTGCCCAATACTGGGGGGAGTTTCTGCACTCATGTTACGCTCCCACTGACTGTGGGGGACAGTGCAGAAAGTAAAGACCTACGTTAGTATTCACAATGCATCACCTGTCTTTTCATTGCATTTCTACAGCCTAGACAAAGGCCCAAACCCTGACTTCTGGTCAGCTGGGTGACTTGGCCCAGACGGACCAATTGCAGGCTATTGCTTATATCATCTTCCTGCCTTTACTGTGGACAGTGAACCAGCAAGTCAGCAGTTTCTTTCAAAGCACATTTATTTGAACAGATCTTTGTACACACGTGTTCAGAGCATCATTATTCAAACAGCCAAAAGGTGGAGTAACACAAGTGTCCGTGGATGGCTGAAGTGGTAAACAAAATGTGACATACGTATACCATGGAATACTATTCATCCTTAAGAAGAAAGGAAATTCTGACACATGCTATTACATGGGGGACTTTGAAAATGTCATGCGAAGTGAAATATGCCAGATACAAAAGGACACATATTGCGTGATTGTATGAGGTATTCTAGAAGAGTAGAAATCATAGTGACAGAAAGTAGAATAGTGGTTACCAGGGGCGGGGGCCGGGGGCCGATGGGGAATTGCTTAATGGGTTCAAAGCTTCGATTGGGGAAGATGAAAAAGTTCTGGAGATGGAAAGAGGTAATGGCTGTACAACACTATGAATGTACTTAATACTACTGGATTGTACACTTAAAAATGACTTAAAGGATTTTTTAAAGAAGCTAAAATGAGGGGCGCCTGGGTGGCTCAGTTGGTTGTGTCTGACTTTGGCTCAGGTCATGATCTTGTGGTTCGTGAGTTCAAGCCCCTCATTGGGCTCTGTGCTGACAGCTCGGAGCCTAGAGTCTGCTTTGGATTCTTTGTCTCCCTCTCTCTCTGCCCCTCCCCCACTTGTGCTCAATCTCTCTCTCAAAAATAAATAAACATTAAAAAAAAAGTGTTAAAATGATTAAGTATGGAAGATTCCAGGGAGTACCTGCTTGTGGAGAAAGTGTGATGATGTGTGCCATATCTCTCTGGGGTTCCTCACCCACACCCCAGGCATTCTCCACCCTTCTCTGTCCTGCTTTATGCCCTGGGTCACATCAACATGCTTCTTGCCTTCTGGCTTCTGCTTGGAGTCATTCATTGGGGAGCACTAGCAGGAGATGAGGGCAGAAAGAAGAGTGAGATTGGAGAATCTATTTCCTCAGTTCCCTCCCTACAGGATTGCTGTCCGGGTGACCATGTCCCTTGACTGAAGGTCTGGCAGCTCCTGTCAGTCTTGGGATTCCAGTGCTCTCTCCTCTTGCCTCTTCAGACCTAGGGCAGGATGAGCTAACTCAGCCCCTAGCCCGAGGGAACAGCACCATCCCTTCTGGTTTTCCCACTTCCTACTAAGACCTTTGTAAATAGTCCTTTTATTACATTCTCCTCAAATTACCCTGTTAGAGCAAATCATCTGTTTCTTGCTGGACTATGGCTGTATACAAGGTAACTTACAACAAAGTTCGGGAAACACTGACCCAAAGAAAATTCATCGATATTCCCCAAAGATCTCTCTGATTCCCCAAACCTTCCAGATATCAAGAGAAGGCAATGGTAAGGAATGGTGAATGGTGCCATCTTTTTCCCAGCCCTCCATCCCCTCTCCTGTTCCAAGCACTTCTTCTCAATTGCTATTTTAATACAGAGAATTCAGCGCCTATTGTTTTCTCCATCCTATAGAAAATCACATTTCTATACATCACAGAATTCCATTCCAATAAAACAATGAAATCATTCAGATATTCCATGGTGTTTTATTATTATTTTTTTTAAAAAAAAACATTGTTCCTGTGAATGTTTCCATTGAATCCTAGGCACAGATGTTCAAGGATATGGGGCAATTGCAGTTAATATGCAGTTAAGTAGGAATAGAAAAGCTGAAGCAGTATTTTTGTAAGGCTGTTCAAATTGGTAACAGAGACAAAGCTCTGATAGAATGAGTTATCTCTCCCCTCTAAGGTGGCTATTATGGGGAAAATAACCATGAGTTTTGCCTTCTTTCTAGTAGTAATGGCCTAGAGTAAGTTGAACATAGCTCCCCGACCTCTGAAATCCAGGGAGATGCATCCTGCCCAGGCTTATACTATACACACTTTAGTTTCAGGTCATGAGAAACGGTCACACTCGCTTGTAAGTTCACTGGCTCAGGTAAGCAGACGGTCTGTTTGCTGCAAAAGAAGAGCAACAAGAAGGTATGCGCTCAGGGCAGGTCCCCGATTGCTCAGGGAAGAGGGCTAGGAGTTGTGTGCTCTTGTGTTACCATGATGTCAGATGAAAGAAGCCTATAGCTGTCTATTATAGGAGTCTACTACTCCTGTCCTCCAAGTGCCCAGGGGTGCTAAGACTAATATAAATTTGTGCTAGAGGCACAGGTGGATCCACAGCTGTGAATGTGACCAGTGGAGACTAAGGAGGAGGAACTAGGCAATGAGAAGTCTTTGTTTCAATAAATCGTATGTAGAAACTGAATAAGGCATATATAAAATAGATTTTATATGTATATATAAAATTATTCAGCTGTATATCAGATAAAATGAAGTTTCTTATATTGAAGTGGGAATGGGAAATTGAAGCCTACCCTCTTTGGCTTTTGAACACCTCCAACCCAAGATGGCCCCATAGGAAATTCAAGAAAACCCTAGGTCTTTGTCATTTCTGTTGAAGAAGCTAATCTCTGTGATGAGACTGTACCTCAACAAATGTCACATCTCAGGTCAGGATTGGTCCTTGTGGGTATGTATGGGGCAGGTGTGGATTCTGGGCTTACTTGTCATTGACAGGCAAAGGAGCAGTGCAGAACTTTCCAGCAATGGTAGTCCGGTCTTTTTTCCAAACTAGGTTGGAAGAATGAAACTTGAATTTCACTTGGTTTATCTGGCACTGTGCGTTGGTGTGAGCTATGATTCCTCTCCCCTGGAGTTGCTGTCTAGGTCTGCAAGGGAAAGGGAAATTAAGTTATTGAAGCACTTTTGGCCTTTGCTTCCCCTTGGCTCCTATGGGGTTCCGCTGGTAGCACTGGTTAGCTTTCATGCACAAAAGAACTCCTTGAAGGTGGGGACCGTGATCCCTTGTATCACACTAACCAGTCCCTTTGCACATATACTCACAGCTTTGAACATGGCTCAGAAAATAGTTGTTGATTTTTAAAAATATTTTTTAATGTTTATTTATTCATTTTGAGAGAGAGAAAGAGAGAGAGAGCATGAGCTGGGGAGGGGCAGAGAGAGGGAGAGAGAGAATTCCAGCAGGTTCCACACTGTCTGTGCAGAGCCTAACTCAGGGCTTGAACTCATGAACCATGAGAGCATGACCTGAGCTGAAATCAAGAGCCAGAGGCTTAACCAACTGAGCCACCCAAACGCCCCTAGTTTTTTTTTTTTCTTTTGAGGAAGATTCTGTACAACTTTAAAAGCTGTTCCTTTTTTTTTTTTTAATTTTAGAAGTGTTTTGAAATACTTCAGAGGAAAAAAAATAAGGTTTTTCCCTTTAAGAAGCTGCATGAATGGAGGAGCTTGCAAACTAACAGGGTATGAAGGACGCTATGAGTAAGTGGCCGAAAGACCTGGTTTGGGTAAATTTTCTAATTAGAAGGAAACCTTGGGATTTCACAAAGCTATAGAAAGTAGACTCACACATAAACTCCCCCCAGCCCTGCCTTTTTCAATTTCTATTCTGCAAGAGAGAAAAAAACCAACAAACAAGGAACTGAAGATAACCATGTTCTGATAGTCTTCTTCAAAAGAGTAATGCAAATTGTTTTGGGGAGAAGGAAGAATCTGTAGATATCTATTCCAATCACTCAGGGAGGATTTAAAAGTGTAGTGGTTGAGGGGCGCCTGTGTGGCTCAGTCAGTTAAGAGTCCGGCTTCAGCTCAGCTCATGATCTCATGCTCCGTGAGTTCGAGTCCCACATCGGGCTCTATGCTAACAGCTCAGAATCTGGAGCCTGCCTTGGATTCTGTGTCTCCTTCTCTCTCTGTCCCTTCCCCACTCGTGCTGTGTCTCTATCTCTCAAAAATAAGTAAACATTAAAAAAAAAGTGTAGTGGTTGAGGCTATGCCCAGAGATTCTGCTGCAATTGGCCTGGGGCAGGGTTTGGGGGTCAGTGGTGTTTAATGCTTTCCAGGTGATTCTAATGAGTGGCCACTTATGTGTCATTGTCAGGACTCTTGCCAATGTTGGCTCATTTACCCATGCAACCAAGAGGCAATGAAAACACCTTGTGGAAATAATGTGACCTTGAACTGATGTAGTGAAAATTATTCAGCTATAATCTGCAAGACTAACGTGGGCACCTGAAAATCTGTGTTGGGGTCCTGATTGCCTGCGGGACTTCTCTCTGGCCTGTGTGAGCTGGAGCCCTGGCTGGTGGCAGGGTGTTTGGGAATCCAGAAATGTGCTCCTCTCAGTGGAAACTTGTCTTCCCTGGTAGTGCAATTAACCTCCAATACTGCAGCCTGAGAAATATTTCCAAACTCCAATCTGATCCGGTCACTCTCCTGCTTCAAATTCCCAGTGGCTCCCCAAACTGCTCTCAGGATAAAAATAAAAATCCCTAACCTGTCCTTCAATGCCTGGCACAGTCTGGCCCTCAGCTGCAACCCCTGCTCCTTCCTTCTCCAATGCCTTACCCCCTGCTCTCCACTCCCTGTGCCATATTCTCACTAACCCCTGGCCTGGGTAACTCCTGTGAATCACTACTCAAATGTCAATTCAAACACTCCTCAAACATCACCTTCTCACACTTGGTCAGGCTCTGTCTCAGTTGTCCTCATGGCACCTGCCACTGTGGACAATTGTACATTTCTGTGCACACGCACTGGTCATTTCCGTGTTTGTGCTTCATGCGTTCCCCTGCCAACCACACTTCTCAGGCTCCCCTGCCAGTAGGTTCCAGTGAGGTCTAACTTGCAGGAGGCACGCACAGTGGGGAGACAGCTTTGGACTGTGATTCCAGAGGGGATATATTTCCTGCCTGCTTCCAGATCCTGCTGGTATTCTACAAACACCTCCGGGCTTTCTTCCTCCAACCCCACAGGCGGAGTGGCCTCTGTTGCTGATCTCTGCAGTGCCTCATGCTCCTTTTGGGTTTCCAGCCCTCCCAACACATTTGTAATTAGTTCCCTGGGTTGAAGTCCCTCTGTTGGACTCCCAGCTTGGACTCTGGTTTCTGGACTGTACCCTGACCAAGACAGTTACTTCTCTGATTAGACTGGCTCCTGCTGGCTTGGGAGTAACTAACCAATTGCTTTTTTTTTGTTTTTAATGTTTATTTATTTATTTTGAGAGAGAGAGCATGCATGCAAGCATGAGCAGGGGAGGGAGAGAGAGAGAGAGAGAGAGAGAGAGAGAGAGAGGTGGAAAGAATCCCAAGCAGGCTCTGCTTTGTCAGCGTAGAGCCCAATGCAAGGCTCAATCCCATGAACTAGTGAAATCATGACCTGAGCCAAAATCAAGACCCGGAAGCTTAACCAACTGAGCCACCCAGGCACCCCTAACCAATTGCTTTTTAAAGAAACATGCACCACTGCTGCTGAGTTCCTGTCCCCTGCCAGGCCTGAGCCTTCCTATAGGTGAAGTTCTCTGTCTTCCCACCTCAAGTGTGGTCCTGCCAGCCGCTATGCCCAGATGTGACCTTATAAGGGAAGGAAATGCTCAGCCCAGTTCCAGAGATTGGCACCACCTGGCATCAAGCCCTGCTGGCCTCACCTTGTACTCATTTGCTAACTGACCCTCTGCCTGTGATTCAGTTCTACTAACTCACCTAGTACCGCCCCTACTTTCCAAGAGTAGGTGCTTCGCAGTCTCTGGCCAGCCCTCCCTGGGCTAGCGGCTGAGGTCCTCCTACTTGCTGACATCCCTGATGTGGCCTTCCTGGAGTCCTGACTACTGTTTCCTATCAGGGACCGAATTACTTTGTTCTCACCACTTTTTGAGACATCCCATGACTGCTGTCTGCCTGCTTCAGCTGCTGTTGTCTGAATACACTATCCTTGGACCCGATACTGATCCTGAACCTGGGACAGTTGCCCACCATGTGTCTGTGGGGTGCATCTGTAGTAGGTGCTGCCCTCACCCCCACCTCCAGCCCAGCGGGCTCAGGTCACCCATCAGTGATCGCACAGGGCCTGTTGTGGGAGATGTGTGCATGTAACGCGGGACACTTACGTACATGGTGATCTCGACCGAGGAAGTAACATTGCTGCTAAGGAAGGTGATGGAGATACAGGTATCCTTCTTTCTTGGCTCCTGCAAGTAAAACTCCACGAGGCTGTGATGCACTGGGAAACCAAAGCAGAGCAGATGCCTGGGCCAGAGGTCAGTGGGTGCAACATGCAAAAAGCCCCGGAGAGCAGCAGTGCAGAGATCTGAGATCTACCTCTTAACAGCCGTGTGACTAGCAGCAGATTATCTGTCATCCCAGTTCCTTAGCTTCCTCATTGTAAATTGGGGATAATAAAAATGGGTCTGAATGAGAGTTAAATGAGTTAATACAAAAGTCCTTAGACAGTGTCTGTGCCTAGGAAGCATTCAATACATGTTAGTTTTTATTATTACCTATAATGCTAGAATGTCCCACTCCTCTCTGCTTGATGACATTATCTCGGTGGTGTGATTTTAAAAGAACTGAAAAGATCTTTCTTATACTAAATAATTAACTCCTAAAATAACCCTCCATATGCACAGTGTCAGGGAGCCCACTTGTGTGTAGGAGATGACTATTTCCCTCTCTGTGGCAGCTGGGTGCCTGTATGGCATCTCCACCCTCCCAGGCAGCATCGATCCTGGGGCTCTCAAACTTGCGTCACTGACATAAACCAGACGAGGAGCCTGGCTCATGGTGATGCCCCTGCTGTCTCTCTGGCAAGAGAAGTTAAGAATTACAGCTTCCCTAACCTCCTATCCTTTCCTTATTAAGGGGGAGACCCATCTGGTGGCATTTTGCAGTATCTTTAGTCTTGGGGCATTTCCACAGACTTCTTTGGTGATCGGGACATAGCTGGACAGGCAATTCTTCACTTCTGCCCTACTTGTACTTTTTCATTTGTCATGTTTTAAAGGCAAATATTGGGGGGACATCAAATGGATTTTGGTAGACTCACCACTAAGCTGGAGGAGAGCTATGATCCATCTGGGCTAATGGAGTTGGTAACAAGACTCACTGACAGGTGCTAAGATGCCAAGAACCCACATGGAAGAAAAGAGAGCACCGTATGCTTCCTCTCCACAGAGGAACACATCCAATGCCATGCCCCTTCTGTCTCTTTCTCAGTTGTTTGCTAGAGGATGCAGACTGTTAAGATAATGGGCAAGAGCTAAATTGTAGTGGGTAACTGAAATCTGGAAAAAAAGCTAAATTACGTAAGCTTTAGGAATTGAATTCTCAGGGCTTACTTTTACATATTATACCACTTCTTCCTTTGCCAGCAGATCTCACTCATTAAGAAAGTTTCCTAAAGTTCTGCTTCTCTCTTTATATTATCTGGAAGCCCCAAGAGGGTCAGGTCTACTAACACTGGATGGGTGGGAATCAGTAGCGGAATCCAATCTCCGGTGCAGGAGTCAGACATGGGAGGCAGCAGACAGAGCCCTGGATGGTTGATCAGGAGATCTGGATCCAAGGCCTGGCCCCGCTGCTTACTCGCTGTTTCCTTTCCCTAAGTCACTGAACCTCTCTGTGTCTTGGCTCCTTCATCTACAACCCTCGATGTCACCTCACAGAACATTGGCAAGGATTAAATGAGGTAATGGAGAGAAAGCACTTTGTGTGAAACACTGTTCTATAAAGGGAAAAGTAATACTGTTAGAAAAACTATTTGGAGAAGGTTCTCTGCCCTGCTGGTGCATGTCTGGCAGGGGTCAAGGGCGACCACTGTCCTATTGAACTCCGCTGAGACCCAGGCAGGCCAAGTGGGGCAATGGGCACCCAGTGCGTGGGGCCTGGGAGTGGGTGACAGCGGGAACTGCAGGCCGTTGGTACTACCCAAACTACCAAGTGGATGGCTTATCCCTCCAGGTAGAGGAGACTCCTAGCTTCAGAGCTCAGAACAAAAAGCTCAGAATTGCAAGGCGCAGAGCATGCAGAAAAGCAGGTACTCAGGCTGGTTTATTTCTTTCTGTAGCTCTGTGAGGTTTTTGAACAGACAGGGCCATGCTTCTGGGGCATGGAGAGGGAGTCTCACAACAAATACGAAACAGTCAGAAAAATTATAGCTATGTGAGTCTGCCTCAGCAGGGACTTTGAAATGCCTCTAGCCTCAAGCGTGCCCCAGGCTCCCTGCCATGTGTGTCCCCGGCTGCGCAGACAGGAAGGAGCCAGTTCAGGTTGCTGTGAAGCTGTCCCAGAACTGGAAGTAAAACTGGACATCTGGTCCTGGCATCGCTGCCTCCACCACTGGACAAAGCATCCTCCCCCAGGCTGACCTCTGGAGGGGGTGGTGAGGACAGAAGAGGATCCAAGAAATATGGTTGTAAAGAGCAGATTCTCAGAAGCAGAGGCAAAGAAGCCAGTGTGGAGGCAGGTGGTGACATGGAAAGAATATAGATTTTGGAGTCAGAAGACCTGAGTTGAATTCTGCCTTTTCCACACCACTGTGTACCCTTGGGCACAAGGCTTAATCTCTCAGAACCTCCCCGTCCTCACAGCTAACTAGAGTGGGGTTGTCAAATGAGCAGATATATGTGAGAAGCCCACAGTCGACTCTTATAATCCACTTGTTCCTAAGAGGTAGCCATGAATTCTCTCTAGAATGATAAACACCCGCATCTAGTCTCCCCCAGTTCTCTGAATGATAAAAGGAAGGGAATTATTACTTATCAAGCTCTAGTCACTGTGCTAGCAACTTCCTGTATACTATTTTATTTTACCCTCACAATTGATTCTTTAAAGTAGATACTGTTGTTGTTCCCATTTTCTACATAAGGATGGAGAGTTCAGCCAGGTTAAGTAACTTGCTTCTGATGACACATCTGGTAGGTGGAGAAGCTGACATTCAAGTCCAAGTCTGCATGACCACAATCTGAACTTTGGGCTCCATATCACATGGCAACAGGAGTTCTGGTCCAAGGAAGGAATGGCCATAAAGAAAGATCCCTCCACCAACCAGACACAAGCTGATCAGAATATCAGAGTTAATTTGGATGTACAATTTATCATCCTAACCAGCATACTTTTATCCTATACACACAATAAACCAGACAAGATCCTATGATAACAAGCACTAAGGAAGTATAATCACTCTACTTAAGACGCAAACAGCATAGGATAAAATGATGCTTTAACCTGTAATATTTCATAGAATCTAAGACACATTTTTCTCTCACATTTAACATCTTTTACTGGTATCTTAGCTTCAGTGAAGCATAGTGGTTAGAAGCAATAGTAAATAGTTGGAGTATGTGTATGTAGGGGAAGTAGAGAGCAAGGTTCAACATTCCTTAGAGACCCTGACCTAACAGGGCTGCCAGGGTAGGAGACACATAAGATGGGCATCGAGGAGGGGGTGAAAAAAAGTATGTGGGAAGGATGAAGCCAGAGGGTGCTCCCAAAAACCACATTATAGAGAACCCACACTGAAGCGAGGTGGGGAGGAACTAGGATAAGTATATAGACAGCAAGATACCTGATAATCTGCAGTAGAGCATGGATTGGACTAGCTCTGAAAGTTTAGGGTCTAAGACCAGTAGCTGCTGCCCCTCACCCTTCCTATGACATCTTTGCCCCTGTCTTTCACCTCACGCCTGAGCTCCCATGCCATGCTAGACACAGCCCACGCCAGAGCCCTGGACTCTGCAGAACAGCACAGTAGCATACCTGAGCTACACACAAACCCCCCACTCACCACAGTACGGAGCCATGGAAGTGGTCCGGAGGTACACTTTCACTTCCTTGGGAAGCGGCTGTATCTTAACACCACTTTGTTCCATCAGCCCTGGAAATACAGAAGCAAAGACAAAAAACAAGACCCCTGAGGAGGCCATTTCAGTGTCCCATGGCACGCAACCACATATTGATTAATTCGCACACCCATTCATTCTACAAACAGCTACACTGTATGCTCATTATATGTCATGCCCTAAGGTGGGTCCCAGGATACATACAGTTCAGTCCAGTCAGAGATAAACACGCAAATACACAGGAAGCACATTTTTTAAAGATCATCTGGCCCATTCTCAGGAGGTATGTATCAGAAATTTGAAATTAGATCTCCAATTTGTAAAATAATCTATTAGACAGTTGTTTTAACGGCATTTATATCCTTCACAGACAAAGCACGGAAAGCGTTTGACCTGAAGAATAGTGGTTGACAAGTTAAGGAAGGGCATAACAAGCAGGGAGTACAGTTTGGACAAAGGCATACAGGGTGAGGAAACATGAAACATGAACATCCCTTGGGTGTTCAGTGCCAGGGAAAGTGTAGTGAGAGCTGAGGCTGGGGAAAGTGTGAGGTGGCTGGTCCATCACATTTGGGGGAAATTGTGGCATATGCACAATGAGTAGGAAGTAATGTTGATTTGCTTTATTGTGGGAAGCTACATCTACTTTAACATTTTGTCAAGCTGCGGTTCTGAGTAGCAGCTAGGGGTGGGAAGTGGGAGAATGAGGGCGAGAAAGGAACCATTTATACTCCCCCAGAGTTCTTCCTGAAACGCTTCATCTTGGAGAACCCTAGGATGTTCTCAGCAATGACCTGCACAGGGTGAATTGAGGTCAGATCCCTCAGCCTTTCCCCAGCCCCTCTCCCCAGACTAGCCTGGGTCATCCAGCAATGTGCCCAAGCCAGCCAGCAATTAGGCAGCCCTCCAGCTGGCACATGGTCACCACAGCCTCAAACCCCTAAAGGGGGCCATATGTGCCACTCATGGGGATTCCCCACAACACCTTGATTTAGAATCTATCAGGAATTGGAGAATGGCTGGCCTAGCTAGAAAGACCTATGGCAAGCATCTGGTCTGGGAGTGGGGGCAGCAGTTCTGAATTCTACCAATGTTTATAAAGTGTCCTTTGCCTGGACTTGCAGACAAGGGGCTGTGTGTGAAGGGTGTGTGCAGAGCAAGTAGAGTATCAGGCAACAGCATGGATGGCAAGAGGTGGGATGTGTAAGGCCAAATGCCATCCTCCAGGTGGGGACAGGCTGAACATTTCATTGGTGAATTTCCTTACTGTAGTTGGATAGACTTATTGACCACAGAAGAACAGGACTTAAAGAGGTGACAACTAGCAAGACTTGAACTTTCCCCAAATTGTCAAAGGAAGTCAAAGGGGTGGCATTTACCAATCCTTGGGCAGGAAAGCAGAAAGGGGTTAAAACAATCCAGACATTTTCCAGCAAGAAAGGCCTTGTAGTTGGCACAGGGAAAGGCCATCAATGGACAGGAATTCTCCAGGGCACTGATGTAGAGGTACACGGCCCTCATGTGATCACAGATCAGGTAACTGTAACCTTAACAGGGTAAAAAACACAACCAAGGTTTTAGTTTAAGACAAATGAAAATCCCTCCATGCTACTTATTATAACTCTATTGAATTTTATATTCCAGCAGGCTACAAATACATGGGATGTCTCTTGAGCCACATTTTTTAATGTTAATGGACATGGCTACTGCTTTCTTCCTTTTCCTTTTCCAGAGATACCTAAGCTTAATCTATCAAAAAAAAATTGTTTAATTTGAGACCCATTCTTCCATGATCATCAAACTCTCTTTCAGAAAATGGGAGCTTTCAGACAATTGGTGATCTTTACCCACTTCTCACAATGAATATCTGTCTACACATTTTACTTTCTTCATCAACACCCAACAAAATTTTTTATAACTTCATGATACTCATCCCAGCAATGAGACAACCAAGGGAGTCAGCTCTAGCGTTCTGAGGTCTTCAGAGTCCCCCTTCACCTTGGGACCCCCACTCTGGGACCAGTAACCACATCTGAGCTGTGTGTCAACTCTCTTTTTCCCATGGCTGGCACACTCTCTATGGGCAAGCTCCTTCCAGCTGCAACAGGGAGGTGGGGGGTACAAACTAAACCCTTTTCAAATTGTGTTATGAAGAAAAATAAAAAGTGGCCGCTGAAATGTCACAGAAATATTCAAAAGCCATTAAAACCAAACTATCCCATCTGGTAAAAAAAAAAAAAGTTGGAAAATCTACAAATTGTGAAAGGAAACATGTTTTTGGATAATCAATGAATTTAGTAAATTAGATTAGGGATTATTCAATAAAATTGTCAAAAGAATCCTTAAAGTGTCAAAAATTTGGTAAGGCAAGAAAAGACTAAAAACATAGTAATCAGAAATCAGGATAAAATTCCTGTAAGAAATGCTGATAGGTTGGCTATGTTCATAAGAAGAATGTGAGAAGATTAAACAACCCTTGGTCCTTAGCTTTTGACAAATTTAATATTATTTAAAATAATGCTAAGAAGAATGAATTCAAAAAGAACATTCTAGGGGCACCTGGGTGGCTCAGTCGGTTAAACGTCTGACTTTGGCTCAGGTCATGATCTCACAGTTTGTGAGTTCGAACCCCACGTCGGGCTCTGTACTGACAGCTCAGAGCCTGGAGCCAGCTTTGGATTCTGTGTCTCCTTCTCTCTCTGCCCCTCCCCAACTTGTGCTCTGTCTATGTCTCTCAAAAGATAAATAAATGTAAAAAAAAAATTAAAAAAAAAAAGAACATTCTAGAAGAATACATTGACCCTTGAACTTAATTATTAATAGCCTATTGTTGACCAGAACAATAACATGAACTAATAACATGAACAGTTGAGTTGCGGCAAGATGGCGGCTTAGGAGGACGCTGGGCTCACCGCACGTCCTGCTGATCACTTAGATTCCATCTACACCTGCCTAAATAACCCAGAAAACCGCCAGAGAATTAGCAGAACAGAGTCGCCGAGCCAAACGCAGACGAGAGGCCCACGGAAGAGGGTAGGAAGGGCGGCGAGGCGGTGCGCGCTCCACGGACTGGCGGGAGGGAGCCGGGGCGGATGGGCGGCTCGCCGGCCAAGCAGAGCCCCCGAGTCTGGCTTGCAAAAGCGGAGGGGCCGGGCGGACTGTGTTCCGACAGCAAGCGCGACTTAGCATCTGGGAGGTCATAAATTAACAGCTCTGCTCGGAAAGCGGGAAGGCTGGAGGACAAAGGGAGGGAGAGCTGCTGAGCCCCCTGACAACAGAGCTCAGTTTGGTGGGGAACAAAGGCGCTCGCCAGCGCCATCTCCCTTGCCCATCCCCCAGCCAAAATCCCAAAGGGAACCGGTTCCTGCCAGGGAACTTGCTCGCTCCGCGCAAACACCCAACTCTGCGCTTCGGCGGAGCCAAACCTCCTGCAGCGGATCTGACTCCCTCCTGCTGCCACAGGGCCCCTCCTGAAGTGGATCACCTAAGGAGAAGCGATCTAAGCCTGCCCCTCCTGCCCCCGAGCACCTTGCCTACCCACCCCAGCTAATACGCCAGATCCCCAGCATCACAAGCCTGGCAGGGTGCAAGTAGCCCAGACGAGCCACACCACCCCACAGTGAATCCCGCCCCTAGGAGAAGGGAGGAGAAGGCACACACCAGTCTGACTGTGGCCCCAGCGGCGGGCTGGGGGCAGACATCAGGTCTGACTGCGGCCCCGCCCACCAACTCCAGGTATACACCACAGCACAGGGGAAGTGCCCTGCAGGTCCTCACCACGCCAGGGACTATCCAAAATGACCAAGCGGAAGAATTCCCCTCAGAAGAATCTCCAGGAAATAACAACAGCTAATGAGCTGATCAAAAAGGATTTAAATAATATAACAGAAAGTGAATTTAGAATAATAGTCATAAAATTAATCGCTGGGCTTGAAAACAGTATACAGGACAGCAGAGAATCTCTTGCTACAGAGATCAAGGGACTAAGGAACAGTCATGAGGAGCTGAAAAACGCTTTAAACGAAATGCATAACAAAATGGAAACCACCACAGCTCAGCTTGAAGAGGCAGAGGAGAGAATAGGTGAACTAGAAGATAAAGTTATGGAAAAAGAGGAAGCTGAGAAAAAGAGAGATAAAAAAATCCAGGAGTATGAGGGGAAAATTAGAGAATTAAGTGATACACTAAAAAGAAATAATATACGCATAATTGGTATCCCAGAGGAGGAAGAGAGAGGGAAAGGTGCTGAAGGGGTACTTGAAGAAATCATAGCTGAGAACTTCCCTGAACTGGGGAAGGAAAAAGGCATTGAAATCCAAGAGGCACAGAGAACTCCCTTCAGACGTAACTTGAATCGATCTTCTGCACGACATATCATAGTGAAACTGGCAAAATACAAGGATAAAGAGAAAATTCTGAAAGCAGCAAGGGGTAAACGTGCCCTCACATATAAAGGGAGACCTATAAGACTCGTGACTGATCTCTCTTTTGAAACTTGGCAGGCCAGAAAGAATTGGCACGAGATTTTCAGGGTGCTAGACAGAAAAAATATGCAGCCAAGAATCCTTTATCCAGCAAGTCTGTCATTTAGAATAGAAGGAGAGATAAAGGTCTTCCCGAACAA
Organism: Prionailurus viverrinus; assembly: GCF_022837055.1. Classification (NCBI taxonomy): domain Eukaryota; kingdom Metazoa; phylum Chordata; class Mammalia; order Carnivora; family Felidae; genus Prionailurus; species Prionailurus viverrinus. The sequence goes on from NC_062569.1 coordinate 93,982,242, forward strand.
ACAAAAACTGAAGGAATTTGTCACCACTAAACCAGCCCTACAAGAGATCCTAAGGGGGACCCTGTGAGACAAAGTCCCAGAGACATCACTATAAGCATAAAACATACAAACATCACAATGACTCTAAACCCGTATCTTTCTATAATAACACTGAATGTAAATGGATTAAATGCGCCAACCAAAAGACATAGGGTATCAGAATGGATAAAAAAACAAGACCCATCTATTTGCTGTCTACAAGAGACTCATTTTAGACCTGAGGACACCTTTAGATTGAGAGTGAGGGGATGGAGAACTATTTATCATGCGACTGGAAGCCAAAAGAAAGCTGGAGTAGCCATACTTATATCAGACAAACTAGACTTTAAATTAAAGGCTGTAACAAGAGATGAAGAAGGACATTATATAATAGTTACAGGGTCTATCCATCAGGAAGAGCTAACAATTATAAATGTCTATGCACCGAATACCGGAGCCGCCAAATATATAAAACAATTACTCATAAACATAAGCAACCTCATTGATAAGAATGTGGTAATTTCAGGGGACTTTAATACACCACTTACAGAAATGGATAGATCATCTAGACACACGGTCAATAAAGAAACAAGGGCCCTGAATGAGACATTGGATCAGATGGACTTGACAGATATATTTAGAACTCTGCATCCCAAAGCAACAGAATATACTTTCTTCTCGAGTGCACATGGAACATTCTCCAAGATAGATCATATACTGGGTCACAAAACAGCCCTTCATAAGTTTACAAGAATTGAAATTATACCATGCTTACTTTCAGACCACAATGCTATGAAGCTTGAAATCAACCACAGAAAAAAGTCTGGAAAACCTCCAAAAGCATGGAGGTTAAAGAACACCCTACTAACGAATGAGTGGGTCAACCAGGCAATTAGAGAAGAAATTAAAAAATATATGGAAACAAACGAAAATGAAAATACAACAATCCAAACACTTTGGGACGCAGCAAAGGCAGTCCTGAGAGGAAAATACATTGCCATCCAGGCCTATCTCAAGAAACAAGAAAAATCCCAAATACAAAATCTAACAGCACACCTAAAGGAACTAGAAGCAGAGCAGCAAAGGCAGCCTAAGCCCAGCAGAAGAAGAGAAATAATAAAGATCAGAGCAGAAATAAACAATATAGAAACTAAAAAAACTGTAGAGCAGATCAACGAAACCAAGAGTTGGTTTTTTGAAAAAATAAACAAAATTGACAAACCTCTAGCCAGGCTTCTCAAAAAGAAAAGAGAGATGACCCAAATAGATAAAATCATGAATGAAAATGGAATTATTACAACCAATCCCTCAGAGATACAAACAATTATCAGGGAATACTATGAAAAATTATATGCCAACAAATTGGACAACCTGGAAGAAATGGACAAATTCCTGAACACCCACACTCTTCCAAAACTCAATCAGGAGGAAATAGAAAGCTTGAACAGACCCATAACCAGCGAAGAAATTGAATCGGTTATCAAAAATCTCCCAACAAATAAGAGTCCAGGACCAGATGGCTTCCCAGGGGAGTTCTACCAGACGTTTAAAGCAGAGATAATACCTATCCTTCTCAAGCTATTCCAAGAAATAGAAAGGGAAGGAAAACTTCCAGACTCATTCTATGAAGCCAGTATTACTTTGATTCCTAAACCAGACAGAGACCCAGTAAAAAAAGAGAACTACAGGCCAATATCCCTGATGAATATGGATGCAAAAATTCTCAATAAGATACTAGCAAATCGAATTCAACGGCATATAAAAAGAATTATTCACCATGATCAAGTGGGATTCATTCCTGGGATGCAGGGCTGGTTCAACATTCGCAAATCAATCAACGTGATACATCACATTAACAAAAAAAGAGAGAAGAACCATATGATCCTGTCAATCGATGCAGAAAAGGCCTTCGACAAAATCCAGCACCCTTTCTTAATAAAAACCCTTGAAAAAGTCGGGATAGAAGGAACATACTTAAAGATCATAAAAGCCATTTATGAAAAGCCCACAGCTAACATCATCCTCAACGGGGAAAAACTGAAAGCTTTTTCCCTGAGATCAGGAACACGACAAGGATGCCCACTCTCACCGCTGCTGTTTAACATAGTGCTGGAAGTTCTAGCATCAGCAATCAGACAACAAAAGGAAATCAAAGGCATCAAAATTGGCAAAGATGAAGTCAAGCTTTCGCTTTTTGCAGATGACATGATATTATACATGGAAAATCCGATAGACTCCACCAAAAGTCTGCTCGAACTGATACAGGAATTCAGCAAAGTTGCAGGATACAAAATCAATGTACAGAAATCAGTTGCATTCTTATACACTAACAATGAAGCAACAGAAAGACAAATAAAGAAACTGATCCCATTCACAATTGCACCAAGAAGCATAAAATACCTAGGAATAAATCTAACCAAAGATGTAAAGGATCTGTATGCTGAAAACTATAGGAAGCTTATGAAGGAAATTGAAGAAGATTTAAAGAAATGGAAAGACATTCCCTGCTCATGGATTGGAAAAATAAATATTGTCAAAATGTCAATACTACCCAAAGCTATCTACACATTCAATGCAATCCCAATCAAAATTGCACCAGCATTCTTCTCAAAACTAGAACAAGCAATCCTAAAATTCATATGGAACCACAAAAGGCCCCGAATAGCCAAAGGAATTTTGAAGAAGAAGACCAAAGCAGGAGGCATCACAATCCCAGACTTTAGCCTCTACTACAAAGCTGTCATCATCAAGACAGCATGGTATTGGCACCAAAACAGACACATAGACCAATGGAATAGAATAGAAACCCCAGAACTAGACCCACAAACGTATGGCCAACTCATCTTTGACAAAGCAGGAAAGAACATCCAATGGAAAAAAGACAGCCTCTTTAACAAATGGTGCTGGGAGAACTGGACAGCAACATGCAGAAGGTTGAAACTAGACCACTTTCTCACACCATTCACAAAAATAAACTCAAAATGGATAAAGGACCTAAATGTGAGACAGGAAACCATCAAAACCTTAGAGGAGAAAGCAGGAAAAGACCTCTCTGACCTCAGCCGTAGCAATCTCTTACTCGACACATCCCCAAAGGCAAGGGAATTAAAAGCAAAAGTGAATTACTGGGACCTTATGAAGATAAAAAGCTTCTGCACAGCAAAGGAAACAACCAACAAAACTAAAAGGCAACCAACGGAATGGGAAAAGATATTCGCAAATGACATATCGGACAAAGGGCTAGTATCCAAAATCTATAAAGAGCTCACCAAACTCCACACCCAAAAAACAAATAACCCAGTGAAGAAATGGGCAGAAAACATGGGTAGACACTTCTCTAAAGAAGACATCCGGATGGCCAACAGGCACATGAAAAGATGTTCAGCGTCGCTCCTTATCAGGGAAATACAAATCAAAACCACACTCAGGTATCACCTCACGCCAGTCAGAGTGGCCAAAATGAACAAATCAGGAGACTATAGATGCTGGAGAGGATGTGGAGAAACGGGAACCCTCTTGCACTGTTGGTGGGAATGCAAATTGGTGCAGCCGCTCTGGAAAGCAGTGTGGAGGTTCCTCAGAAAATTAAAAATAGACCTACCCTATGACCCAGCAATAGCACTGCTAGGAATTTACCCAAGGGATACAGGAGCACTGATGCATAGGGCCACTTGTACCCCAATGTTTATAGCAGCACTCTCAACAATAGCCAAATTATGGAAAGAGCCTAAATGTCCATCAACTGATGAATGGATAAAGAAATTGTGGTTTATATACACAATGGAATATTACGTGGCAATGAGAAAAAATGAAATATGGCCTTTTGTAGCAACGTGGATGGAACTGGAGAGTGTGATGCTAAGTGAAATAAGCCATACAGAGAAAGACAGATACCATATGGTTTCACTCTTATGTGGATCCTGAGAAACTTCACAGGAACCCATGGGGGAGGGGAAGGAAAAAAAAAAAAAGAGGTTAGAATGGGAAAGAGCCAAAGCATAAGAGACTGTTAAAAACTGAGAACAAACTGAGGGTTGATGGGGGGTGGGAGGGAGGAGAGGGTGGGTGATGGGTATTGAGGAGGGCACCTTTTGGGATGAGCACTGGGTGTTGTATGGAAACCAATTTGTCAATAAATTTCAGAAAAAAAAAAAAAAAAAATAACATGAACAGTTGATTAACACATATTTGGTGGAAGTGTAATACTGTATTCTTACAGTAAAGTAAGCTAGAGAAAAGAAAATGTTGAAAAAAATCACAAGGAAGAGAAAATACATTTACAGTACTGTACTGTATCAAAAAATCCATGTATAAGTGGACTTGTACAGTTCAAATTCACATTGTGCAAGCATCAATTGTGTATTTAGAAAAGAAACTGTACATTTTTTTATTAAGTTCATTTATTTTGAGAGGAAGAGAGGGCAAGGGAGGAGAGAGGGAGAGAGAGAATCCCAAGCAGGCTCTGCACTGCCAACGCAGAGCCCGACACAGGGCCTGAACTCACAAACTGTGAGATCATGACCCAAATCGAAAACAAGAGTCAGATGCTTAACTAACTGAGCCACCTGGGCACCCAAGAAATGTATATTTATTGAATGCACTCAAGATTATCTTAAAAACAATTTTGAGGAACTGTCAAATTTAGCAAGTCATCAGTGAATTGAACCTTCAGCTAGCCAGCTTTGGGCGTGTCGTTCTCCTTCTACCACAACTAAGCTCTGCAGAGGATGCAGCTAGTGTGGACCTGCCACAAATCAGGGCCCAGGAAAAATAGGGTTTATTGGCTTGAGTGATGATATATCACTGCAGGGCTTAAAAAGTGGGTAGGCCAGGAGAAGTATGGTGTACGCTTTTAATTTCGGGCACTCCTCCCCCAGAATTCCTGGGCTCCAAAGACATCTATTCAATAAGTTCTGGGAAAGGCATTATGGGGCATAACAAAGGACATGAGAAGGAAGACCCCCCTGTGTTCCACACTGGCTGACTCAACATATAGGCTACTGGTGAATTCCAGCCTCTGGGGCAGCCAAACCCCAACTCTCTCTGGCTTTCTGACCTGCATGAATGAAGGTGGGACAGCCAGGTTGGTCTTGGCCTCCATTGACGAAGTAGTCCACGTGTCCAACAGGAATCCGAATACCCGCATCTGGAAGGAGGAAGAATCTCATTACTTCTGATTGCAGGGGCTTATTTTCCAGGCCCCACAGCAGGGTCCACTGGCAGCAGAGCCTGAGCTCTGCCTTTGGGAGCGCATCCACTCTGTGTGCTCCTTGGGTGCCCACCTCACTCCTAAGTGCTGTGAAACTGAAGAACCTGCCATCAGTTTTCTAAAGGTGTTTTTATACACTGGAAGGAAGCAAAGAAGAATAAAGCCATAAGATACTCATATTTGTCTAATAAATTCGAGAAAAATATCCCTTAACATAAGTTTTTATAAATTTTTTTAAATGTTTATTTATTTTTGAGACAGAGAGAGACAGAACGTGAACGGGGGAGGGTCAGAGAGAGAGGGAGACACAGAATCTGAAACAGGCTCCAGGCTCCGAGCTGTCAGCACAGAGCCCGACGCGGGCCTCGAACTCATGGACCGCGAGATCATGACCTGAGCCAAAGTCAGACGCTCAACTGACTGAGCCACCCAGGCGCCCCTCCCTTCACATAAGTTTTTGTAAATCACTAAATATTACAAGCTTGGTGAATTTCCTTGTCAAACACGGTTTACTTTGTTTTGAGCAAGAGTTCACATATGTATGTGTGGGGCCACATTTCCACAGTCTCCCTCATATTTTTGTGCTTATCTGACTGAGCAGAAATAAGATCTGGCTAATTTGAAACACTTTAGCCCTCATCTCATCATTGTGACCACAGCTGACTCCTCAGATGGGGTCAGTGGCAGCTGCCAAAGACCCCAGTTTTCCCCTTCAAAACATCTTTCCCCTTCCCACATCTATCACTACTGTAAGTGATCGGTTGGTTGTTATTTGTTTACTGGCATCTATCCAGGGGTTAAGCAATGACCTGGAAGTTATCCTTGCTTCCTTTCTTTCTGTCACTCCCTACACTTAGCCCATCACTTGTCTAGTCAACTCTACCTCCAAAATACCTCTCAAATCTTTCTTTTTTCAGTTTTTTAAAAGACTTTTTTATGTTTATTTATTTTTGAGAGAGACAAAGAGTGAGAGAGAGTGAGGGGCAGAGAGAGAGGGGGACAGAAATCCAAAGGGGGCTCTGGGATGACAGCAGAGAGCCCAATGTGGGGCTTGAACTCACAAACTGTGAAATCATGACGTGGGCCGAGATCGGATGCTTAACCGATTAAGCCACCCTGGTTCCCCTTGAGTCTTTTTTTTTTTTTTTTAATTTTTTTAACGTTTATTTATTTTTGAGACAGAGAGACACAGAGCATGAAGGGGGGAGGGGCAGAGAGAGAAGGAGACACAGAATCGGAAGCAGGCTCCAGGCTCCGAGCCATCAGCCCAGAGCCTGACGTGGGGCTCGAACTCACGGACCGCGAGATCGTGACCTGAGCTGAAGTCGGACGCTTAACCGACTGCGCCACCCAGGCGCCCCATCCCCTTGAGTCTTTATATTTCTCTCTGTCTCTACTGCCCCCACCTCTGCACAAGCCACCACCATCTCTTGGCCTCTACTGTAAACACCTTCTAATGAGCCTCCAGGCTCCCCTTAGTGTCCTCTGCAACTTATTCTGTGCACAGCATCCACAATAATCTTTACAGGAAATCCTAATTGCCTCCCTGTTCTCACTGCCTGTAGAATAAAATGTAAACTCCTCACCATGGCCAGCCTGGTCCTCCTCCCTCTTCTCTAGCCTCACTCCCTGCCCTCTAATCACATGGTTTTCTTTCCTGTCCCCCACCCATGTCCAGGCTTTTGTTTGGCTGTTCTCTCCAACTTGAATGTTCTCCCAGCTTTTCCCAGGACTTGCTCATTCTCATCCGCAAATCTCACCTCCTGGGACAGACTTTCCTCAATAATCCTTCCTGAAGTAATCCGCCTCCCCACTCCACAAGTCACCCTCTGCCCCACATCCTCCATTACCACACTTATAGTGTGTAATAATGTCTGTTTACTTGCCTGGAAGCTCTACAACTTATAGCAGGGACTTGGCCTTTTTTCTGCTATATCCCTAATACCAGCACCGTACCTGTCACATGTGAGTACCTAATGTTTATTGAAGGAAGTAATGAATGAATGCCCTCTCAATTAGTCTGTATTTCCATGTGGGCAGGGACCTTCTTCAATGCCTTGTGTGTTGCATTCTTGGTGCTAACTACATAATTCAATGAAAATCGGTTAAACAAATGGAATGATTTTTTTTCCTCTGGTCACATTAGGAAGAGGCTCCAACTTTGAAGGAGACTGAGAGGCCGCCCTCTGATAAATAGGGACCTAACAAGTCACCTATTTAGCAAACTTAGAAACAGAAGTAGTTGACCTTGATAATTAATATGGTTAACCCAACAGCTAGGCAGAAGCCTGTGGTCTTTGCTTTCCTAACTGTGAGATGACAAAGGTGGAAAAGAGGGTTGAATTACATGACTGCATGGGTTTCTTCCAGAATTATGAGTCTGTGAGTGTTGGGTGCTAAGAAGAAGGCTTCTGAACAAAGGGAATGAGACATGGACACCTCTCACTTGAATAGCAGACTCTTCTGGTGAGGGATAGGCATGAATTGATCTCATACCCACCATCCTGAGCACAGGATCTGGCTAACTCCTGGGCATTCCATATCAAAGTAGAAATGAGGAGGAATGCCCATCCCCTTTTCCAGCTAGTCAGAATAGCTTAATTTGGTCACAATGGATTCAGAGTGGGGGGGGGGGGTAGGATTTCTCATTTTTCACTGGACTGAAGGGCTGGCTCCTCCCTGGGGAGGAGGAAGTCCTGACAGGCCTGAGTATCTGCCCCAGAAGTGGAATGTCCCAATCCCATGGGGCCAGGCACATTCACCCTGAAAAAAAGTAGTATGACTTTCCCCTATGCCAGCCAGGCAGCAGTGTCCTCCCCCACCCAGCCTTGTCACAAGATTTAGTGTTAACCAGAGATCAAGATGATGCTGGTAAACTCCTCACTGCAACAGAAGCTCAGAAGGGAGGGAATCTGCCCAGAGCTACACAGGTAGATGCCAGCCTCCTAGCCCCTGCCATGCTCATCCCCCCCCCATCCCAGGAGGGTCACCCCCACTCACTGTCAGTGTCTGTGTGGATGGCCTCCACAAAGAGGGCATCTCCAGGGTCCAGGCGCTCCTCCAGGCTGGCTCTGGTGTACTCTGGTCCAGCGGGGTCCAGGCCTGCTGGGACAGACTGATGTCAGGGGCCCCTTTCATCTCAGCTTCCAGAACCCTCATGGACCCATCACACACCTCTCCAGGCAGTCCTTCCTGGTCAGATCCTAGAGTCCCCCAGCAAGGATCCGAGGACAAGAGGACCAGCTCAGGGCCATTGTACCCAGGAAAACGCATGCTGTGTCTCTAACTCTCAATGACACAGCTTCTCTGGCTCTGAAGTGAGCCAGTTGGTAAGGGCTAATGTGAGTAATATTAATCCTCATGTACTCATAACAACAGCTATAATTTTTTGAGCAGTTACTATGTTCAAGGCCTTGTGCTAGTCTTCACAAGTAAAAATCACTGTCCCCAGGTGTTAGTTTGGGTCTGTTTTCCTCTCCCTCCCCCAAAGCAAACCCTGAGACAAGGATTTAAAGCATAAGTAGCTTTTTGGGAGTAGATCACAGAAAGCATAATGAAGGAGTGGAAAAAATGAATCAGAGCATGGGGGAAAAAAAAAGTATTGAATGGATTATCACTTTGGGCAACTTGGTCTCATTCCACTGGGACCCTTCTGAGAGGCTCTGTAGAACATGACTCATGACTGTGGGACAAGTTGTCCCACAGAAGAGCCAGAAAGCAGAGTATTTACCACATAACTCTGGTCTTTTATTGATTGAGGGTAGCTTCTAAAGCATAAAATCCCTAGTGTTTTGCAAGTATTTAGCATAATTGACTAAAGGTGATTTCCACAGTGGGCCAAGGAGATATGACCTATTATAACTCATTTCGCAGAAGTAGTAACTGAGGCTCAGAAAGAAATACATGGGCTCTTATACTGACATTAGAGATCACACAATAACAACACAGTACTGTTTTATGTAAATGGCCACAATAAGTAAAATTTAGTGGAAATAAATGACTTGGTCATAAGAACAAAGATCCTTCTGCTTGCCTCAATAGAGGGATTTCAAGGGCATTCTCTCTTTATCTCCAAACTTGGGGTGATGGGCAGAGAATAATGTTACCTGTGATCCGTCCTAACTGGCCTTCGTAGAAATATCCCACCACGCCCCCAACGTGGGCTCCCAGGCTAACACCAATGATGTGGATTGAGGACTTCGACACACCCAATACCTAGAATGGGTCATTTACAAGTGAGTTGCATTTGGGCCATGGCAACCTGGGCCTCACAGTGTCACACTTTTCCTTGAAGCTTCAGAATCCGAGGACCCCGGGCATGATGTACCCACCACACACACTTTGGGGGAAAAAGGCAGAATTTTCATTCCATTCATCACTCAACTTCTTCCTAGAAACCCCACCTTGATGATTGCCTCACTTTCTTTTTGGTGCTCGACGTGTGTGAGTAATGCCCATGGCCACTCCCTCTCGAGTGACTCCCTATCTAACATGCAGTGGCACATTTTACAGAGGAGGAGCGGGAGGCTCAGAGAGGGCCAACTACTTGCCCAGAGTCAGCACTGTAAGTGGTAAAGTTGAGATTAGAATCGAAGACCCACAAGCCACTAGGTAGCTCTGCTTCCGCCCTAAAGCTCCTCCTCATATGTTGATTCTTTCTGTTTCCTCTCCCCTAATAAGCAGGCAAAACTCCCCCAAAGCTCTTGTGTACCTACCAGTAGTTTCTTGAGGAAACGGGAGATCTCTAGGCCCAGCTTAACCACATTCTGCACGGCTGAGAAGTAGATACCCGTAGAGCCATAAACCCAGTCCACAGCAATCACATTAGCATTTGCTGCTTGAAGAAGGGCACCGATGAATTTATCAATCCAAGAAGGCTTTGTACCTAAAGCCCTAGACATGGGGCCAAAAAAGGATGGGAAAATTATCTGCCAAGCCAATATCCATTGTCATGGGAATTACAGTGACATTCTCTATTAACAGAATAAACCCGGGGGCGGGGGCGGGGGGGGGGGGGGACGATCAAAATGAATCAGGGGGATATATGGGCAATAAACCCTCTACCACTTTGAGCATAGGGAGGACATAATCCTATAGTCACCAGGGCTTCTGCCTGCATATATGGAGCCTTTGTGTAAATTATAAAAGAGTGCCTTTTGTTTTAGGTAGATGCAGCCTCATGCCTGGGCTCAGAACTCAGGTTGAATTCCAGCCCCACCAGCCCTCAGTCAGGTACCTTTGGGCAATGGATACCACACAAACCATATGTACTGACATTGCTTGTGTTATTTATAGAAAAAAAGAAGGTAGCTTTGTACATTAGAGTTAAGATTTGCAATCTTAATTCTCATTCTATAATATATGCAATTCCCTTGGGACGCCTGGGTGGCTCAGTTGGTTAAGCGTCTGACCTCGGCTCAGGTCATGACCTCATAGTTCATGAGTTCAAGCCCAGTGTCAGGCTCTGTGCTGACAGTTCAGAGCCTGGAGCCTGCTTCAGATTCTGTGTCTCCCTCTCTCTCTGCCTCTCCCCTGCTCACACTCTGTCTCTCTCCCTCTTTCAAAAATAAACATTAAAAATATATTTTAAAAATATGCACTTCCCTTGAAGAATGTTTTTATGTACTTGTTCTTTTGATCATACTTTCATTAATTCAATGGGTCAGTATTCCAGGTGCTTTGTGAGAAATAAAGAAAAATAAGATATAGTCTCTATTCTTCTGGAACTCATAGTATAAAAGCGCTTTTCTAGGAAAAGGAGAATGATAGAAAAAATTTCATAGAACTTTACCAAGAGTTTGGGATCTGGAGAAGTTTTCTCAGTGGCCCACAGTGAAGGAATGGTAAGAGCATACTCACGTAGGCAGAGGAGCACAAATTGGGTGTGTGCCATAGAAAGTGGATTTCAGGGGATCTAGGAGCAGACAGAGTGACAGCTGCTGAGCTCTCCAGCTCTGTTAGCTATCTCTTGGTTGGGGATACACATACAGCCTTAGATAGTGGCTAAATAGAAGATTTTCTGGAGAAGAGACTTTGGCATAAGAGTAAGGAAGTATATACCTAAGGAGGTATAGAGCCGGGTGCTCAGGGTCCAGGGATTTGAGAAGCAGAGAGAACCCAGAGGCCATGAAATGGTGATCCTTTGTGCAGTGCCTTTGCATCCACCTCTTCATTGGACACTCCCATCTCTAGTTGCTCTATACTGCTACTATTTTCACTGCATTTTCTCCCTCTTTCCTCCCACCAACCTTCTTCTGTTTTAGGCCTTGTCAGTGGGCTCTGGAGAGAAGACGTTGGAAGGAAGGATAGTGGTCGAATTGAGACTCAGTGACTACATATTATAACAAAATTTGGACGATAGGGCATCAAAGAAATCAAACCTGAGAAAGGTTAGTCTCAGGAGATGATGGAAGTAGCACCCGTGAGTGGAAGTTTCTTAAATCATAAAGCCAGAGAAGAAATAAAGAAGAGGAAATAAAACCCTGGATAAAAACACCATGCCCTTACTCTGATTACACACAGCCCATGACCTCACTGGCTGAGATGAGTCACATACCCCATGCTTCAGGAAGGAAAGATCAACTGGGACCATTTCTACAACTTCCCTTTTATTCAGATGTGGAAACCAAGGCTTCGTGTGCTGGGACAACTTGTCCGGGGTCATACATATTTACTGTTTGAGAGCATGTAGATAAGACCAAGCAGAGGACTAATATACATGACCAACAGGAATAAACAACATAATGTGTATTCATGTTGATATGAGAAACCTTCAAAGACAGCAGGAGGTGAGAGATAAAACATGTGACTGTCAGTAAATCCATCTCTCCCCTTGGTCCCCATTAACTTCCTGTGGCCTTATGGTCACTCTCTAGTTCTTAGTGAAGATGATCCTATTGGTTGATTACTCCCACCTGAATCCATGGATGATTAGTTTAGTTCCCAGAGAGGCATTGAACCCAGACTTTTGGATGTCACTACTTTCCTGCACTAGCTGACCACAGCTAGGATCCAAAGGGGTGAAGAGGAGAAACTGGACTTTGAGATTGGTGCCTTGGAGAAGATTAGCATTCTGGAAGTCAGTGCACTTTGTCTGTGGGATAGGAGGTGCATCTCCTGGAGGAAAAAACAAAAAGAAAAACAAGAAAGATTCAAGGTGAGGTCATCTATTCTTAGAAGGAAGACAATTGTTCTTGAGAGGAAGAGACAAACAGGGGCTTACCAGCATTTATTATAAATCAGCTAGTACAATATTCAGACTCACTTATTAAAGACATCACTTCTGTAACCAAAATCTGTGAATAGTTTCCATGTCTAAAGATACATTGCCAGAAAAGGATATGAATATTACTCAACTAGAGAAGATTAAAAGCCATGGTGAAGTGGATATTGTCATGAGATAAATTGAGTACCCCCCCCCCAACCATAAATCCATATGTTGAAGTCCTAACTCCCAGGACCTCAGAATGTGACTGTATTTGGAGATAGAGTCTTTATGTTAAATAAATAGAGGTATTTATGCTAAAATGAAGCCAATAGGGTGGGTCCTAATCCCATATGGCTGGTGTCCTTATAAGAATAAATTTGGACACAGACACAGAGGAAAGACAATGTGAAGACACATGAAGTAGAAGGTCAACTGCAAGCCAAAAAATAAGTCAAATAATGTCACACCTTTGTGCAAAAGAGGGCATTTCCCTCAGAATGAAACCTGAAGTCCTAACATTGGACTAAAGCCCCAAATGGTCTAAACCATGAGCTCCGGGAAAGCTTTGCCTGTCTCATTCTGGCCACGTGTCTTCCCAACTCTTCCTCACTCTACACAGGCCTAGACCACCTGAGGGTCTTTGCACCAGCCATCCCTTCTGCCTGGAGTGTCTTTTCCACAGACATCCACATGGCTAACACCCTCTTCTCTTCCGAGGCTTTGCTTGTCAAGTGTAACTACTTTAAATTGCCATCTGCCTGTGCTCCTCACCCCTGTTCTCTCAATTTTTGTCATCTTAATCTACTTCCTTTTATAGCAATCATCACCTTCTAATCTCCTATGGAATTTACTAGTTTATTATTAAATTTATTGCTTACTTATTTCCCTGTATTAGGATATACTTTCAAAGAAGGCAGAGATTTTTATCCATTTTGTTCACTCTACTGCCCAGAATAGGGTATGCCACACATAATAAACATGAAAAGCTACTTCTTTGAAAATAATAATAAACTAGTTGTACTTTTGATTGATAAGACAGAGTAAGACAAAAAGAGGGAAGTCACAAGTAAACAATATAGAGAATAAAAAGGGATATATAGTAGACTTTTTAAAAAAAAACTATTAAAGAGCATGTTTATACCCACCCAAAATTAAAATTACAGGTATTTGCCTAGAAAATAGACAATTTCCTAGAAAATATAACTTACTGAAACTTAGTCAAAAAGAAAAAATAGAAAGTCAAGTGTAAAACAGTAGCATGAGGGAATTGAAACAGTAGTTTTTGATTTATTCATCAAAAAACCTCTACCAGGCCAGACAGTTTTCCAGAAAAATTCTATCATTCCTTCAATTCCTATCACTGTTCCAGACAATAGAAAAGGGGGATAATCTAAATTCATTCTACAAAAATAACCAAGATATCCAAATTGGACAAGGATAGAAGGAGAAAAGAAAACAAAAGGCCAATTTCACTATTAAACACAGACATAAAGACCCTGGGTAAATTACCAGCAAATCTAAGCCCATCAAAGATAATATGCATAAAAAATACATCATGGCCAAGCAGGGTTTAATCCAAGATATGAAAAGATGGCTTAACAGTAGAAGATATATTAATGTACTTCACATATGAAAAATTAAAGAGAAAAACCCATATGCTCATCTCAATAGATGGAGAAGAAAGAAGCACAATAAAATTTAATATCCAACATTTCTTAACCTAAGAAAAAGCATTATCCAAGAGCCTATCTGATGACCATACTTATAGGCGAAACATTAGAAGCATTCCATTTGGAACTGGAAACAAATGAGAATGTCTGCTATCAGTGCTTCTATGAAATATTGTACTGGAAGTTCTAGTCCAAGCCAGGGAAACAAGACAATAAAATGGAATCAAAGTTACAAAGTTTGAAAAGGAGGAGAGAAAATTGACAATATTTGCAGATACATAATAAAACTTTCTATCATTCGAGAGTATGGAAGGTGGCACAGTGAATCATACTCCGATATCCCCTCTCCCTAACCACCTTTCCAACCAAAGACTAATCATAGATGAATATCAAAAGAGAAGAAAGACATAGATGATCTCAAATATAAAGATTATATCTCTGTGGGCAAGAACAAGAACAGAACTGCAATATGGTGCTGGGTTCCTGTTCTGGGAGAAGACAGTGGTTGTGAGGATTCAGCTCTGTGAGGTAAGGGGGGTCCAGTAGTGCTTTGTGTCAGTGCTTTGTGGAAGGTCAGCACCAGGCGAAGCTCTCCAACTCCATAAAGGAAGCTAAAAACAAAAGCAATACAACAAAAAAGTAGCTATTGACTTTTTACCTGGGGCTATAGGTTTATTTAGGAAGGCAGGATGGAAAGACAGGGCCTCACTAAGAAGAACTGAGACAACCCCCCTCCCCCCGCCAAATGGAGGAGAGAGTCTAAAGATGGGAAGGAATGGGGGTGGGGGGTAGAGGTGGGGAAGGCCATAAAAACAAACTTCTCATTGACACTGAAATAAAACTAACCTATTGTGTTAGAAGTCAAGATAATAGTTATCTTTGGGGTGGTAGTGATTAAGAGGGGATATGTGGAATGGGTTTTAAGAACCTGGTAATGTTTTATTTCTTGATTTGGATGATGGTTACACAGGTGAGTGAATTCACTGTGAAAATTCATTAATCTGTGTATTAATAATCTGTGCGCTTGTCTGTATATATGTTGTACTTCAATAGCGAGTTTTCTTTAAAAAAAAAGCCTGCAAACAAAATATCTAAATTTATACAGAAATCAAATGTTTACAAAGATAGTCAATAAAGCCAATAAGTGGATCATGAATTCATTCCAGGTGAAATAAGTTTTTAAAAGCCTTTGACATAGACTTTTAAATAAATATGCTGAGAACCCACAAGGATAAAAATAAAGACAGAGCATATAAAATTATGAAATAAAAACACAAATAAATAATAAAATAAGATTTATAGAAAAAACCTGGTTAGGAAATTAGAAATGAAAAAGATAACAATTGAAATAAAAAGGGAATCAATACTGTAATGTTTAGGACAGAAGTAAAAGAAAATTTTAGAAAGAAAAAGAAAATTTAGAAAAAGTACAGACAATAGATGGAAAGATTCTATTTTTATCTCGTAGCTGTTCTCTAAAGGAAGTGAATGGGAGAAGAAGCACTAGTTTGAAAAGATAATTATTTAGAATTTTCCACAACTAAAGATATGATTTCTCCAATCAAAACTTGTACTCAGGGTAATGAGCGAGATAAAAAAATTAAATCTACACTAGGCACATTATAGTATAACACCAGAATGTCAAGGATAAAAAGATATTTTTTAAAATTCCCAAATGCATTGGACAACTTAGAAGAAATAGATAATTTTCTAGAAAAATCCAATTTAGTGAAACTGACTCAAGAATAGTAAGCCCAAATAAAACTAGCATCAAAACATTAAATTGGTAATCAAGAGTTTTTCTGACTCTAAAGTATACTAGAGCTAGATGGTTTTATCTGAGAACTGCACTGCTTCAAAGTACAAATAGTCTTTATCTTATATAAACTGTTTATAGAATAGACACTTATTTCATGAGGTTATAATAATCTTAGTATTAACTGGACAAGGGTAATGCAAGAAAAGAAAATGATAGGTAAATTTTCTATGGACATATAATCAAAATAATATATAAATATATACAAAAGTAAAAATAAATTTTGGCAAAATAAAATTCAGTATTATATTTAAAAATACACCACGATTAAAGGATTTGTCCCTAGTGATCTTAGTCTGATTGGGCTAGCCATTAGGGCTTAGAAGAAAATATGAAAAATTGCCTTTATAGTATGATTGCTTAAACAAGACACTGGAAGCACAAATCATAATAAGAAATAAGAATTAAGACAACAATGTAATACTATTTTTTCCATCAGGTTGACAATATGAAAAATGTTTGATACTGTGAAGTATTGGCAGAGAGGTGGGGAACCAGCCATGCTCACATATTAATAAATAGTTGTAACTTCTTTGCAGGCAACATTTCCCACATCTATCAAAAAAGTTGGGTAGTGGATTAGCAAGGACATCCACCATTCTCAGTGGCAAAATCTTGGTTAGTCTGGAAATTTTTAATTTAAAATTAAATATATCTTGGTACAGTGGATATTTATAGGGTGAATGTAAGTCATATTTTGGAACTGATGCAATATTATTTTCTTACAGTCTTGTGCCGGGTGAAAGGATTAATGCAGCTTTTAGGGGACTTGAGAAAGTATCCTGGTCGTTACCAGTCCCTTTATGATTGTAGGTTTTTTTCCCTCCCTCTTCTAAATTCATCTCAAGAGAAGAGAAGGCTTTTAGGGGACCCTCCAAATGTTAGCACTATATAAATAGTTGGTTTGAGAAATAGAAGCACTGACTGAAAGAAATTCCACCTAAGGCCCGAGCCCCCGAATTACCTGCACTTCCAATGCTGAGCCACAAAAGGAGTCCCCACGAACAGAAGCTTCTGTCCCCTAGGCCGGGGGGCATTGCTGAGCTGGAGGTCTCAGAGCTGGAGTGAAGCTGACCCCTAATGCCAAAAGAGATCACAGAAGCCCGTCTCTCAAAGTTTTGGATACCCAACACTCACTTGAGTCTCGCTGATTATTAACTGGCCTCATGACCTGTTAGAGAAAAATAAACTCTCCCTATTTGTCTAACCTCCACAGTTTTTTGGTTTCTTCTTCCCAATGAAAATAAATACACTTCGTTTTTTAGGCAGGGGACATTGAAACACATTGTCCTTCCTCTCTGAGCCAAACATCATCAGGAAATGATTTCCTGCCCCTCTCCCACTTCCTATTATAAAATGTTAGTAAAAACCCAGGCAGAAGTCTTTTATCTCTAGGTGATGACAAAACCCACAGAATCATCGTGGACATGTTTATCTCCCTAGGAAGACTCTGAGCAACTTGAGGTCAAAGACCTTCTCCTTTCATTTTGAATCCCCAGGGCCTAGAATAGAACTGGACCAATAATATGTGTTTAGTGTATATTTAACAGAAAGAGTGGAAAATATGAAGTTTGCCTCTGACAGTACCTTCCTTTCAAAGAGACGTTCATCTTTTTACAAATAAAGAATGAAGAAACTGAACAGTAGACAAAGAAAGTGACCCGTTGCAACCCTGTTGTTAGACGTGGCTGCGCTGGCCTGTAACCAGGGCGTTTCCAGCACACCACATGGCCTCTTCACCCAAAAGAGTGGCAGAAACCACAGAGAGCTAGTTCTGGGCAGGTCAGGGGAATGGGGAAGGCAAGGTACTTGCCCAGCACTCCTTAAACTGCAGCGTACCGCTACGAGGTGGAACCTGCCAGTAGGGCACTATCACACTTTCTGGACAATAGCTCTGTGAGGTGTGTACAGCCTTAGAGCATAGAGAGGCTAAGTAACTTGCACAAGGTCATGTAGAGTTGGGACGAACTAATCCCAGAGGCCATGCTCCGCACCTGTGCACCAGAAAGTAACAGTCCCCAAGGAAGCCTTGGCGCTGTGTCATCATGGCTGTGCCAGGTCTGCCCAAGATGAGGATAAAATGATTTTGGAGGGAAGCCCTTGCTTCCCCTGGTGCACATGATCCCACTACTCGAGCACTGCTGCCACCAGGAAGGAGAGGAGCGATAAATAGGGCACTACTGAAGGCTGCTCTGGTGTCACCGACCACGCCAGGTGTGGTAGTCTGGCTCCTCGGAGAAGAGACACCAAGATGGGGCTAGATGGGCAAGAGATTTACCGGAGATAACACCTGTGAGGAATAAGGGAAGCTGAAGAAGGCAGAGACAGTCTTTAGACCATGATGCAAGTTTGACACCTGTGAAGAGGGGAAAGGAAATGGATGACATAGGAAAAGTCTTGGACTGCCTCCCAGTTCCTGGAATGTTCTGGCAAGGGCAATGGGGAATGTTCAAGCCGAAGTTGTTGTTGTTGTTGTTGTTGTTTTTAAGGATTTTTTTTCTTAAGTTTATTCATTTATTTTGAGAGAGAGAAAGCATGAGCAGGGAGGGGCAGAGAAAGAGGGAGAGGGGAAGAACCCGAGGCAGGCTCTGCAACGTCAGCACAAAGCCGGAGGTGGGGCTTGAACCGCAAGATCATGACCTGAGCCAAACCCAGAGTCGGACACTTAACCGCTTAACCGACCCGAACCATCCTGGGGCCCCAAGCTGAAGTTTCTTATTAACGAAGCCCTGTCTTACAGTAATGAACCTGATTAGCATCTCCACCCTGCTCAGTCACTAGCTGGGGTCAGTCTCAGCACAAAGATGAGGATAGATCCAGAAAGGCCGCAACTGGGACCGTGAATCAATCAGGGTCCCTGGGGCCAGAGATTGAGGGCTGCATTTTCATAGCCGCTCACACCACAGCCAGAGCTGGCACACCAAGCTAGCTACTCCAGTCATTCTAGCACAGTATTCCTTGTGGGTGGCATTAATACAGCTGACACTTAGAGAGCACCTTCCCTTTCCCCTTCGTCATCTAGTACAGTACTCTTCAAGTAGTTCTGCTGGAGTTCTCCTGTGTGCAGGACCACCTGCCTCAGCATCATCCAGGGAAACTGGAGTCCATGGGCTCCAGGCCCAGAGACCCTGAGAGACAGCACTTGCCGGACAACACCCAGCTGCTATAGATGATGACACTGAGACCAAAAAAAAAAGGGAAGTAGGAACCTTAAATGGGACGGGTGCAACCAAGCACAATGTAGAGAGAGGAGTCCCAGTCACAGCCCAGGCATTGGATGGGGTCTCCTTGGTGTCAGAGGAAGAGGAGGCTCTCTGGGGAGGGCAGGGAAGCTTAGGGGAGAGTGAAGACTCTGTCCATTTCACAGTCTGACCTGAGCTCTGCTCTGCCCCTCCCTACCCCTGCACCCAAATGTGGATCAAGCCTCAACGAGCTTTCTCCCTGACTTCCCCTCATAGTTGTGAGAAGGTGAAGAGAGGGCACAGGCTTCTGACATCACCATGTAACTCTTGGGTTCCATTTTGGCCTTGTCTAAGGCAAACTTTCTAACTACAGCTAACAGTTGCAGTATGATAGGATTGGAGACACGTGGCTTGGGTTTAAACCCCGGCTCCTTCTCACCCTAGACATGTGACTTTGGACAGATGGAAGCTTCTCTGAGCCCAATTTCTTCATCTGCTAATGGGCTGTAATAAACTACTTGACACTTGGTAACTTTTTCTTCCTCCTTTTCTTTTTCCTTCTCCAAATGGATACCCTAGGTGTCACTTCTCCTAACCCCCAAACTCCCAAAATGGAAAATGATGGGAAGGCTCCCCACTATGCCCTATCTTGTTGACCCCTGGATCCCTAACCAGATACCAGCAGCCATCCCATGAGGAGCTGATCCAGTAGGCTGGTTAGTTGTGAAATCATCAGAATCTCTATTCCTTCCCCCTCACTCTCAGTAGCTCTGTGGCTGTTTAAAAAACAAAACAAAACAAAACAAAAAGCACATTTACTTGCCCTGGAGAGGTATAGAGGGGAGTAAATGGAGAATATGGTGGCTGAAGAAGCCTGGAGGAGGGTGGATGTGGCCAATGCTAATTTTGCAGCTCTTACAAAAAATACTGCCAAGACTTCTAGATAACATCTAGCAATCTTAGGTAACAAAGCAAATGAAGCACCATTATATAGCAGGTCAAAAATATATAATTAATCCCTGTAATGTTACACGTTTTTTTCTCTTTTTTAGTACACACATATTAATTTGATAAGCCTAATAAATTCATACTGTGTGCTAGATCATTTTTTTAGAGAGAGACAGAAAGAGCATGCAAGTGGGGAAGGGGTGGAGGGAGAGGGAGAGAGAATCCCAAGCAGGTTCCACACCCCACATGGGGCTCCAGCTCACGAACTGTGAGATCATGACCTGAGCCGAAATCAAGAGTCGGACGCTTAACTGACTGAGCCGCCCAGGCGCCCCTCAGATCATTTTTTTTAATTTACTGCAACATCATGCATATAATTACGTTATCTCTTTCCTCTATTCTCCTCCTCCCTTCTTCTACACACACACACACACACACACACACACACACACACACACACACACTGGCACCTGGCATTCACAGTAGGAGCAAAGATAGACACCCTGAGCCAGATGCAGGTGGTGGGCAGAGGTGGTGAGGGGAGTGTGTAATTGTTCTCTGGTTGCTTCTCTTTTCTCAGAGAAATAGCAAGCAAGGTTGCCAGTTGAGAGTAAAGTTTGAAGAGATTTTGAGGTTTGAGAAGAAAGTATGAAAGTCTGAACTCTTTTTGAAGTGCGCCTGTGATGAAGACAGATTGTCTCAAACAAACATAGCAGGATCTCTAAAGTCTTTCTCTGCTGTCTCCAGTTGTGGCTGAAGTCCTACCTGGGGAATAACAAATGCTAAGTCCTCGCCCTCCTACCCCTCTCCCCCAGCTCTTCCACTGTATCCTAAAGGGACTGGAAGGACTTGGAAAGACAAATCCCAGTAGGATATAGGAGAAGGTAACAGAACTGCTGTTATCAGACCTCTCTTCCCACCTCCCCTCCACTGGAAGCCAGTGATTTGAATGGAAAATAGAGAGTCAAGTTCTGTGGGGGTTCTCTCTTACCTTCTTGAAAGAGGAGGGGAGGTGGTGCTCTTTCTTACCCTCCACAACCAGTGAGAGCCTACCAGTTGAAATTGAAGGTGACCATATCAAGGGGGCATGGGTATCTATTTCCAAGTTGGATCTCTCAAGGCCTATTTAAGAGGGATGGGTGAAATGTAAGACAGCAACAGGTGGGAAGCCTGCACTCCCACTGCTGGACAGGAGCAGGAAGGACGAGTTTCCCTTGGGCTGAGGGGACTCCTCAGAAGACAGCTGTCTTGAGCCTTTCCTACCAGTGCTCCACCAATAAGAATGGTCTCAGGGCAACATCTAAGAGGAGCAAGGAGCCTCAGAAGAGACAGGGGAAGAATGTCCCCTTTTCTCCTCCAAGTCCCTTGGGCCCAGGGCTGATGGAGGTGGGGAGCATGGAGGGCATGACACGGAAGTTTTAGAATTGATTAAACTGGGCTGGGATTCCCACTTCTGGGTATAAATCTAAAGGAAATGAAAACAGGGTCCCAAAGGGTCTGCACTCCCGTGTCACTGCAGCATTATCCACGATAGCCAAGATATGAAAACAACCTAAGTGTCCATCAACAGAAGAATGGATAAAGAAGATGGAGTATATGCATACATACAATGGGATATCATTCAACCATGAGAAAGAAGGAAATCCAGCCATTTGTGATAACAGGGATGGGCTTCATTTACGGCATTATGCTAAGCCAAACAGAAAAGACAAATACTGCACGGTATCACTTATATGTGGAATCTTTAAAAAAGGTCATACTCCTAGAAACAGAGTAGGAAAGTGGTTGCCAGAGGCTGGGAGGTGGGGAAATAGAGAGAGGTTGGTAAAAAGGTACAAACTTTCAGCTGTAAGATGAAGCAGGTCTGAAGATATGAGGTGAAACATGGTGACTACGGTGGATAACACTGTATAGTATACTTGAAATTTGCTAAGAAAGTAGATCTTAAATGTTCTCACCACCCACTCCACCCCCAAATATAAATATGTGCAATGATAGGTGTGTTAATTAACTAGATGGGAGGAATCCTTTCACAATTTAAATGTGTATCAAATCACCACAATGTACACTTTAAATATCTTACAATCTTTTATGTCAATTATGCCTCAATAAAGTTGAAATTAAAAAAAAATACTGGACTGGTTTTGTTTTTTTTAAGTTTATTTATTTATTTTGAGAGAGAGAGCGAGCGAGCGAGCTGGGGAGGGGCAGAGAGAGGGAGAGAGAGACTCCCAAGCAGGCTCCACGCTGTCAGCTCACAAACTGTGAGATCATGAACTAAGCCAAAATCATGAGCTAGAAGCTTAACTGATTAAGCCACCCAGGCACCCCTGGACTGGGTTTTTAATACACTCCCCACCCCCACCCCCAACAAAGGACCAAAAACAATGTGATATTCTAAGGGACAGGAAAAGCAGCTTCCACACAGTACTGTAAAGGCAGTAGTTGGAGAAAAATAAAATCATGTTTGCTTCTTACTAAATTCAGGTGACTTACCAAACTAGCTACAGAGATAAAACAGGTCATGCCTCAGATTCCACTTGTTAAAATGCTCTTCTGCTCTTTTCTATACTGTAAGATTTAAGCAGGTCTACTGTTTGGCCAGTGCTAATAGAACTCTAGTGTTCTGTCTATTCTAGGCTCCTAACTACTGGAAAAAGACACTTCAGAACAACCAGAAATGTTTCCTCTTGTCTTACATCTGCAGAAAGGCACACACTATTCTGTGCTATAAAGTCAGTTCTTACCAACTGGGAAATTGAAAGCAGTCATGAGGGTCACCTTAATATTCTGCTCAGGAATCTTGTATAAATGTTGTATGTCTTGTATAAATCTTGTATGTGTTTTCTATTATTCTAAAACTGTGCTCAGAATATTTATACAAAGGAGTCTTTTAAGACATCTGAATTTAAGATGTATGACAGTGTTCTGTGAATTGTAGCCCAGCATGCTTGAACGTCTGCAACTCCAATTGCTTGTCTTACCAAAGAACCTGTTTTTGCTTTTGTAATATATAAAACGTGTTTGTTTTCTGAAATATATAAATGTGTGTGAGAGTTTTTTGAGACAGAAAATGAACTTAGGAATTTCCTTCTCCCTTTATGTATAAAAGAATAATAAATTCCATGTCCTTGCTTGAGTCCTGCTTCAAATACAGAGCTGTGTAGGTCAGCACATGTGCATGGTTAAAGCATCAGACTCTCCGTCTCTCACAGTGCATCACAGGTCACTCTGGGCAACCGTGAAGTAGCAGGTGTCTGAACAGATGTGTCTGAAACAGATGTGGAACCGCATGTTGAAAGCATTCACATCAACACAATTTGATGAACCTCCTATTTATTGAATGTCTCTCATGGGCCAGCAGACAGGCCACAAAGAGAATAAGATAATTCCTCACAAGGAACCTGAGTTTGTCCTCAGAAGACACCCAATCACCACTCAACAGGACCAGTGTGGTGATAAGCCTGGAGACAAGGCTGTGGGTATATGAGGAGAAAGTGGCCAAGTGCCCAAATAATCACAGCGAGTTTCACCCAGAAGGTTCTACCTGAGCTGGGGCTTGAAGGATGAGTAAGCATCTACCAGGTGGAAAAGGAGAGGGAAGAGCATTAAGAAATGGAGAAAGGGGGTGAGTATTCATTGGAACATGATTAGAAGTTCAGCATGACTGATTTGTAAAGATAACTCTGGAGGGCAAGGAGGAAGGCAAGACTGGAATTAAGGGACCAGACAGGAGGTGATTAACAACATTCATTTAATATATACTGATCAAGTACCTCCCATGTTCCCAGGCACTTTGCTAGGTTGTGTCTAGATGAAAATAAAGACAAGCCAAGAGAAAACAACAAAACTGGAAATTCGTTAAGTGTCATGGCCAGCAAAGTACAGAGTACAGCTTGGAGCAGCATCTCCCCAGACTTGAGTACCCTGGACTGCAGAAATCCAACTGAAAAATACTGGTGCAAGAAGGTAAAAGAGTAACAGATGTGAAGGACATTTAGGAGGCAGACCATCTGGCAGATGCTATTGGGACCCCACATACCTCCTTCACTCTTCCCATGCACTGTACAGCTTGCCACTGCAAGCACCTCTGAGTCTTTGCCTGAAGACATTTGTGTCTGGCTTGCACAAAAGACAGGCCAAGAAGTACCAGGGAGTTAGCGTCCCTAGGAGTGGTCCTCAACCAATGCCAAATGGAAGGTGACGGATGGACACCCCAGGTTTGCTTGCCCCTTGGGTGGGACAACTCTTGAGGAGTGCCTTACAGAGAACCCAGATGGACTAGTCCCAACTGGCCAGAGTGCTGACCTGCTCATCACACCTTGTGCTGGCTTCCCTCCCCTCTCCTCCCTGTCTCACTTCCCATTTTCCTACCAGGGCTTCCTGGAATCACCTCCCAAATAAACTACTTGTTATTGAATCTTTGTCTCCAAGTCCACTTTTGGAGAACTCAACCTGAAACACACAGAAAAAACTTAGTGAAAGATTAGATGATGAAAATGAAGACTCAAATATGGGGCCATGAGACTTCTAGCTTGGGGAGATACTGACTTCTATCAACTGAGATAAAGGACAGAAAGAGGGACAGAGTCAGGGGGGACAGGATGAATTTGGAAAGACAAGCTTCAGGTGCTCAAGGGACATGTTACCTCAAAATTCCTGGAGTACAAGGTTAAAACTCTTGACTTTGGAAAAAATGAAAAGAAACTGGACTACATAAGAGGAGAAACCATGAGAAATGATGTCACATCTCTCTAAAGGGTAACTACAGTATCTTCCTTTGACCCAAGAGAATACAAAGCCCTGGCTGTCTTTTCCAGCCGGTTTCTGTATTCTAGTTTCTCATAGTTGGAGGGACTCACTCCTTTAAAACCATACATAACTCCCCACCAGCAGCCAGCAATAGCAGCTGTAGAATCACTGTCTCCACCATGGAAAAAGGCTCGATGGGCAAGCTCCTTCCAGGAGTCTCCTGCAGCCAGGATGGCATCATAAGCAATCATGGGGGCATCGTGTCCACTGCTGCCACCCCAGCCAGAGTAGCTCACGGAGGTATAGAACTGATCCCTCTCCTTCACATCAAAGGGCTTGGGGAAGGTAGGGGCTGATTTGCCATCCAAAATCCCTCTAAGTTTTAGGTATTTTTCCCATTGGTCTTGGAAGTAGGACCTGTAGGAAGGAAAAATTCTACAGTCAATTGAAAAAATAAATTTGAAAACCATAAGGAAAGGTAGCAGATAAATGTATGAATAGAGAAAATTCCAAGATGACTTCAACTTCTTGTACTAATATCAAAATTGTATTAAATAATCAAAATGAGGGATGCCTGGGTGGCTCAGTCAGTTAAGGGTCCGACTCTTCGTTTTGGCTCAGGTCATGATCTCATGGTTCCGTGAGTTCAGGCTCCACACTGGGCTCTGCACTAATGGTGTAGAGCCTGCTTGGGATTCTCTCTTTCCCTCTCTCTCTCAAAAGAAATAAACTTTTAAAGAAATGCTTTAAAAAATCAAAGGAGGGGCACTTGGATGGCTCAGTCAGTTGAGCCTTGATTTTGGCTCAGGTCATAATCTCATGGTTTGTGAGACTGAGTCCCACATCAAGATTCTCTCTCCTCTCTCTCTCCCCTCCCCCAACTCTCTCTCTTTCTCTCTCAGTCTCAAAATACATAAATAAACATTTTTAAAAAATAAAAATGCGCTCTAAGTGGCATTCATTCAATAAATTTTTGCCAAGGATTAATATAAACAAGGCATTGATAGCTGTTGCTGAATAAAGAAGATATATAGCAAGGTAAAGGTGAGAAATAAAGGTCTATTTTTCCTGAATTGAGAATAATGTCAAGTGTCACCTTTCAAGGG
Source organism: Prionailurus viverrinus (assembly GCF_022837055.1). Lineage (NCBI taxonomy): Eukaryota > Metazoa > Chordata > Mammalia > Carnivora > Felidae > Prionailurus > Prionailurus viverrinus. Next base: position 94,008,150 of record NC_062569.1, read on the forward strand.
TGGAACTTATTTATTTTACTTTATTTTCTTAAGAAATCTTGTATATATTTAAAGTATACAACATGATGATTTAATATACTGATACACAGTGAAAAGACTATAGTCAAGCTAATTAACACATCATTTCCTTACATACTTCTATTGTGTTTTTTTTTTTTTTAAGATAGAACTTTGGAACATCATGACCATTAAGTGATTTCAGCAGAAAGTTTCTGGATATTTTTATTCTAAGAAAGGTGATGTGACATGAACTCACAAAAAAGGGAAATTGTGGCTTACCCCTTATTAATTAGCTGGTGAAAAAAGCCTATCTCTTGGGCACTCTAACCAAAAATTTCAAAATATTGCGTGTCAAGACAACACTGAATAAACAAGTTCCAGGAAATAAGCAGGGAAGTTCATAGCAGTATAGGATAGCCAAAAAACTATAGAAAGGTGGAATACAAAATAGGATCCCTATACAACAGGGAAGCACCACAGGTGTTAACTACTCATTGAGGTCTTCACCTGGCTACTTGGTGGCAACCACTGCTGGCACTGAACTTGAAATCCTTAGCAGGTGGGCTGGAGTTGGGGGTGCTGAACCCAGCAGACAGCAAAACTAGATGGTGAGAACCACGATGGTGCTTTGATCTATGAATTCTAGGCACATGTGTGCATACCTGTGCACACACAGATGCAATCATTTTCTAGCAGGAGCGGGCGCCTACCAACTCACCAGTGTTGAAGATTCTTCTCCAAAAAGTAGCCTGATTGGATAATGTACTTTTTAGCTTCTGGTAGCACCTCCATCATTTCTTTTCCCCACTGCCTGGGAGGCTTGTTGTTCACAGCATAGGCTGTAAAAAGAGCAGAAACAAGAGCTCCCAGGTAGCCTGTAGGGTGGTGATGGGTCATCCTGCCACTCTCGATGCTCACCTGGATCAGCGTGTCCAGCTGTCCATGGTGGGGGAACCTGAGACCGATGCACATAGCACGCATGGCAGCCCCGCAGCCGCCCTCGTGCTTGTTAAAGGGAATCCTCCAGCCATTGGCCTTGTCTGGCTCCAGTAGCATGGCATTCTGCACTGAAGCACCCCCTGAGAAGAGTTAGGTAGAGCAGAGGGTCAGTGTAACCAAAGCAAAGGCCCTGGCAGGAAGACAGAACCAAGATCAGTCTCTAAGTTTCTTTGATGGAAAGGGAAAGCCAAAAAAGTATGATGATGAACGCTCCCAAACTCCAAACTCTTGGAGTCTTTATCAGTTATTACTGAGACATCACAATAACTCAAAAAGGTAGGTTTAACATATTATTCTCTTGTTTAAATTAATAAGCAAAGGGATCGCCTAGGTGGCTCAGTCGGTTAAGCATCTAATTCTTGATTTCAGCTCAGGCCATGATCTCACGGTTCGTTACATTGAGCCCTGTGTCGGGCTCTGCTCTGCCAGCATGGAGCCTACTTGGGATTCTCTCTCTCTCTCTCTCTCTCTCTCTCTGCTCCTCCCCAGCTTGCACATGTACATGTGCTCTCTTTCTCTCTCTCTCAAAATAAATTAATATTTTAAAAAAATGAATAAATAAGCTGAGGCTCAGAGCTTGATTAGGAACCTTGCTCAAAATCACATAACCAGCTAATCAGTGGCCCCATCAAAACCATCAGACTCCGGGGCGCCTGGGTGGCGCAGTCGGTTAAGCGTTCGACTTCAGCCAGGTCACGATCTCGCGGTCCGTGAGTTCGAGCCCCGCGTCAGGCTCTGGGCTGATGGCTCAGAGCCTGGAGCCTGTTTCCCATTCTGTGTCTCCCTCTCTCTCTGCCCCTCCCCCGCTCATGCTCTGTCTCTCTCTGTCCCAAAAATAAATAAAAATGTTGAAAAAAAAATTTAATAAAAAAAACCCATCAGACTCCAAGCCCAAGCCTTTAAAGAACCCAATGAGAACCTGAGGATTAGAGATCCTGAATGTCAGAAAGAGGCTGTGTATTCTAGAGTGAGGAGCACCAAGCCTCGGAAAAGGAGCAATGGGCCCAGAGCAACAATGAGCCTTTGGATGCCCTATGTGTTTTGTAATCCTTTTTTTCTTTTTAAACTTAATATATCTTTCCATATCAGTAAATATTTATCTGCATTATTTTAAAAGGCTGTGAATGTGTCACTACAGATAAATAAATTAAAGAACATCTGGGTTGTTTCTATCTTTGTCACAACTACAAAATATAACTGTCTCCTTGATGTTTACATCTCAATCAACATTTTAAATGACTGCCTTGGGGCTGCTTTATTCTCCACCGCCAGGACCTCCAGTGCCTGCACTCACCAGGTGCTCGGCCATCCATGTCTCCCATGCAGTCTTGGTAATGCTTAGCAAGTAGGGAATACAGGTGAGCCAAATCCAAGATTTTCCCAGCTTCCACAAGAGCTTCTGCCGTGGCCAGGTGCATTACTGTGTCATCGCTGACTCTCCACCTCTCCACATCTATGGTGTCCAACCCACCAAGCTGGGCCAGCTGCTGGTGAATCTTTTCTCCATCCCGAAGAAACTCCCACTTCCCATTGAAGTACCCTAAGGCATCTCCAGCTGCGCTCAGCACCATGGCAGCCACATACCTCTCCATCAGTCCCTCACACATGATGAGGCGGTGTCTGGGGGAATATTAAGATATACAGAGGATGAGGAAAAAGAATTGGAAAAAATAATGGGCCCCTCTACATTGTATTGAGCACTTACTAATTGTAGGCATTGTATTAAGTGCATCTCATGTAATACAACTGCTCTATGAGGAAAGTATTAGACCCATTTTATACGTGAGTAAACTGAGGATCATCAAGATAACACAGTATCAGAAATGTTATGTGCCTTGTCTTAGGTCACAAAGCTAATAGGTGGCAGGACTGGGATTCCAGCTTAGGTCCATCTGACTCCACAGCCAACAATTTTAACTGATTCCATCTTTGCCTCTCTTTGAGTGGCAAGCCCATTAAATTCTGCAAGTCGAACCAAGCTTGCCATTTTCTTTTTAGTTGGGATTTGGCCTTGGAAGTGCATCCCTCCTTTATTAAATAATGGTACTTTCCACTGGCATCACAATGCACAGTTTGCAAAGCACCTGCATATTCTCTACCTCAGTAGTAGGCAGGGATTAGTGTATATATTTCACAGATAAGAAAACTGAGGCTCAGAGATGGTAAATTGACACAACCAGTGAATGGAGGCACTGAGACCCAAATCTTCTGGTTCCAGGCCACTCTGCCTCAACACAGATCTACTTACCTTGGGCAACCTTTTTGTGCCTCAGCCTCCACATCTCTAAAATGGTGACAAAAATAGTAACAACCTCACCAGTTTATTGTGAGAAGTAAATAAATTTTTGTAAAGCACCTACAACAGTGTTTACCACCTACTAAGCACCATTTTTATTATTCGTATGCAACCAGGGGAAAAGATTTTTCTGTTATTCAACTAGAATACTTTCTCCCCACCACGTTCCTTTCAACAGCAATATTTTAATTTTGTCTTCCTGCTAAACAATTTGACTTAAACAGTCTTGGGATCTCAGATTCCCTCCATGGATCTAATCCCTGGTGAAGTGCTGGTTTCCCTGTAGCTGCATTTCCAATTTCTGGTTGTATCGTATCGCCTGCAGCATTCATTTTCAAAGCCCTTCACCATCTGCCCCTACTCTACTCGAATAGGCCAGGCACTTTTAAACGTGCCTAGCTGCAGTTGGGCTTGCTAACTTCCCCCTCAGTTCAAGCTCTTTCCTGGAACCCACCACGCCCTTCCTCCCCTCCACTTACCTAAAACCTTTTACTCAGGGTTATGTTCAAGTCCTAGTACTTCCAGGAGTCCCCTTTCAGTTGCACTGCTGTGGGCCAGGGAATGCAGGCTGGCAAGCACCTGGAGAAGAGTAAATAATGAAGATGGGTTGAGCATACCAAAACCGAGTTACGGATCTTGCTGAGTTTCTCAACTCACAAAGGGTATTTATAAAATGTTATTTACATATTTTATTATTTATAAACGATGCCTAGGAACTGGAGTTCAGGCTCCTGGATCTGGCTCTGCCAAGAATCAGGTGCATCACTCTGGACAAACCACCCACTCTGGACCTCAACTTTCCCATCAGTAAATAGGAGAGTGGAGGGTCCCATCTTGCGCTGAGACCTTCAGAGACTAAGCTTAGTTGGCTTTTGAGGACCAAATTTGAATGCCCGGTATGCTCTCAGCTTCTTTTCTGCAATTCCTTCTAGCTCCACCCGAATGTATGTTTTTTGTGAATGTGTGTTTTTGTGCGTTGCAAGCTGGGGGGCGGGGGGATCGATGACCATCTCTTTCCTTGGAAATGTTAACATGTACATGTACATGTTAACATTTACATGTCACACTCCTGCTTTCAGAACACAGTTATTCCTTAAACTCTTCTGCCATTTACATTCTTCACCCCCAAACTATAAATTCGAATAAATTCAAAACTACGGTCTGTGCACATCTTCTTCCTGGCAGTCTTCCCCTTTTTGATTTCGTTTTATTTACTTACTTTGGTGGGGAGGAGGGTGGGAAACGCCCAGGCAGGGGGGCGGGGTGGGCACCTGCTCACCGCCGGAAAGGCGAGCGCTCTTGGAACGCTGGGCTGGACTTGCGGGTCCTCGTCCCCGAGGACGAGTTGGAGGACCCAGGGCAGGCAGGCCCGGGCACTGCCAGGAGGAGGGCGCCGGCTGAGGTGCTGGAGGACGGCGGGGAGGAGTACCTGATCGCCGAGTACTGAAACGCGCGCGGGACCAGGGAGGGGCCGAGCGCCGAAAGTTCAGGGTGCGCGGAGGGCCTGGCTGCATCCGGTGTGTGGTGACTCACTGCCCACCCGGAGCGGAGCGCCCAGCTCAAGGGCGGAGCCGCGCAGCCGCGCTAGGGAACCGCGCGCAGGTTCAACAGACCGTGGACAACTGCTCCTCGCCTTCCCCGCAGCGCTGTGGTCTTCTGCGCCCGAACAGGGGCAACGGGACCTGCGTCACTGGCTACCTGGGCTGGGGACAGGGCTGGGTAGAGCCTGACATTTCGGAATGTCAGGGCTCAGGGAGCCAGACTCTCAATCCGAGTGTCCATAACTCACCTGTAGCCCATTAATGACGCTTCGGCCTTTCCTCTGACCAGCTCTTCTGGGTTCTGGTGAGCCAGTGTGTGACCAAGTACTGGGGAAAGGGTACGGAGTGCAAGGCTTTTGTCGGGGTTCTGAGCCCATCGCATAAAACAGGAAAATAATAGCATCTACTTCTTATGGTGGTTGTAAGGATTAATTTTATTTTTATATTTTTTATAATTTTTTAGATTTTTTTTTTTTTGAGAAAGCGCAACAGGGGGAAGGGCAGAGAGAAAGGGGACAGCGGATCCCAAGCAGTCTCTGAGCAGTGGGCTGTGGGGTTTGAACTCATGAACCCAACTGTGAGATCATGACCTGAGCCAAAGTCAGATAGATGCTCAAGGTACTGAGCGACGCAGGTGCCCCAGGATTAAGTTAATGTAAATTCATCATTTATTTGGTAGTTTAGAAGTTTTGAATCCTGATAGTAAATAAAAGCAAAGAAAAACTAACAGTATTTTTGTTTGAATAAATTAATGCCACTTTTGAAAAGAATTAGAATCACCATATGTATGAAGTCTATACACCAAAATTTTAATTTGCTATGTCTTTAATTTTCTATGCTATATCTTTCTGGCTATAACTACCCAGACTAAGTCTGAGAGTTTTTGTTTTTGTTTTCAACTGAGATACAATTTACATGTAGTGAAATGCACTTATTTGGTGTGCTGTTCAATGAGTTTATATTTATAATCATAATCAAGATACAAAATACTTTCATTACTCCAGAGAGTCCCCTTGTGCCCTTTTCCAGTCAAACCCCCACCTCTACCTCCACCGTTAGCCAAAGTGACTTTTTGATCCTTTACAAAAATCAACTCACTCAACCTCTGAAGATGTAGTCAGAGAAAGTTTCCTAGTGAGGGACATTTTTAATAAGCATCCCTATCAAACTCATAACTATTTCAGTTTAAGATGTCTGTTCATAAATATTCTGCATATTACACAGTGCTCTTTCTGTAAAAATCCATGAAAAAGTGTGTCTTTGGCTTGAATATAAATAACTGGTGGTGTTCTTAGCCATTAGTTTCCTTTTACTTTATGATGCCTGTGGACCTTGCTATCACTTAGATAGACTACTGACTCATTCATGCTACTGAATGGCTGCAGGTGGAGGTTTGTGCAGGACCTCTGAGGCATAGTGTTGTCATCCTTCACCACCCTGTTGTTACCAATCCCCATACTTTATTAGCTCCATCCCTGCTGAAATTGCATTTTTTTTTTTTTACTGTGGTTGATTTATGTAGTGCCTTCTTTAGCATCCCAGTGAATTAGGCCAGCTAGTATCTGTGCCTTACTTGGGAAGAACAACAATATTGAAACCTCTTCTTCCTTTTTTAAAAAACCTTTTATTTAAATCTAAGTTAGTTAGCATATAATGTAGTAATGGTTTCAGGAGGAGAATTTAGTGATTCATCACTGACGTATAACACCCAGAACTCATCCTAACAATTGCCCTTCTTAATACCTGTCACCCGTTTAGCCCACCACCCCACAAAACACCCCTCCAGCAATCCTCAGTTTGTTCTCTGTAAGAGTCTTTTAAGGTTTGCCTTCCTGTTTTTTATTTTATTTTTCCTTTCCTTATCCTACATTCATCTATTTTGTCTCTTAAATTCCACATATGAGTGAGATCATACGGTATTTATCTTTCTCTGATTGACTTATTTCGCTTAGCATAATACACTCTAGTTCCATTCACATTGTTGCAAATGGCAAGATTTCATTCTTTTTGATCACCAAGTAATATTCCACTGTGTGTGTATGTATATATATACATGTGTATAGACATGTGTAGGTATATATCTATCTATCTATAGATAGATAGATATATACCACATCTTCTTTATCCATTTGTCATTCAATGGACTTTTGGGCTCCTTCCATAATTTGGCTGTTGTTGATAGTGCTGCTATAAACATTGCCCCTTTGAATCAGCATTTTTATATCCTTTGGATAAATACCTACCAGTGCAATTGCTGGGTCTTAGGGTAGCTCTATTTTTAATTTTTTGAGGAGCCTCCATACTGTTTTCCAGAGTGGTTGTACTAGTTTGCATTCCCACCAGCAGTGCAAAAGGGTTCCCCTTTGTCCACATCCTTGCCAACATCTGTTGTGTCCTTGGTTGTTAATTTTAGCCATTCTGACAGGTGTGAGATTGTGCCCTGATGATGAGTGATGTTGAGCATATTTTCATGTGAAACGTCTTCCTTTTGACAAACCTTAAAGGCTGATCTAGATGACCTAAAATTTCCTGGAGGTTATGCCCTATTACAATAGGTAGATGACTTGCTTCTCTGATCCTTGCTCAAGCCTCTTCACAGGTGGACAGCATCCATTTGTTAAAGCTTTTGGCCTTAAAGGGACATAAAGTCTCCAAGAAGAAATTGTCGTTTGTTCAAACTCAGGTTTGATATATAGGGCACCTGATTTTGGAATAAGGACTACATTTAGATCCAAATAGGCTTCATGTCATCTTGAACTTAACCAAAAACCAAAAACCGAATACCAACAATGAGATTTTTGGAGATAGTTAGCGACTGACTGTAGAAATTGTCCAGACTTCTCTCTTGTGGCCCATCCCTGTAAGTTTTACTAAAATCTATAAACCTGACCGTATTATTTAAGAAGACTAAGATGACTTAAAGTCTTAGGAAAGCTTAATAAATCCCTCTTCCCTTGGACATCCCAATTATCAACTTCTCTTCTATGTTAAAAGGAAGGGAATGCTCTTATGGTACTCACCCAAAAACATGGGGCCCACCGTTGACCCAAACAGTATTATAGCCAACAGCTAGACCCTATGGTACAAGGGTACCTCTCCTTGTCTCAGCCATTTCTGCCACAGTCCTTTCAGTCAAGGCCACTGAAGAAATAATCATGAGATTCCTCCCCTACAACTATTCTTGTACTCCACGTGGTAGAAGCTTTCTAAATTCTCACCATACTCAACACCTTTCATCTAGTCACCTTACCTCCTGTAAAATCTTTTTGCTAACCACTTCTCCCAAGATTCTTCCTCACTGTAATAACCTTAACCCTGCTATTTCATCTCCCTTCTTCCACTGACGAAACCTGTCACGACTGCTTAATACCGACAAATCGCCTTCTGACCCCCACGGTGACCTACAAGAAACTGCTCTGAATAATGCTAACCTTTCACGGTTTACTGATGCTTCTTTTTAAAAGGTGAAAATGATACACATTGTGCTAGCTATACAACTGCAACTCCTTTTGAAGTTATTTGGGTAGCACCATTGCCTTTGGCTACCTCAGCCCAGCAGGCCGAATTGTACTCTAACTGAGGCCTACATTTAGCCAAGGGCAAACTGCAAATATTTATACTGACAGTAGATATGCCTTTGGGGTGGCTCATGAATTTGGACTGCTACAGAAACAGTGAGGCTTATTATGTGCCATACAATTATTAGATGCTATACTTTTAATAGCTGCTTTCACTGTCATTCAGGTCCCTGGGCATTCCAAACCACCTTGCTGATGTTTCCACCAAGAACACTGCTCTAGGGGCTCCTGAGTGTCAGTTGGTTAAGCGTCTGACTTTGGCTCAGGTCATGATCTTGCAGTTTGTGAGCTCAAGCCCCACATTACGTGCTCTGCTGTCAGCACAGAGCCTGCTTCAGATCCTCTGTCCCCCTCTCTGACTCTCTCCCACTCAAACACTCTCTGTCTCTCAAAAATAAACATTAAATACATACATACATACATACATACATACATACATACATACATACATAAAAGAACACTGCTCTCAAAAGAATCAACAACCAAGCCTCTGTCATGGTCCAAAAGGATGTTCCCCCAATGATAATCTAGAAAAAATGGCTAGAGAGGCTCAACAATTGTCCCCAGAAATGCAAAAACAAAATTAGAAATCTAATAACTTTTGGTTCAATAAAAAGAGAAGTTTGGTTTGGCCCAAATAGAAACCCAGTCCTACCAGAGGCCTTAAAATTCCCATTTCTGACTACTGTACATGCTTTGAATCATTGGTCCACTGATAAAATTATAACTTTTATGAACCCATACTGGTGGGAAAATACCTATAGAGCTGCAAAAAGTGCTTATTTTGCTTGCTCCACCTGCCCCAGATACAACCTAGAGAAATACAAAATACAGCTGCTGCTGGAAACTTTAAATTCCCCAATGGGCCATTCGAGGTTTGGCAAATGGATGCCATTCAGCTTTTTCCACCTCAGGGATAAAATTATGTTTTAGTCATGGTTTGTATGTTTTCTCACTGGACATATGTTTTCTCTCCTTTTAGGCAAGTTACTGCCCCTTCTGTGGCTAAAATCCTATTAGAAAAGATTATGTCTAGCTGGGGAACCCCCCTCGAACTGCATAGTGACTGGGTAACTCACTTCATTGGTCAAGTGCATCAGAAGGTCTGTGCTACTTGGACACTTGTACAACACTTTGTGCTTACCACCCTCAATCCTCACATCTAGTTAAATGTACCAATAGCATCATTAAGACTCAGTTGGCAAAAATTGTAGAGACTCCTCAAAACCCTGTGGCCAAAGGCAATGCCATCAGTCCTTCTAAGTCTTAGGTCCACACCTTCCGGAACTCATACACTTGCACCCTTTTTGATAATCACAGGGCACCCAATGCACCTGGCTCCTGTGTCCTTTGATATACAGCTGATTAAAGGAAGATCTACTTCAATAGTATAAAGACCTAATTGCTTTTGTTGAAAATAACCATGCTTTAGTAGAACCATCTTTCCATAGTACACTCCCAGGAGGTGAATACCTCAAGCATTACTCCTTATAACCCAGAGGTTTTTTCTCTTGGAAAAGACAGACTAGACTCTCTTCAACTTCATTGCAACAACCCCTAGCAGGGGCTGTTTACAAACCCCAATTCTGCCAATCTCTAGGGAATAACCCTTGGATCCATGTGTCACATCTAAAGAACACACCAAACCCCAACTGGGCCTGCACATCAACTGGTGACCTGAAAGTAAAGATTTCCAGGAGTTGAAGCAGATGGAAGCTGAAGGAGACAGCTTTCCTAAGATAACCAGCCAAGGCCTATAAACCTTCTTTCCCTTGCTCATTTTCACCCTTTCTTCAATCTCTCTTTCATTGTATGCATTTGCCAATCCCATGTAAAAGGGGGAAACTGCTCCAATTGTTAGATTTGCCATCAGAAAACACATTATAGCAGTGACTCCTTAGTTCAACCTGTAATGAATTTTGCTGAAATCCCAGATGCCACTGTATGCCCAATTGTTCCACAGGTCCTTTTTATAAAGTTAGAATACTAAATCCATATGCCTGTGTTCCTTACCTCAATTTAACCCAACCCTGCAGTGGGAGAATGAGATCCATTAAAAAATACATAAAAGATACTGCACAGCATTTAGCATAAATCAGACTATTTGTAGGCTTGCTTTCAAACCCATGTATTCGGGTGGTCTTTCAATATGTAATAATAACACTTTCAATATGTAATAATAATGGTAACACTCCATTACCAACCAAAGGGTCCATAAATACTAATACTTGTGAGAGAGCCCTATGTACTCCACTTGGCTACTCCTCATATGAGGAGGTTTTGGCAATGGCCCCTATACTTGGGCAGCTCACTGTCATGATGGCTGGAGGATCAAAGGACAATATGCTCTTCCTGTATTTACTGTTCTGTTTTCTCTTCATAACAAACCAGAAGCCTACCACTGGTCTACCCCACTAAGCCTCCACAGCCATCTTAAACAGGAATTTCCAGAAGGCATTCAGGACTTTGGGTTTGCTGGAGGAAAAGACTTTCTCCCTTGGACCAGAGTAAGTACCAATGAACACATGACCAGAAATCTGTCCCTGATATTGGGAGAGTTAACCAACCATAACAAAGACAATAGGGGCCCAAACACAGTCACGTGACTCGCTGCCTAAAGTAGTTTTGGATAGTTGAATGGCCCTCAATCATCTACGTGCTGAACAAGGAAGGGTTTGAATAGGCAAGACCACCTGTTGCACATGGATAAATTCTTCTAGGGAAGTAGATGCCCAACTGCATAAAACTAGGGAATAAGCACATTGGCTATAATAAATTTCATGTAATGATCCATGGTCTTTGGCTTCTGGTTACCTTCAGGTTGGGGTTCCCAGTTTAGAACCATCTCACAAACTGGATTTGTCACATTGCTTTTAATTCTGTTTTGTATAATAATTTTTAAGCTTTGTACCCGTTACCTGTCAAACCTTTGTAGAAGCAACATACCAAATAGGGTGATGCTACTCACCCTCAACTCAACATTTCAAGATGATCTCCAATGGTTATTTATGACCCTGATAAGATATAAACTTTAGATGGGAAATGCCTGAGAGTTCTTCCCCCTACCCTTCCTTGTTACTCAAATGTGACCTCAATGTTTTCTCCAACCTGTGCATTTTCCCTCTGACATGGGACATGACAACCAGGAAAGGCCCTTCCCGGTACCAAGGGACAAAATCACTACATGCAGAAAAACTGACTCTTGATCAGTGATGCTTTCAAGGAAATGTCTTGAACAAAAGGGGGAAATGTGAAGATGAATAAAAGAAAGCCTCATTCAAAATGGAGTCAGGCCACCCTGAAGAGGAAAGCTCGTATGCATATACCATGCATTACAGTTTATTTTATATACAGCTTCCTTTACTACCCCAACTAGAGGGATGAAGATTTTCTTCTTGCCCAGCAACAACCCAGCCAGTGAGAAACTGCCACATCTCAACCATTGCGAAGTAGCCACAACCCTGAACTCTGGCTCTCCTCTAATAAACTTTCATTCAAAACCACCCCTCCCAACTTTCTCCATTCCTCTATAAAAGCAAGGCCCTCTCATTTGTTCTCTGGATCTTGACTATGTTTTACCAGAGTTTGCATGTCCCAAATTGCAATTCCTCTATTCCTGCATAAACTCATTTTGCTGGTAAAATAACTGGCTATTTTATTTTTAAGGTTGACAACATCTACTGACCTTTTTTCTTCTTGGTCAAACATTGGAAAATGTTTCTCATCAAGGACATCAAGGACATGGTCAGGAAAACCAAAAGAACAATCTGTCAGTTGGCTCCAAATAACTGCAATAACCATTACACTCTTCTATACCCCCCCAACACTCCCCATACTCACCAGGCTTAAATAATAAAGACACTTATTATCTTATATAACAAAATGTCTACACATATCTAGATTATCTTAATACATATATATATCTCAGATATATATATATCTATATCTGATATATATATCAGAAATCCCCAGGGTTAATTATTTGTTATCAAGTATCCAGTTCCTTTCATCTCTCTGCCCCACTAGTCTCACTGTGTTAGCTTTGTCCCCAAGCTGACATCTCTGACAGATATAAAGTCCAATTACAATAACAGACAATGTCCAATGGGAAAAGACAGCATGTCTTCTTTTAAGGATGAAGAAACTGTTAAGAAAGCCTCCTCCTGTGCTCCCCTCCAAGACTAAACCAATCACTGTTAGATTATGAGGGTTTTTTTGATCAAGGATAAAACATCTTCCCTGAGAGATGGATACTTATACAAAAATCAAGATTTTGTTCATAAAGGAAAGAGTGAATGCTAATCTGCCAAGAACTAATATTTATCTGGCATTTTACTAGTGCTAGACATTAGTGTAGATACTGGAAAGACAGAGACATTGAAGATTTAGTTCCCCACCCCCAGTTTTATTGAGGAAGACATATTGCAAGTATCTTCATTAGTCACCAATTCAGTATTATTTGCCATTTTGAGGCTTTTGCTGAGAAACAAACTTGAGGGACTCAAATCTAATCTCTGAGATGTTTCATCTGTAAGGTGGAAATAATGGTAATTTTCTTAAAGAGTTGTTAACAATGTCCAGGAGTGATCTTTATATATCCTACAGACATTAAAGACCAACTGTTACCAGGTATATGCTCTGACATAGGACCCTCTCTCATGGAGTGAACCCAGCCATGTGATCTCATTTTAGGCTGCTGACTCATGATATTTAAAAAAAATTTTTTAATACAATGTTTACATTTTTTAATGATAAAAGTAATGCATACTTTCAGCAGAAATGTTGGGAAAGCTTCTAAAAATCTTTCCAAAAGAAGTACCCACACTTGTTCATGAAGATAAGTGTTCCTGAATGTTCTTTGCAGAATTGTTTCTAATAGCTGAAAGTTGGAAATAACCTCAATATCTGTTTACAGGGAAGTAAGTTTGTGTTACATTTTCCTAAATCATGGCATAATTATGGAACTGTTTAAAATCATGAGGCGGATATTTAAGTCAGTAGACTTTGGGTAAATAATCAAGCTCACATGGAAAGAACTTAGAGATATTTTGTTAAGTAAAAATATCAAATTTGAGAATGAAGAATATATATGGTCTTATGTAAAAAAAAAGTGTGTGTGTGTGTGTGTGTGTGTGTATAAAATGACTGAAAGGATACACATCAAGTTGTTAATAATGATTATGATTACCTCTCAAGAGGATAATGGGAGAGTTTGCCAGGAGAAGTTTAAGGGGAAACTTTTAATCTTTCACAATTAGAATTTTTACATATTATACGTGTAAAGAAATTTTGGAAAACACAGAAAAAACATAATCACTCACATTTCATCACTCATACTGTATATACTTAAAATCTTTATTTTTTTCACATGTGTTTGAAAAAAATGTGGATCCTTTTGTATATACAATTTTTTATCCTATTTTTAACCACTAAGCTTTACATTGTAAGCATTTCTGTCATTAGTGATAGTATTTTTAGCATAATTGATTCCAAATGCTCAGATAAGGTAATGCCTCTAGCATAAACTCCCTTTCATATTGATACAAAGAAAATGAGGCCCTGAAGTTCAGTTGCTCTCCAACCGCAGTATTGTCAAAACTGGTTCATTTGAAGGGAAACAGAAGGACAGATAACTGAAAAACAGGTTATTAAACAAGTCTTTGCCACTTCGTGTCTTCATTGTGTAATACCACACCTAGTTAAAGCATGAGAGCTAAAAAAAAAAAAAAAAAAAGAGATTGAGAGAGCGCTAACAGGAAATGGTTAATAGGCAGGGCCCCTTGAACTCTTGCAGACGCAAAATAACTAAAAGATTCAAAGGTAAACATACCACAGAATAGGATTTCAATATACATTTGTTAAAATGAATTAAAGTTGGGGGAAGGGGGATGAAGTAAAGGCTTTTTAGAAGAAACCAGAAAAAAGCTAGTACAGGAGACATTGGAAGCCCAAAGCAGCTGTCCACATATCAATTCAATTCAGAAGACTTGGTGAACATATTCACTTGGGCTAGGCAATAATACCCAGATATTCAGTCAAACATTTTTCTAGATGTTTCTGTGAAAGTATTTTTTAGATGAGACGAGCATTGAAATCAGTAGATACTGAGTAAAGCCGATGATATTCCATGACAGAATCGGGCCTGACCAATTCAGTATGGAGGCCTTAATAGAAAAAAGACTGACCTCCAGCAAGGAAGTAGGAAGTCTGACAGCAGACTGTCTTCTGACTTGATAAAGGAAGTTTTCAACTTTTAATGTTTGTGGGCCAGGCTCCCATGCTTCTAGGGAAGCTGTACTTTAACATTTACCAAGTCAAATTGATTCGGCAAAACCTCAAAGCATGGGCTCTATTTCTGCCCAGGGTACACATTGTACATCTGCTTCATTGAAGAAAATAACCAAAGAGGTGCATTCTGAGCATAAAAGATAAGAAAAAGTAAGAAATTTCCCTGCTCCCACATGATTAAAGTCAGATAGCCCCTTGCATATACTAGAAAATTAGGACAAGGCCTACAACTTACTGAAATGTTCTTCATCTAATTATTTGTAACTTTTTGTGTGAATAAATGTATATAACCCTACACCAAATGTTCCCTTACTGGAGCACTCTCTTCTTTGTGAAGACTGTGTATCTCAGGCAGCTGTCCTAACTTGAGCTTGAATAAAACTCTCTTCCTTTTTCTTTTTTAGAAATTCTAAAAGGTTCATTCATTTTGTGTCAGTAGACTCGAGCTGCAGCATCTGCTCTTTCCTGGGTCCCCAGAGATTTGGACTTGCCAGCCTTCACAATCAGGTGGGTCACTTCCTCAGAATAAATCTCTTTCTCTCCATACATATACATATTGACTCTGTGTCTTTGGAGAACCCTTACTTATACAGCACATAAAATGTGTCAGGTGCTTTGCCAGGTGCTCCCCAAAGTTACAGAGGTAAGGCAAAAATCATGCTACTAGAGGAGACTTGGTAAAGTATAATGACATTAGGCCATGAGGACTGTGACAAGGGGGAATGTTCAAGATACAAGGTCAGCAGATATGAGAGAGACATTACCGTCTTAGAGTGTTCAGAGAAGGCGTCCAGAAAAAATAACACCTGGGCTGATTTTTGAAGCATAATTAAGAAGACAATTTAAAATTGCCAGAAGCCCAGTGATAACCCAAACAGCCAGCACGCGGGAGAAGCAAAAAAAAAAAAAAAAAAAAAAAAAAAAAAAAAAAAAAGGAGGAGAAGGAGAAGAAAGAGGAGAAGGAGAAGTAGTAGTAGTGAAAGTGAAGATGCAGGTTTAGGTTGGCATATTCTCCCGAGCTGAGGCACAGTTGCTCATCCCCAGAGCAACTAGCTAAATATGCATCTGCAGTATGATGAAAATGCCAACAAAATATTTGTGGAAATATGTGGAAATTGTGGCAATAATGAGTGGAAGTATGACATACCACGGCCAGGAATCACCTCTGTGGATTCTTTCTAAATGAGCCCAGTTAACTACATGTAGAAAATGGATCCAGAGAAAAGTAACAGGCAACAACAGAAAGGATGCTAAACTGGGTAACTCAGAAAGAAAGCAATGGAAAGCCGAGGTTTTGTTTCACACAGGCTGAGTGGTTTTGAGGAGCTTGGTAATGATGCTCTATTGCCCTGAAGTGTTTCTGTTTATTTGTTTCGGGCTTATAATGGACACAAATGCTCCCCACTTCTGTGGATGACTGAATGAGAGAAAATCATCTTAAATTAAAGCAGGAGATAGTTTGGTTGTGTTTAGGGAAGTTTTTTTTTTTTTTTTTTTTCCTGACTAAACTGGTAAGGGCTTCCTTCAAAGGACATTGCAGCATGTTACTGCGTGATCCTTTGAGAAAAGAAGAGACAAGTACTGTGTCCAGGAGAATCGAGGCTTCTGTGCCTGAGGGTAGGGACCTGCTCTGGAATCTTGGCCAGTCCAGGATTTGGGGGAATTAAGAGTCACTACAGCCGTTGGCTGCCCCTCCCCCTACCCACACTGTCCACCAGAGCTGTTAACAAATTTACAAAAGCCACTCTTTTCAGTTTTCTATTTTATTTTCCTTGTCTCCTGAGAAACATAGAAAGGAGCCAATCACCAGGCAGGAGAAAGAGAAACTAGAAATGATCTTGGTGCTTTCACAACGGGACTGTATAGTGCCGTGAAAGCAAACTTCAATGAATTAAAGGTCATGTGAATTAAAGATTTTAACAGTAGGGTGTTATTTACTGTTTAAGCCCTCTATGCTACTTATGCACCCCTAAAATGGAGTAATCAACCTCCTTTACTTTCCTCCTTCTTCCCCCTTCTTCTTCCTCTTCCTCCTTCTCCTCTCCTTCCCTTCCTCCCCCTTCTCCCCTTTCTTCCTTGAATATTTTTCTGAAAAGTGAAGTAATAGTTGCCATTTGTTTCTTATTGACAATGTAATATAAACTGAAGGGGAAAACCAAAAGGCCAAAACAAAAGGTCACAGTGTCCAGACTTCAAAAAGGCAGATGGGGAGTAGTAGTTGAACTCTATTCATAAAATTAAAGAGAAATCGCATGGCTTGATTAGAAAGGGGAATTTATCTCTCAGCAGGTCTTCCCAGAAACAGCACCATTTAAAGCACACCTTGCATAGATATTTAGCTGTTGTTTGAATATGAGAAGGAATTTGAGGAATTGAAGCCTCTGCAGAAGAGCAAGTACCCACCATAAAGGCAGAATTTGATGAAGAGCTTTTAAAACATTTTTTTAAATGTTTGTTCATTTTTGAGAGAGAGACAGAGTGACAGAGATAGGGCACAAGCAGAGGAGGGGCAGAGAGAGGAAGACACAGAATCCGAAGCAGGCTCCAGGCTCTGAGCTGTCAGCACAGAGCCCAACAGGGGGCTCAAACCCACAAACTGTGAG
Organism: Prionailurus viverrinus; assembly: GCF_022837055.1. Lineage (NCBI taxonomy): Eukaryota > Metazoa > Chordata > Mammalia > Carnivora > Felidae > Prionailurus > Prionailurus viverrinus. The sequence goes on from NC_062569.1 coordinate 94,025,455, forward strand.
ATCATGACCTGAGCCGAAGTCAGACACTTAACCGACTGAGTCACCCAGACACTTAACTGACTGAGCCACCAAGGTGCCCCCAGTGAAGAGCTTTAACAGTGCTCTCAGACTAAATCCCTTCAGCTTTGGACTGATTTCTCTGGTGGCCACGGGAGGAGGTTGAGGGACTCTCTAGGGCCTGACACCACTAGGAAACCTGCCTAAACCGGCTGCCATTGTGAAGTCATTGGTTTCACTCTTTAGATTCTCTACCCCAGGCTTCACCATAGGAGTGGCTACTTTCCATTTCCTGGAGGCTGTATTTTTACTCACTGAGAGCCAGCCCAGTGAGCAGTCAAGTCTGTTAGGAGTACCAGAGGCCCATTGCAAACCCTAGGAGGGGATCGTGGGGATCCAGCTGGCCAGCTGAGCTTCTGTCCCTGTGGGAGGGAAATCCCAATAGGATTGGGAGAAGCAGAGAGGCTGATGACCATCTGGTAGAAAGTGAACCAAAGGTTTCAAAATCTACTGGTGGATGGATCTCCCAATCCAAGGGTGGGAAATCATGACTTACAGAAGTGAACTACTGCCCTGGAGGAGGTATGGGACTCCTATTCTGCAGGCCCCTATTCAGCTGATTGCTCTGGTCCTTTTCTCTGCTATCTCTTGCTTCTTTTGCTTAGGGCCCCTCTACCTTGTTCTTATTTCTCCCATTCTGTTCCCTTTTGCATCTCTATTGCTTGACACAGTTCCAGGTTCACAGTACAAACTCCATACATTTGAGGGGAATTGGCTTGACATGCCAAAGGAGTGGTACATACATTAGAAGCAAAGAGAAAGGGAAGAGCAGATGGGGATTAGAAGAATCAATGACAACTTCTTGAGGAAAAGGCATTTGGTCTGGTCCTTTCAGGAAGGAAGATGTTTGGATGGGCAGAGAGACAGGGAAAGGCACCTAGAAAGTTAAGGAACAGTCAAGGTTTTCAGGCAGAGAGAATGTAATGCCAAATGCAGGCAGAAGAGGAGCAGTGGGCATTGGGGATAGAGCTCTTAATTTAGACAAGGTTTAACTCTGAATTTCCACTGTTCTTTTCATTTTAAGAATTCCAGTGCTGGGGCGCCTGGGTGGCGCAGTCGGTTAAGCGTCCGACTTCAGCCAGGTCACGATCTCGCGGTCCGTGAGTTCGAGCCCCGCGTCAGGCTCTGGGCTGATGGCTCGGAGTCTGGAGCCTGTTTCCGATTCTGTGTCTCCCTCTCTCTCTGCCCCTCCCCCGTTCATGCTCTGTCTCTCTCTGTCCCAAAAATAAATAAACGTTGAAAAAAAAAAAATTAAAAAAAAAAAAAAGAATTCCAGTGATTTCCATTTCAGAGAACCAGAAGGAGTGTGACAGCATTCAGAGAGGAAGAGATGACCACTCTTACATTGATAACATTTCTACCAGCTTTAGCAGACTATGGCACCACTTGGGAGGACCATGGTCTTAAAGCCTAGATCTTGCCACCCCATGCTGGTTATAAATAGGGTGCAGGTTATAAACAACTTTGAATGAAGCAGGGGAAGGAGCCAGAGGAGCATTTCAGCCCCTCCACTGAGAGGCTGAAGGTCACTGCAACTGTAAAGTGGAAGTTGTTCACATCCTTCCTCATCATTATTCGAAATATGCAGCTGAGGCTCAGACCAAGACACAGATGAATGAAAATGCTCACCAAGCTTTTTTTTTTTTTTTTTTTTTTTTTTAACAGAGAAGATGAAAATGCAGTGGGCCCCTGTCATATAAAGTCTTACCGGCATGCTTTGTAGAACTTGAATATTCTAAGAGCAGTCAGCCACTGAACCCTGGCACAAACTTATCACTGGTGTGGAGCAAGGTGCCTCTGCCTCCCCCATTTCTTACCCACACTCTCTTTGCTCTTTCTGGCTGCTTTCAGAGAGATGGTGCCTTTGCCAATTGACAAGAAGTAGAAGAGGCAATGTTTATTAAATAGAAGCTGCTGCCTCTCCTGCCACGCCAACTCTACAATACATCTGTTTCTACTGCCACGTTTCTACCTCTACAGAAACATGGCCAAGATGGGAGGGACATGAAACCCCCCTACCTTGGGCTGATATTGTCTTGATGTAAGAAGGCAATATTGATTAAAACACCAGTATTTCAAATTGTCTCTTTATTTGGCACCCTGAAGTTTTTTCACCTTCTAGAACACTGTATCATAGTGACATTAAAGTTGAGTCAGAGGTGACCTTTTCTTCTCTAACAGGGAGAAAGACAAGGTCCTTCTCACCGCAGGTAAGTTTTATGAAAGAGTCCATAAAGAAACTGAAAACCTGGAAATGGATTGTCTTAAAATTACCAGTGCCTGCATACCCTTTGAAAACCTGCAGGCAACTTTGGGGGTAGAGGTATCTCAGTTTGAAGACCCTCCCTTCAACCCAAACAGCTCCATCTCCCGGCAGAGAGGCACTAACGCTGTGGATGCTACCAGGAGAGATACTATACAAGTGGACCTATCACATCACATTGTATTAGCTGCTACTCACTCGTGTGCATAAGACTTGTCTCAAAGGCAGTCAGCAATTATCTGAGGCTAGGGCATTAGCTGAGCATTGGGACACATTCCCCCAGGTGAGGTCCAGGCCTGGGGAGAGCCTGAGCACAGTCATGAAGTGGCAGAGACTTTATTCTTTCCTTCTCTTCCCTCATGATGATTGTCACTCCTCCCCACCCTGCGGACACCCAAAGGGTGTCATCCTTCCATATCAGCTTTTAGTATGAAGGGATTTCAGTGCCTTCCTTAACACTGAAAAATATTAGGATAGATGGCAGCTTAAACTGTGATTTTTTTTCCAGGGAAGTTTACTTTCTAATAGCCTGAAGTCAATATTTCAGACATTTCTATACCATATTCACAAGGTTTACCATATTCATGTATCATATTTACTGTCTTTTTTTTTTCCTCTAAATTGACTCACATTTCTACAAATTTAGATAGAAAACTATTGTATCTCTACCATATCCCTGCACTGGCAGTGCAGAGCCTGCTTGGAATTCTCTCTCTCTGCTTTTCCCCTGCTCGCTCCCCCCCCCGCCAAAGAAAGAAAGAAAGAAAGAAAGAAAGAAAGAAAGAAAGAAAAGAAAAGAAAGAGTATCCCTCCTGCCTTACCCTAGATTCTGCAGAAAGCAAAGCTGGAAAAAAAAGGCCTAGTTTATTGGGAATGTAGTCCAGTGGTATAGGACAGGGGGATTGAGACAGGAAAGAAAGAAAAGCCAGTACAAGGGTGCTTTACCAGGTTGGCTTTTGCTGCAGGCAACTGGTACTCAACCCCACTGGGACCTTCTGGAGAACCTCGTGAAATGTCTCCTAGAACTCTCCACCTGGAAACTGTCAGCTTCCAACCCCCTCTGGTCAAGAAGTAGCCCCACGGGCACTAACTACCCCCAAATTCCCAGGCTGCACATGTTCAAGCACAAAACTCCCCATGCCAAAGCAACAGAGAAGCTCCAGGGGCAGAAGCAAACTGTGAAATGTGCAAAACAGGTCAGCTGCACCAGCATGAGTCAGCTGTTTACCTACAGAATGCTCCAGAATTCTATACAGGGGTAGAAGGCTGATTGAAACAGAAGGGGTGGGTGAGTACTAAAACCTTCTTCATCCTATGCCTTGGTTCTATCACTGTGCTCACCTGAGGTGCCCTCAACCATGGCTACAGTAACTGCAATCCTGTCCAGCATGGCTGCCGGAAGTCTCTTCTGTGAAGGTAGCTGAGGTGGAGGGGTGGGAGTGCTGTTAAGGGTGGCCTGTTGAGCCCAGCACTCTCCAAAAAGTGGCCACTATATATGAGGTAGATGGCCCACTCCTGCAGTGGCAGGGCCATGAGTAGAGAGGGGTAACTCTGGGTGCTAAAACAAAACTTGAGACCGACACAGAAACAACTGGCCCACAAAGCTCACAGTCTGTCTACCGCCAAAGCCAATGGCTCCCCCAGGCTGCCCAATGCAGTCTTCTCTCCCCTTGAGACTACTGGTTTGTGTGAGGTAGTGAGGGAGGGGCTGTGTGGTTGGTCTAGGCCACACCCTCTGAGGAGATGCTGATAAAAAGGGAAAGCTGAGCAAGCTTCCTCAAATCATACGTAACACCCTACCCATCCCTTGCTTTGACTTAAACATTTCTGGTGAAGAACATCAGATCTTCTAGGGAGTAAAAGGAAGTTGGAAGATATATCACCCAAAGAAAAACTGAGAAACTTGCCATTATTTTGGAGACAGCAAGAAAAGAACATCTCAGAACTGGGGCCTCATCCTTTGATTTTTTTAACACAAGAGAAAAAGAACAATTGTTCTTCAGCAGGTAAGTACATTTAATATTATCTTAATGTGGGATAGCTTGGTAGGAATAGTTACCAATAACATGACTGCTTTTTTTTTTTTCTTAAGTTTACTTATTTATTTTGAGAGAGGGAGCAGGAAAGAGAGAATCCCAAGCAGGTTCCGCACTGCCAGTGCAGAGCCTGATGCAGGATTTGAACTCACAAACTGTGAGGTCATGACCTGAGCCCAAACCAAGAGTCAGACCGTTAACCAGCTGAACCACCCAGGCACCCCAATCTGACTGCTTTTTAAACAAACATACCATCACTCCTATCTCCAAGATGCATACCTATTTCCAAAGGAGCCTACCGGGGTCTCATTCCCATAGGAGGCTGAGGCTTCCCAGCATAGTTGGAGAATCATCACCAGAATTATGGCTTATAAAATTCTGATGAATAAATGAATCCAAGCTAATCCTGTTTAAAATGGAGCGTGGCTAATAAAACAAACAATTAAGGGTGGCTGGAAAATGACCTCTGGGGTGGTTCCCAAAGAGGAGGCTCAAATGTCCTCTGGGTAGCATTGGACTATGTCTGTGGTGGCAACCTCAGAAGATCACATTGAAGCACAGCATTCTATTTCAGTTCTAAGTTTTGATACATTTACTGAAAAAACTCAGCTTACTCACATTATAGTACATAATATAACTAAGTAATATTTGCAATATGTCTTTTCCCTTTCTACTGATAGATTTTTCTATCTGAATCTGTTTTCTATCTGAATCTGTTGATTCAGATCCTCTACCCCTTTAAGACATGTCTTTGTTTTTATATATACATATATATATATATATATACACAGATATATATATATATATATATATATGTATATCTGTGTATATATATGTATATGTATATGTTAATGTATTGAGAAGGAAGTACTTTCGTAACTTAAGTACTGCCTTGGACAAACTATGCCCTCACCAATATTTTGTGTTTCTTGGTATGTTTTGAAGAACACCAGAACTTTGGCTAACCGATATTGACTGCCCTTGTAGTTCTCTGTGCTTTTACCCAAAGTCTTAATCATCTCCATAAACAGAGCCATTCTATGGGAGAGCTGTGATTAGTTTGGGGAACATGTACAAGGCAGGGTTACCTCCTTGGAGTTCCCCCAACCTTTGCTTTTCCCACAAGATTGTCTGCTTTAGAAGTTTCTCAGATTAAGATCGCCGACTCATTTCAGGCAGGCAACTAGGGAGTTTTACAACCCATACTAGGCCGACCTTCCTTCCTGGGTGACTCTTTTTCCTTTCCAGGTTGTGAAAATAAACCCACAACCTTTTATATTCAGGAGTTTGGAGACCCAGGTACACCATTCATGGTGTGTTTTTGCAAATGTCACAGGAGAACCCTCTGTATGAGATGATTGAATTGTCTTCTGTTCCTGCCTTGTGCTTGCTGGGAATTACCCATGTCTAACTTGGTTTGAAATTGTTTTCATTCTCTGCCCTACGCAGCAAAAGCCATGGATCACGCAGCTAAGTGGAAAACACCACTACTGAAGCACCCATATCCCAAGCTCTTTCCGCTCTTGATGCTAGCTAGTCTTTTTTACTTCTGTTCAGGTAAGGAACTTTCAGGAACTTGACTGAGTTTGCTGCTTCAAAGTTTAGGTGGTGGTGTTTTCTGTGCTGCCCCCTTCTGTCACCCTGCAAGCTAACCTTCGGGGGCTGGATTTGGGAGGCTGTTGAGAAGAGCAGGGCTCATCCTGCTGAAGGATGGTTCTGACTTTATTTTTAAAATCCAAACAAAATATCTTCTTTCTGCTGAACAGCATACTACCTGGTTTCCCCAAAGTAAAGAGAAGAATCTGGCTTCAGCATGGTTTGCCGGTTTGCAAAGAGCCTGACATCAAAGGTCCTTAAAAGGTCTTAAAAGCTGCTAACTTAAAGCATGTCTGCACTGCAGGCATCACCCAGAATATCTAAGTGTGAGGGAAGGAGGCAGGTGGATGGGGAGAGGAGTTTGGGCACATGGATTACTGGCCCACAGTGGTGGTCGTCATATATTTTCTGTCCTGGGCTGGAAATTTTGCTATTTCACATGGTTGCTGAATCCAGAGAACTGTGACTTAAGTTTCACAATTTATGCATCAGATATTATATATATTTGGCAGTTATATGACCTTTCCAACAGTTACAGTTTTCTTCTGGTAAGTTAGGGGAGCACCTTCAAGTCTCCTGGGGAGTCTAAAGAGTTTAAAAATACTTAGAAGGAAACTTATACAGGCTTCCTGGAAATATGTGTGTGTGTGGGAACCAATGAAAAGGAGAATATAAAATTAAAACCAGAGTTTTAGCAATTATAACAGGAAAATTAGAGGCAAGTGGAAGGAGATGATCTTTGAGCTAAAGAAAAATATTTAGGAAAGCACTTTGTCCTATAGCTACAGCCAGATTTCTTTGTTGCTGTACTGAGTCAACAAACAAATCCATGAACTTCTCATGCTTGAACACCTACTATGTACTTAAAAACTGTGCCTGGGAATCCTGTCCTCTAAGAGATTTGAGTGTGTTAGTTGGAGAAGGCAAAAGTAACCCACAGGCAAGTAAAGAGCAGTGAAGGGCCTGGTTCTGACTGTAAGAGCCTAAGACCGGGGCGGGCTGGGGCAGCTGGGCAGGCTTCTGGTGGAGGATGGGCGATGATGAGAGAATTCTGAGTAGGACAACAGCACAGACAAAGGCACAAAGGTAAGGATGAGTCTGGCACAAGCGGTCTTCCTTTTGTTTACTCATTTATTAATTCAACAAATGTTGAGCATCTCCTATGTACAGGAGACTTTTCTTGGTCCCGGGGACAAGTTGCGAGCAAAATTGGTGTGGCTGTTGTCTTCATGGAAGTTATAGTCATTAGGAAGAACGTGAAAATCAATCAAAGAATCACTCAAATGAATGTATGAGCAACAAGCAATGTCTTCCTCTGCCAGGAGAGAGTGGTGAGGGAGATCTGGGTGAAGGTGGGAGAGCAGCATGTGGAGGAAACAAAGGAGCAGGAAAGTGAAAGCGGCTGGTGTTGGGGCAGGCGGAGGCAGGGACCAGATTCCATGGGGCTTGAAGGCCATGGTCAGGAATCTGAATGTTATTTAGAGCGTACTGGGAAGCCATGGAAGTGTTTTAAGGAGTTGTGACATGGTCTATACTAGTGCTGCTCACACCTCGATGATACATATCAATCACCCGGGGGCCTTGTCAAAAGCAGGAGATTTTTAGGGCAGTGAAAAGACTCAGTATGATACTGTAATGGTGGATACATGTCGTTTTACGTTTGTCAAAACCCATAGGATGTATAGTGTCAAGAATGATCCCTAAAGTAAAGTGCAGACTTTGGTGATAATGTGTTAATGTGGGTTCATCGATTGTCACAAATGTACCCTCTGGCATAGGATGTTGATGGTAGGGGAAGCTGTGTGCATGGACAAGATGGAGTATATAGGAACTCTCTGTACTTTCTATTCATTTTGCTATGAACCTAAAACTGCTCTAAAATAAAGCCTGTATATTTTTTGAAAAATACAGTTTCTGCCTAGGTGGGTCAGGGAGGGGCCTGAGATTCTGCATTCTTTAACAAGCAGTCGGGTGATGCCGACACTGTTGGGCCACAGCCCTTCAGTTTGAGTAGTAAAGTTCTGAAATGACGTTACAAAAAAAAAAAAAAAAAGGTGTCGCTAGAGCAGAAAGAATGGCTTGTAGGGCTGACAGAGCGATTGTGTGAAACCTGTCAGGAGGCTGTTATAGACAGCTTTGATGAAGAGACTGGAGTCAGAGGGAGATGGGGGAATCAGAGGGTGTGTGTGATGTAGAATCGGGGAGAGTTTGCCAGACTGGGTACAGCTAGGAGCTGAGCATGTCCTGTGGGAGGCAAGACTGGGTGAGATTATGGAGGCCTTTGCTTCAGGGAAAGGGATTTGGCACACACCTTCCTCTCCTGGTCTCCACTTCTGGTTTGGTCTGTGGAGGCAAAACTAAAAACTCATGTACTCCAGAAACTGGTATGTATGTATGTATTTATTTATTTTTAAATTTTTTAAATGTTTGTTTTATTTCTGAGAGAGAGACAGAGTGCAAGCAGGGGAGGGACAGAGAGAGAGGCAGACACAGAATCCAAAGCAGGCTCCAGACTCTGAGTTGTCAGCACAGAGCCTGACGCAGGACTCAAACCCACAAACCGTGAGATCATGACCTGAGCCGAAGTCAAATGCTTAACTAACTGAGAAGTTGGCACCCCCAGTTTCTGGCACCCCCAGAAACTGGTATTTATAAGGCAGAGGATCTAACACGGTCGCTTTCAGAGGGGCTGACCTTGTCAGGTAGCTTTCTCTGAGGTGGGATATCTTCAGGTAAGCACAGCTCTAAGGGGAGTGGAGAGGCCTTTGGTAGGAGTGGGCCAGGGACATAAGAAAGGTGTTGCCCGTAAGTTTATGGCATGAGGAAAACTGAGCCACAGGGAAAAGAAGGCCCTCAATGAACCACAGACACTCTTCCTGTCATGTATTGTCTGAGCGCTGCTGGCCAAGGGTCCTAGAAGTCACAGTTCTTGCTGTGAGAACTCTGATATTCAATGTCCCTGAGCTTTTTAAAGATTTAAGTACTGTTTAGAGACACAAAAGGGTCAGACTTTATACAGAGTGCATAGGCTGGGTCTCAAGAGAAGAGAAAGTCAGGAGCAATGGAAAAAATCAGGTAACAAGTCTGAAATCTGTTAGCTGCTGGAGAGCAGATACTTCTCCCCCTTGTGTTCCCAGCACCAAGCCCAAGGCCAACAGGAGCCCCAGGTGTGCTGGTTCCCTTCATGAAAAGTACTTACAAGTGTCCCCAAAGGTCACTTCCATTGGAAAGATATACACAGACCATTAGCAGTAAATCTCTAGATGGTGGGGTTATATCTATAACTTTTAGGTGTTTCTATATTTTCCATTCTTTCTAAATTTAGTGTGTTTCCTTTAGAATTAGGGAACATCTTTACTTAAAAAGCACTCTCAAGTCCCAGTGAGCTAACATAGAGCCCAACACATGGGGATTTAATCTGTTCTGCCCAACTGTGGGCACTTGGCTCAGTCCGGATGTCAGCCAGTTACCACAGTGATTCTGGCCTGTCCTGGGTGTGATTCAATAAATCACATGCTGCACATGACAGGAAAGTTAATTAAGGAAATGAGAGAAAATTAAGTTTAAAATTTCTGTATAGTGTGTTACAATTAACTTAGCACTTTTACATCTGGGTATTATATGATTTACATCATATAATCCCCGTGATAATTATGTAAAGTTTTAGTAGAGAATGTATTATGCCCCTTTTGTAGAGATTCCCAAGGAACCAATTTGTCCGAGGTTATGATTCTAATGTGCAAAAACCGATGGAGGCAGATCTCATCTCCTGATGCCTAGTCATGCATTCAGTAAATATTTATTGAGTGCCTACTTTGGGCCAGTCCCTGTTCTAGATTCTGTGGATATAATGATAAACTAAACAGATATAGCCCCCCCGCCCCCCTCGTTCCCATAGCCTCAGAAGTAACTGCTGCTGAAGATAAACTTGAAGAGAAGTAAATCAGGGCAAGGGACTAATGAGGAGCAGCATGGATGAGGTCTGGGAGGAGGGCACTGGTTAAAGAGAGTCAAAGAAGGGCTCCCTGACAAAGGGAAATGAGGAACTGGGCTGTGTGGATGTCTGGGGAAGGCAATGGTACACCTGTCATATGCCCACAACTGCAGAGGTATCTTCTGTGTGTTACCTCACAGAATCCTCATGCCCGCTTTGTTAGGTAAGTGTTGTTGTGCCCATCTGTAAAATAGTGAAGCAAGGTCAAAATTCAACTAGGTTTTAGGTAGTAATACTCAGATTTCAGGGACCTGACTCTCCCCTCCAGAGCCACTGAAGCACACAAAACACTTCAGAGACCTTTTAATTGTCTGCGTGTAGCAGCCCTGAGTATGGAAGCTGGGTCCCGGTGGAATTTCCAAATTGCCCAGAAGATTTTTGGTTCCTCTTTTCAGTCTGGTTCTTCTTCAGCATGAGTGTGTGGTGAGAGGAGTTCACATAGGAACATTAAGGATCCCATTGATGGTTACTGACCTTTAGAGAGACACCCACACTTCTCCTCAGATGGCTGGACAAAAACTCCTTAAGAGTCATCATTGAAGGGGTGCTTGCCTGGCTCAGTCAATAGAGCACATGACTCTTGATCTCAGGGTTGTGAGTTCAAGCCCCACATTGGGCGTGGAGCCTACTTAATTAACAACCAAAAAAAACCTTTTTTTAATTAAAAAAAAAGTCATTAGTCAAAGTATCTCATTTTCAGTTAAGATTCCTCTTTTTTTCATTTTTGTTATTTTTATTTTTTTATTTTAGAGAGAGGAAGAGTGAGCAAGGGAAAGGGGTAGAGGGAGAGAAAGAGAGAATCTTAAGCAGGCTCCACACTGAAGGGCTCAATCCCACGACCCTGGGATTGAACTGGGACCTGAACTGAAATCAAGAGTCAGACACTCAACTGACTGAGCCATCTATGTGCCCCTGAGATTCCTCTTTTGCTAATGTCACCACATGTAAAAATTACTTAGAAATCCTGGATTCTTTTCGGGTGGGAACAAACAGATCATAGGGAAAGACCCTATTTAGAATCTCAGATGAATGAGCTGCTTTCTGTCGTGGTATCTGTAATGGCCAATAGCAAGACCAGAATCCTGTGTATCTGATGTAACCCCTGAGTGAAATGAAAGGACCACAGGGTAGAAGTTGGGAGCAAGAGTTGGGGAAGGAAAGGAAAAGTCTTATAGAAGACCTGCCATGTACTAGGGACTTTTCCATTTATATCATTTAATTGAATTTAATTTTACAGTGATTCTGAGAGGTAGGTATTACATACTTTTTACTGATGAGGAATTGGATTAATCAGCAAGTGGCTGAGCTGGGACTAGAATCCAAGTCAGTAGGAATCCGTAGTTGATGCTCCTACATATCAGTTTGCTTCTGCTGTATTTTTTTAATATAAAGTTTATTTATTTATTTTGAGAGACAGAAAGAGAGAGAGTGTGCGTGCATGCATGCGGGGGAGGGGCAGAGGGAGAGAGACAGAATCCCAAGCAGTCTCTGCACTGTCAGCACAGAGCCCAAAGCGGACCTTGAACTCACAAAGCATTGTCATGACCTGAGCCCAAACCAAAAGCCAACAGACCCTTAACTGACTGAGCCACCCAGGTGCCCTCTGCTGTATCTTTCTCAAAAGAGCTCAGGTTGGGGCACCCGGGTGGCTCAGTCGGTTGACCGTCCAGCTTTTGATCTCCACTCAGGTCATGATCTCACGATTTTGGGGGTTAGAGCCCTACATCGGGCTCTGTGCTGACAGCCTGAAGCTTGCCTGGGATTTTCTCTCTCTGCCCCACCCCCACTCATGCTGCGCACCCCCTCCCCCAAATAAATAAACATTAGACAATAAACATTAGACAAAAAAAGAACTCAGGTTATTTATCTATTATGTGCTCCTCTGAAGTATATCTTTTCATTTCTTCACTTTCTCAGTTATGCTCCCTAAAGCTGGGGGTGGCAGTGTTCTGTGCAATTGCCAAAAGGGGTGCCTGAGATCATTGGGAGTTTCCTCACACTGCTCTGAAGATACCCGCCATTAAAAAACTTACTTCCTAATGCTGTGGGGGGCCCATGTCCAATCTGATGAAGGCCTAAAGAACAGCTGTTGAGGTAGAGAGGTGCTCGTGCTCCATGATCATGCTATCTAAGAAGAGAGAGGGACTGGAGACTGGATCCTTTGATAGGGGATGCCATGTGGCTCTGGGGGATATGGGACATGATAGCATTGGTGGGGGAGGGAGTGGCTAGTGAAAGAGCTTGGGCTTGGGGGACTCTGCTTGTAGGTCAAGCAGAGCATAGGAAGAACGGCCACGCCTTCTGAACCAAAAAAATCAGAAAATATAGTCTGCCAGGGGAGTTTGGTGCTACTGATAAACGCTTAGGAGCTAACAAAAAGGTGGAGTTTGGATACTGAAATGTTGGTATTTCTGGAATATACTGATGGGAAAATGGGCAGAATGTTTTAAATGGGACCCTCTAATAGGGTAACTGTCACATGGATTGCAGATAGCTGAAAAGATAAGGACCGGATATAGATCCATTTAGCATTGCTGAAAAGGATAAAAATAGTCTGGGGGGGAGGGGGGAGGTGCACACTAAACCTTGTCTGGTGGAGATGAGGGGAGTAAATTCAGCCTGAAGTCATGAGTTCATTCCAGGCCTGGAACAAAAACGACCGTGCTTCTCAAAGCAAAAATGTTCAATGGTGGGGTCTGGCTGGGGGTGTGGGCAGTGCTGGCCTACTTAATCCTGGAACCGGGGCCTAAAGTTGGGGAAAACAATAAACAAGGAGAGTGGCCTGAAAGGTCTGGGCCAGAAAGTGTAAAACAGGGGCAGCTTCCTCTTCTGGGCTTAGTTTTCTCACCTATAAATAAGACAACCAAAATGAACTGACATGGAAGTCCTTTTAAGATCTCACAGTCCAATGATTTCCATATTCCTCATCGGGCTGAGTACATTGTGTACCCATACTTAGCATTCATATGCTAGGTTGCCTAAAGTCCTCCTTTTCCTGGGACTAGTGGACCTTCTCCCTCACTGTCCATCGACAGATGAATGGAAAAGAAAATGGAGTATATACATATGATGGAATATTATCATTACCTTATTATTCCTTAAAAAGGGAAGAGATTCTGGTACATGCTAAAACATGTATGAAACTTGAGGACACTATGCTAAGTGAAATATGCCAGTTACAAAAAGAAAATACTATATGATTCCAGTTATATGCAGTATCTAAAGTAGTCAAATTCATAGAAACAGAACATTAAGTGGTGGTTACCAAGAGGTAAAAAAAAAAAAAAAAAGAAATGCATACAGAGTTCCAGATTTGCAAGATGAAAAGTTCTGGAGATCTGTTTCACAACAATGTGAATATACATAATACTACTAAACTGTACACTTAAAAATGGTTAAGATGGTATAGTTTACATTATTTTATTTTTTTAGAATGTATTTATTTTTTAATTTACATCCAAGTTAGTTAGCATATGGTACAACAATAATTTCAGGAGTAGATTCCTTAAACCCCTTACCCATTTAGCCCATGCCCCCTCCGACAACCCCTCCAGTAACCCTCTGTTTGTTCTCTATATTTAAAAGTCTCTTATGTTTTGCCCCCCTCCCTGTTTTTATATTATTTTTGCTTTCCTTCCTTTATGTTCATCTGTTTTGTATCTTAAATTCCTCATATGAGTGAAGTCATATGATATTTGTCTTTATCTGACTGGCTAATTTCACTTAGCATAATACCTTCTAGTTCCATCCACAAAGTTGCAAATGGCAAGATTTCATTCTTTTTGATTGCTAAGTAATACTCCATTGTATATATAAACCACATCTTCTTTATCCATTCATCCCTCGATGGACATTTGGGCTCTTTCCATACTTTGGCTATTGTCGATAGTGCTGCTATAAACATTGGGGTGCTTGTGCCCCTTCAAAGCAGCACACCTGTATTCCTTGGTAAATACCTAGAAGTGCAGTTGCTGGGTCATAGGGTAGTTCTAGTTTTAATTTTTTGAGGAACCTCCATACTGTTTTCCAGAGTGGCTGCATCAGTTTGCGTTCCCACCAGCAGTGCAAAAGAGATCCTTTTTCTCCGCATCCTCACCAACATCTGTTGTTGCCTGAGTTGTTAATGTTAGCCATTCTGACAGGTGTGAGGTGGTATCTCATTGTGGTTTTGATTTGTATTTCCCTGATGATGAGTGATGTTGAGCATTTTTTCATGTGTCGGTTGGCCATCTGGATGTCTTCTTTGGAGAAGTGTCTATTCATGTCTTTTGCCCATTTCTTCACTGGATTGTTTTTTGGGTGTTGAGTTTGAGAAGTTCTTTGTAGATTTTGGATACTAACCCTTTATCTGATATGTCATTTGCAAATATCTTCTCCCATTCTGTCGGTCACCTTTTAGTTTTGCTGATTGTTTCCTTCACTGTGCAGAAGCTTTTTATTTTGATGAGGTCCCAGTAGTTAATTTTTGCTTTTGTTTCCCTTGCCTCCGGAGACATGTTGAGTAAGAAGTTGCTGAGGCCAAGGTCAGAGAGGTTTTTGCCTGCTTTCTCCTTGAGGATTTTGATGGCTTCCTGTCTTATGTTTAGGTCTCTTATCCATTTTGAGTTTATTTTTGTGTATGGTGTAAGAATGTGGTCCAGGTTCATTTTTCTGCATGTTGCTGTCCAGTTTTCCCAGCACCACTTGCTGAAGAGACTGTCTTTATTCCATTGGATATTCTTTCCTGCTTTGTCAGAGATTAATTGGCCATATGTTTGTGGGTCCATTTCTGGGTTCTCTATTCTATTCCATTGATCTAAGTGTCTGTTTTTGTGTCAGTACCATACTGTCTTGATGATTACAGCTTTGTAGTAGAGGCTAAAGTCTGGGATTGTGATGCCTCCAGCTTTAGTCTTCTTCTTCAATATTACTTTGGCTATTCAGGGTCTTTTGTGGTTCCATACACATTTTAGAATTCTTTATTCTAGCTCTGTGAAGAATACTGGTGTTATTTTGATGGGGATTGCTATTTTACATTTTTAAACCACAATAAAAAAAATAGCTCTGGGGACCAAAATGATCAAAATCAAACTGAGTTCTCTGATCATGCTTAGTCACTAGGTACAACACCTTGAGTTTTGTTATTGACAACTCTGAATTCCTGCTTGTGTAGGAGTCCAAATTTAATAAATACAAAATCTTTTCTTTCTGCCTCTCCTTAGGTATCATCCAGGTGAACAAGACAGTGGAAGAAGTAGCAGTACTATCCTGTGATTACAACATTTCCACCAAAGAACTGACGGAAATTCGAATCTATTGGCAAAAGGATGATGAAATGGTGTTGGCTGTCATGTCTGGCAAAGTACAAGTGTGGCCCAAGTACAAGAACCGCACATTCACTGACGTCACCGATAACCACTCCATTGTGATCATGGCTCTGCGCCTGTCAGACAATGGCAAATACACCTGTATCATTCAAAAGATTGAAAAAGGGTCTTACAAAGTGAAACACCTGACTTCAGTGATGTTATTGGTCAGAGGTCAGTGGGATTTTTCTGATTTACTATAAACTGGCAGACTGCTGATGCCCTTAAAGACATACTCCTATTGATTTAGGAGTATTGAAACATTGAAAATGTTACCAGGGAGGGATGTATCTGCATTTAGGGTTAAGTAAGTCTGTAATGTTACAATAAACCCTAAGTGATCTCTCAAGACATTCTAGAAATATTGATTAGTGTGTATTTCTTGCATTTTGACAGTCCAAATTCATGGCAGTCATCCTGAAGTGCCTTCTGAATCATAAGGGGACACATTTGATTTGATGTAGCTGTACTATTAACTGCTCTTGCTCCAGTAATATATTCTTGTGAAAGTATATTGAAAGGCATAAGAACAATGCAGGCATAAATATTTTTCAAATAGTATTTGAATGCCTATTACTATGGCTACTATATTATTTATATTTATTATTATATTTGAGGCTCACATCTAATGGTTATTCCTACAAAGTTAGACATTAGAGGATTGGATACATAATTTATGTAGCCGGGAAGAAAATTCATAAATCAAAGTCCTACTTATACGTCTATCGTGAAGGCAAGCATTTCTTGGATAGGAAGGAATCTTGCGTTTATCACAGGTGGTAGTTCTAGAGGATACTAACATAGCCTGAGCCCCTTGCTGAGAAATTACAGCCCTTGACCATTCCCTCATACTTGAAATTCAAACACATTTCTTTTTCTTCCTGGACACTTGGGCCTTTAGTGGAAACTAAACCTATTACTTAATGAAAGATAATCATTAACCTTGATAACAGATCATGTAAGTGGATCCTTGGCAAATTCTTCACTATTCTTCTCTGCAGTCTGCAGCTATTTTGAATCTTTCACTTTAGCATCCAAATCACAGTTAAAGCTTAGGAAGTGAGCCAGTTGTATAGAATTATCTTAAACCTCACTCTGTACTCCCTACTCATGAAGACAGCAATAATTATATAGGGGTGTGATTTTAGGTGTTCTTCAAAGCCCACCTTCTCCAAAATTCTAACCTGCATTGATTCTGAGAATCCCCACCATTATTGCTGCTCCTGCTTAGTTTCAGCACTTTTCCCCCTATGAGATCTCTGTTAAAAATGAAAATGTTTTACCTGGGGAGGAGGTAGCACCACAAACATATTAACCTGTATTAGTTAACGCATTGGCTATAGTCCTTCCTCTAATGGAATACCTAATGGGAAGTTGACTTAGGACTATGTACATTTAAAAAATTTTTTTTTCAATATATGAAATTTATTGTCAAATTGGTTTCCATACAACACCCAGTGCTCATCCCAAAAGGTGCATTTTGATAGAAGGATGAAGAATAAAACCCAAGAGGGAAAAGAGTCGGAGTCTCAGGGAGTGCAAGACTACAGCAGGAGACCAAGGTCAGCCAAGAAGGCAACACGAGAGTGCTAGGGGCCTCAAAAGGGCCGGGAGGGGGTGCCGTGGTAGGCACAAAAGTCAGAAAGGGGAAGACAAAAAGGGAAGCTTCACTTGCTTCATTTGACTCAGAACCAATCAATTCTGATTTTTCCATCTCAGTCAGTTAGAGCAGTGCTTCTCAAATGTTAAGGTTCCTATGAATCACTTGGAGATCTTATTAAAACGCAGAGTCAAATTCAGTAGGTCTGGGGTTGGATCTTCAATTCTGTGCCAACAGACTACCAAGTGATGCCTATATGGCTACTGTATGGTACGGTATGGCACAGTGATGCCTGTATGGTATGGACCACAGTTTGAGAAACAAGAAATTAAATAATCACTTGTTTGACAAGGGTGATCACTGTCCCACTTTGCCTAAGACTGAGAATTTTCCTCAAGTGAGAGGTTTTCAGTGCCAAACCTGGGAAAATCTCAGGCTAACCAGGACAAGTTGGTTTTTCTACATTTGCCTAAGATTACAAAATGATATTATATCAGCATAGCAGTATATAAAAGCCTCCATTAACCAGCATTTGGAGGAAATAGCTATACTAGTTAACAGATTAACTAGGATAACAGATTTTTAGCTTTCTAACATATGTGCACCTCTTCTTCCAGTAAGATATTTTTACCCTACCCATTAAGATTGGTGAAAACATGGGTTAATTCATTAAAATGAGATACAAAGGAGTAATTCTTTGATAGTTCACAGTCTTGCAAGGCCTTAAGTACTATTACTTGATATGGATCACCTCCCTGAAGCGATAGGAGATAGCTGAGGCTGTTCTAAGCCTAGCGAGACCTTGCAAAGATGGTTTTTAATAGGTAGAATACTTTTAATATTCTTGTGGTTAAGTATCTCTCAGAAAAGCAGCATGCAGAAATGAACATGAATCATAATTTAGGATATGAGTTACTTGGATTTGTTATTCCAGGTTAAAACACATAACAATGATGTTATAAGAAATAAAGGGAATATTCTTTTTTTTTTTTTTAAGATTTTAAGTAACCTCTACACCCAACTTGGGCCTTGAACTTACAACCTCAAGATCAAGAGTTGCATGCTCCACAGACTGAGCCACCCATGTGCCCTACAAAGGGAATATTCTTGATGTCAGCTACCATTGTAATGATCTCATCTTATAAGATAAATTTAAGAAGTAGAAATGTCAAACTAAAAATGGTTCAGGAAAATGTCAAACTTAATTTAGAGACAGAGTTGATTCAAAAAAGGTGACTTCACCTCCAACCAAATGCAAGCTTTTCTTTTTCCTGGCAATTCTAATCACTTGACATAACTTCCCCTTTCTCTTATTATTCACAGTTCTGCCAGGCGGTTTGGGAAGTTTTCCCCTGAGCAACTTGATATAAACAAGGGAGCTCATCTAAGAGGGCGAATTTGAGACCCACCTAAGTCAGTCTATTAACTGATTTCCTGTGTGTCAGGCTCTGTGCTTTATGATTTATATTAATGATGTCATTTAATGCTTACAACCCTGGAAGGCAAGTGTTATTATCCCCATCTTACAGATGAGCAAAGTAAAACCGAAAGTGGTTAAGCGATTGGCCCAGTGTTAAAGGGCAAAACTGGTTTTAAAGCTTGCTGTTGGATCTTGGCCAGTCTGTGCCTTAAAGGAATCTTTAGTAATCATGTATGGTTCACAGATGGTCTTTTCAAAAACCCCAACTTTCTGGAAAAGCACAGTCCTCATGAGTGGCTTCAGTTTTGCATTGTTTGTCTTGTATTAAAAGAAAATCCAAGTGGCACAATTTGTTTACATTGTGATACTTTTTTTTTTTTTTTAAGTAGGCGTCACACCCAGCACAGAGCCCAATGCCCATGCGGAGCTTGAAATCATGACCCTGAGATCAAGACCTGAGCTGAGATCAAGAGTCGGACGCTTAATCGACTGAGCCACCCAGGCATCCCAATGATACTTTCTAAATAAACTCTTAAAAAAAAAAAACAAAAAACCTGCTGTTGATTACTATTATGCTATACTACACCTCTTTGTGGAACTCCAAATTGTGAAAAGAAAACTAACTGTATGGATGGGATGAAGTATCTGGGGCTTGGTTCCCCACATTCAGGCTGAGAAGTATAAATTTCTTTAGGCCTAAGAATAAGGAAGAAAACGGGTAAAGGAGCTTTCTCCCATGTTCTCTGCAGTCATTTCACCATGCTTTGTTTTGTATATGCTTTCGTATCTCATTGGGAGTCAAATATACAAATGAAAGAGTGCCTCAAGTATCTCAGAGGAATGCTAGGAAGTCTCTTCTGTCCTTGTAACACATATCAGAACAGCAAGGGAGTCAGCAAAGTATAGTGGTTGAGATCACAGGCTCAGTGTTGTACAATTTGGACAGAGGTTTATCTTATTAAAGACTACTTTTGAAAAAGTAAGAGCATGCTAAAGAAAATTTAGAGTAGTGGTTATCTCAAGTGTGGGAAATAGGGAGACAACAAAGGCGTGACCATACAACTAGATTTGCATAAGTTACAGTCAATGTGCTGGCTTTCAAGTTGGATGTGCTGGCTTTCGTGGGTGTTTTTTACAGTACTAATTAATAAATAGATCAATAAAAGCCATTTTATCTACCTCAAATATTAGGAAGAAAGGGAAGAAAAGAAAGGCAGGAAAGGAAAAGAGAAGAAAAAGCAGGCAAGAGAAGAGAAGAGGAAGAAAAGGAAGGTTCTGGTATCAGAAAAATTTGAATTGATACCCCAGTTTTGCCACTTACTCATGATTTCTCTCAACCTCAATCTGATTATAAAATGTAAATTAGGTTAAATCATATGAAATTGCTGATACTTGGTCTTTCTTGATGTATACCTGCCTCCTAGGGTTGTTGTAGAGATGAAATGAAATAGTGTCCAGACCTAAAAAACATTAAGAGTTCAATAAATGTTGTCTATTATTTTTCTCTTCACTGCTTACAAACGCAAATACTATGTCTATATCTATTCATATAAATCTACTTCTTTCTATAAGTGGTCTCCTACCTCCATCAAAAGTGATGAAGAATTGGGGTGCCTGGCTGGTTCAGTCGGAAGAGCATGTGGCTCTTGATCTCAGGGTCATGAGTTCGAGTACCACATGGGGTGTAGAGATCTTTAAAAAAAAAGTGATGAAGAATTGTTATACCCAATTCAAACCAAAGTTAATCTTTGGATCATACAGAAGTATTAATGATTTGTGGGAAGTTGTAAATTATATCTCATTTTATTATTCTTATTAAACCCAGATAATTTATTTAAAAAAAAAAACAACCTCACTTCTCCCACCCCACCCCCAATACATAACAATATGTACTTACATCCTTGTTCTTTCTTTAGCTGACTTCCCTGTCCCTAGTATAACTGATCTTGGAAATCCATCTCATAACATCAAAAGGATAATGTGCTTAACTTCTGGAGGTTTTCCAAAGCCTCACCTCTCCTGGTTGGAAAATGAAGAAGAATTAAATGCCATCAACACAACAGTTTCCCAAGATCCTGAAACTGAGCTCTACACTATTAGCAGTGAACTGGATTTCAATATGACAAACAACCATAGCTTCCTGTGTCTTATCAAGTATGGAAACTTAATAGTATCACAGATCTTCAACTGGCAAAAATGTAAGTAACATTGTTCTGGGGAGTTTCTACTATGTAAAATCTAAAAAGAAAATAACTCAGCCAGATACATTGTAGAATTATGCATACTGACTTTGATAGCATTTCCTGTAGTATTTTTAGACCCACAAATGTTATGGTGACTTAAGGTCACTGTATAACGTGTGACCATAATGTTACTAGACTAATTGTTTTTAAAATAAACTTTCTAAAATTGAGACATCCAAATATCAAGTGGCCAGCTTAGGAAGTCATTGTAACAATAGTGTTGATATCGAAAGCACTAAAATTTGTCCTTCTTTGGACTTGCCATTAGGGCTTTGGTGCTTTCTTTTTGGGTACCTCCTTCCCATTGTCCCATGGTGTCAAATAATTGTCTTTTGTGGGTGAATGTGCCTTTTAAGAACTACTGGTTCATTCAGAACCAAGTCTGGTAAAGAAGGTAAATGACAAGGTACTTGAGGACAATGCCTGAAAAGAAGGTCATTTTTGCCGAAACACCATGACCAAATACTTTACCCTTCAGGTAGTAAACATACAGAATTTTCTGTCCCCAAGAGGTGAAATCATTTGAAAATGTAAAATGGGAAAAGCTGGGCTTGTATCAATTTATGCATGTTAAACCCTTAGTAGGTTATTACAGAACTCAGATACTTGAAATAAGTGTCTAACTTCTATGGCTGATTATATGGAAGACCAGCAGGCCTCTCCCTCACCCCCTGAGCCCACTCCTAATGACATGTTTTGTGGATGCATAGTAATAAACAATATACTGAATCTGATATACACTGAGTGGCACATGGATACATAGTATAATATATAATGTATAGCGTGTCTTCCTCTTATCTTGTAATAGAGGAGATATTTTAGATGGTCTAGTAGCTCATTCTAGCTAATGAGCTAGATTTACTGTAGATCTTTCCTTCTTGAGGTGAACTCATTCATTATTTTTCCTCAATAGGTAATGAGATAAAATTTCCTGGGAAAATTAGTTCAAATGCAAACACAGTTTTGACATGTTTTTATTAATAGTCCAAGCTCATTTCTTTCAATCATCTTTTATGTGTTCTAAAAAATTTATATGGGGCGCCTGGGTGGCGCAGTCGGCTGAGCGTCCGACTTCAGCCAGGTCACGATCTCGCGGTCTGTGAGTTCAAGCCCCGCGTCGGGCTCTGGGCTGATGGCTCAGAGCCTGGAGCCTGTTTCCGATTCTGTGTCTCCCTCTCTCTCTGCCCCTCCCCTGTTCATGCTCTGTCTCTCTCTGTCCCAAAAATAAATAAACGTTGAAAAAAAAAATTAAAAAAAAAAATTTATAAAAATGAGGTTTGAATCATATAGCTTATTAATTCAGCATTACTTTTCACTTTATTAATATATCATTATTTAATCAATTTTAGATTATTGTGATTAAGGCAGGGAGTAAGTAGTCCACAGAAGGGTAATAGCTTCAGTTATCTTATTTTGGACATTATATTTGGACTTTGAATGTATATGATATTTTAGGACAGTAATTGGCAAATATTTTCAGAAAAGTAATATTTCAGTAAATATTTTAGTCTTTGTAGGTCATATGGTCTCTGGCTGGCACCAACTCAATTTTGCTCAATTTTACAGCATGGAAGCTGCCATAGACAAGACATAAATGAAGGCTATGGCTGTGTTCAAACAAAGTTTATTCTAAAAAAGAGGGAGTAGGCCAGGTTTGGCCTGTAATTTGCTAACTTACAGGAAACAGAATGTAGCCCATTCAAATAAAAGGATGGAGCTGCTATTTAAAGATGATTTAGACCACCCAGCTTTATCATCTTTTCCCTAATATGCCTTCTCTCAATTCTTCCCTCAAGCTAAGGATGAACAGTATCCCTTTTCTGTCTAATGAAAAATACTAGCTCTTTACCCACTTTGGTCTACAGTTACAACAATTAATGGAAAGATGATTAAGTACATGTGTTTGTTCATTTCTTTGTTCATTCAATCTTTATTAAGTAGTTATCAGCTATTAAGCATCTTGATAGATACTAGCCTTGATGGTCAGAGAGCTTTAGTATATCAATACTTTAAATCTCATTTATTGAACTATAGTCATCATTAAGAGTCAAAAGCAAATAATGCATTTGTGGCTGGTCAAGGGCTGACTGCATAAACAAACAAAAATTAGGCATCCAGTTCATAGAAATATTATAAGTCAATGTAAGTGAAGCTTTACTATGTAAGTACCCACTCAAAAAAAATACACCCAGGGGCACCTGGGTAGCTTAGTCAGTTGAGTGTCTAACTCTTGACTTTGGCTTAGGTCATGATCCCAGGGTCATAGGTTTGAGGACGCATGTCATGCTTAACACTTAGCATGGAGCCTGCTTAAGATTCTCTCTTTCTCCCTCTGCCCCTCTCCCCTGCTCGCAAGCTCGCTCTCTCTCTAAAATAAAAAAATAAAATAAAAGTTAGTTAATTTATTAGTTAAAATTTATTTATTAAATAAATTAAAATTTATTTAATAAATAAATTAAAATTTATTTATTAAATAAAAATTTATTTATTAAATAAATTAAAATTTATTTATTACATAAATTAAAATTTATTTATTAAATAAATTAAAATTTATTTATTAAATAAATTAATTTATTAATGAAAAACACATTTTTTTTTTTAAATTTTTTTTCAACGTTTATTTATTTTTTTTGGGACAGAGAGAGACAGAGCATGAACGGGGGAGGGGCAGAGAGAGAGGGAGACACAGAATCGGAAACAGGCTCCAGTCTCTGAGCCATCAGCCCAGAGCCTGACGCGGGGCTCGAACTCACGGACCGCGAGATCGTGACCTGGCTGAAGTCGGACGCTCAACCGACTGCGCCACCCAGGCGCCCCATACACACATATTTATTAATGAAACAGATTGGGTCCATGATTCTTTGAGTCTGGATCTGCCAAATTGGTTAACCCTTGATACAGTGGAAGGCACATAGGTTTGTGGAAGGGGGTAAATCAGGGCATCCCACTCATGGTGTGTCTGATAAGCACAGGTGGATGTCTCACATAACTCTGCAGTTAGGGTTCTGAGTCTGCTCTGTGGCACATGTACTAGGTTCCTAACTGGCATCATGACAGAGCCAGTTTGCTGCGACTAGTTCCTCCTTTTTTCTCTCAAACATCCTCTTTCTAGGCTGCCTGAGGCTTGAGGATGGATGGGAAGTGGCCTTCCTTCTGAGTGGAAGCCAGGAGTGAGTCGGAATCTGAAACTTTTAGACTCCCAGGATAATAACCAGAGCCCCCTTGTCATTCTGGTCGTTTGAGGCCAATCCTGGTAATCACGCACCTTCATGCAATCTAAAGAAAACCAAAGTTCCCTAGTGTCTAAGTGGCAGGAGCACTATAATCAAATGTGCATTTTAGAATGATTACTGAGGCAGAATGTGTAGTTATTATTAGAGCCTAGGAAACCAGAGGCAAAGAGACCAAATGTAGACTACTAAGGTGGGCAAGAAGAAAAACCTGAACTAAAGCAGTTGCTGCATGAGATTTTGGGGAAAGGAACCAATTGCAGAGGTACCCTGAATACAGAATAGAAAGTCCATGGGGACCTGCTGGGAAGTGAGCACAAAAAGAAGCCTTTACTCTTATTTAGGTAACTAATGGTGTTGCTGTTCACTGAGATGGGTGAATATAGGTGGAAGATACTCTTTGGAAAGAATATATTGAGTTCAGTTTAAATCAGGTGGAACTGCTAGCATCCAGCCACCTAGTTGGCAGCTGGAAATTCAAATCTGGAGTTCAGAAATGAGATCAGAAATATGATATGCAGATTTACAAATCAGATAATATTTTAAATCTTGGGTGTGGATGAGATCACCCAGGAAGACTGGGGCCAGAGAATGGGACCACAGATGGAACCATGAGAGCAACGGTATTTGAAGAACAAGAGGAGGAAGAGCCTACGAAGGAAACGGAGTCGGAACAAACAGAAGGAGAAGAAGGTGGTGTCATAGAAGTCCAAGGAGGAGGAGGCTTCAACTGGGCCACATGCTGATGAGAATAAGCTAAAGACCAACATTTACCCTCTCATTTTCATCAGAAAAATGAAAAAGCAAAAAGTTAGCAAATGTTCAATATTGATTAGTAAACTATTCCAGAGAAGTCAGAAGATGAGCTGCTAATATTTCTTTTGTGTCCCTGTCCTTTCTCTAGATGCCATTCTAACTACTAAAGAATAAACAATGTAGCTACTGCTCCTGATCAGCAGGGACAGACAGCAGTCCCACATCCCTGTCTCCTCTCCACCCACATTGTTCCCTGTGTCCCTCTGTTCTCTCTGTTCTGTGTTCTACAGCTGCTAGGTGGTTTGCAGAGCTCCCCTCCAGGATGACCCCACCTAATACCAAACCACAGCTACTCTTAGTTCTTTGCTATGCCTCTTCTATCCTTCCAGAAGCTCTAGGCTGGACGGTGAAAATTAAATGTGTATCTGAAAACAAATGCAAAAGAACTCCTGTAGCTTTAGGCAGCCACTGTGAGGTGTGTGTGTGTGTGTGTTAAGAGAATGTGCTAAGAGAAAGGGAAAAGGCATGACAGATCTAGAAAAAGAAAAATAAGGCATATCTAGAACATAATGTCAAATAATTATTAATAACACAGTTATATCAGCTATAAAAATGAGATATAAAGACAAGAATGCTGTTAAAGTATCTCCTTAGAATCTTTTTCATGTCAATTTAACTCAGTAAATGCAACTTCCAAAATGTCTTTTTCACATTTAATATCTGACATCTGGATATTAGTTGCCCACAAATATGTGTCTGATCGAAGAGTTACGCAAGAAAAATGCTAGCAGCTGCACAGTGGATGAGCAGAGAAAGCAGTGAAATACTCTATAGTTGTGTCAACATAACAGGCATAGAATATGGCAGGTGGAAACACATGAGAGCTGACACTCTTCTTTTCCCTCCACAGCAGAGCCACAGCCTTCTAATAATCAGCTCTGGATCATTATCCTGAGCTCAGTAGTAAGTGGGATTGTTGTGATCACTGCACTTACCTTAAGATGCCTAGTCCACAGTAAGTACTATCGTACTATCATTCTGACCTTGATTCCTGGAAGCCCAAACTCCATCAGTATGGGTCAGCGTCTCTCTGAGGTTTTAGCCTCGGTTATAGCCTCCTCCCGTTTTATGGAAACTTTAGTGTCTCATTTATGTGTCTCACCAAGTTCTGTTCATCCACTGGACAGACGTTTCTCGGACACCTACTATGTGCCCCGTTCTCTACTAGGCACTGGAGTTACAAGTATGAGCAATCACTCCCCTCAAGACACATTCTAGTTTAGTCCTTTTATTTCCCCCCCTAACTTTATATTTTCTTGGAGATGCTGAGGCCTGCTAACTAATTTGAAGACATTTCTGATGCAAAGTGATATTCTAATCTTTGATTTTCAATTGGAGAAAGTCAGAATGCCAAGGTTTGGGGCTAAGACTCATCCCACAGGTAGGATAAAAAGGTCTGGTGGGCTCAAGGATGATTTTGATACAGACTGCCCAGCCTTACCCCTCTAGTTCAGGATTTCCCATTCTTAATACTACTGACATTTGGGGCCAGATAATTCTTTGTTTTAGGGTTCTGTTCTGTGCATTGTAGCATATTTAGCAGCATCTCTAGGCTCTACTCACTATATGCCAGTAGCATCCCTGCCCCAGTTGTGACAACCAAAAATGTCCCTATTACATTACAAATGTTCCAGGGAAGGTGTGGGGGGAGGGGGTGGTTAGAAATCTCCCTGGTTTAAGAACCACTGACCTAGTTCTAACCCAGCAAAGGCTTGCTGAGATATATGGGCACCATTTAAGGGAAACTAACCTATCTAAATCTTTATTGTTTGTGCTTGTTTTCAAGGACCTGCTGCAAGGTGGAGACAAAGAGAAATGGGGAGAGTGTGGAAATGGAAAAGATCTCACCTGTCTACATAGATTCTGCAGAACCACTGTATGAGCAGAGCATCTAGAGGTAGCCTCTTTAGCTCTTCTCTACTAGGGTGGAATATATGAGATACATGGATTATGAGGCACAGCGCCTTCTTCCTCTCAGCACCAAATTTAAGCTCTTTCACCTACTACTACTAACCTGAATTAAAAACCTAATTCAGGTTACTCTAAACAGGTGATTGGCATCTCTTCTCCCCACATACGACTTGCTTATTGTATAACTTCTTTCTCTGCTGTTCTTTCTCTGCCATGTTGAAATGTCTCCCTCTTGTCAGTCAACTCAGTGTCTTTCATTACCTATAAAACACTACTTTAAATGTATCTTGAATATTCCTGGCCCAACTCCTTGTGCTGATCATTCCTTTTCCCCTGTATCCTTCACTGATGGACACTGATTGGGGTTACTTACTGGTCACTCTGTACCACCTCAGTAACATCCTCTTTGGTCTCCCTGCCTCTTATAGAGCCATCCTACTAACCCAGTAACAGAGCTAAATTTCATAATCACTTCTCCATGTCATTTTTCCCACTTAAAAACTCAGAAGAGACCCCCCCCCCCATGCCTTGAAAAGTTTGAAGACTTTGAACTTTCCACATTTCAGTTGATCTCTTTAGTATAAACATTCTCAGTTCTTTCAACTGTTCTCCATGTAGTAGTTCCAGAAGCTTCATGTGAATACACTAAATGTCAACAAATGGAGTCCAGGACTTTAGATATGGTCTAATTCTACATATAATGAGAAAATTACTATCTGGGATCTGAAATGTTCTTTATGTTAAGGAAGCCTAACACAACATCAGCTTTTTTTGAGTCACAGTATTAACTTACATCAATTTTGTATTATCCTAAACTACCCAGTTCTTTTCAGTAAGAGAAACATTAGAATCCAAGAGACTGATACCAGATCCAGGGTGGTTGATAGCCTCCATAAACAGTTCCGTTTTGACTTACGAAGTTAGGGTGAAAAAGTATAAGAAATGCGAGTCTCTCTGCTGAATCATTAACTGTGAACTCGCAGGAAATATGGCAGATAAAAAAAACATGTTGAAGACACCATGAAGATAGAGTCAGCCAAATCCAGGATGTGAGAAATTATAAGACAAATGACCCAATTTCTTCAACAAGTAAATGGCATAGAAAGGGGTGTTATAGATCAAAAGAAACCTGAGACATATGAATGAAAAGTAACATTTGTTTCTTGTTTACTCTGTGATTCAAACAAGCCAATTGTCAAAATACATTTTTTAGGTAATTGGAGAAAATTGAACACCATCTGTATGTTAGATGTTAATGAATTGTTTATTAATCTTGTTAGATATGATAATGCTGTAATTATGCTAACATAAGCATCACCTATGAGAAATACATACATACTCAAGCATCTGCACATAAAATGATGTGCTACCTAGGATTTAAAATTATCTGAAGAAATTAAAATTTGGGTAGGCATAGGGAAAGATGAAACAAGAATAGCAGAAAATGCATAGTTGTAAGCTAGTGAGGAGGCCCATGAATTCACTGAATCTAGTCTTCTATGCAATGTATGAACCTCTCTGAAATAGGCTGGTGCCTTTGGGCTATTAGTATGAATGTAACTTTCTATAGTGTTACTATCATTGAAGAAATAAAGATGTTTTCACAGGGGGAAAAAAAAAGAAACGAGTCTATGGAGTTACCTTTACAAAACAAAAGGAAATTAAACACAACACCTGAGATTTATGTAATAGATTTTGTTTTACAAAAGCATTATTTCATTTTAGTCTTATAAAAATCTCTATGAGCAAGTTCTTTACATCCATTTTATAGGAAAGAAACCTGAGGCACCCTCCCACAGGCTGAGTGATTTTCCCAAGGTCGGGCAGGCAAGGAGCAAAGCCAGAACTCAAACTGGGCATTAAGCTCCGGTTCCTTTCACACCATAGCAGCCTATACACATTTCCCCACAATAGTCTCTCAGTTTCCTATCCTGTTTTCTTTACAACTTCCTTCGGATGCTCTGTCCAGGATGTCCCCCTCAGTTCTGTGATTACCTAGAGCTTCCCTGACTTCCCTTATTAACAGTCTTCTGCTCAGTTGGCTGATACCTCATATTGAAGCCATGGGTCCAGTCTTCTACATGGCCATCTTGTCCAGTTCAAGCAACAATGCCTTTGAACTGCTGTAGCAGTGCTATCTTGAGCACATCACATTCCATCCCGGGTTTATTTTCACATGCTGTGTCTTATATTCTTTACTAAATTGTAGGCTTATTGAGAACAACCATGCCTGATATGTCTGTTTGCCTCATAGGTAGAAGAGTATTGCCTTGATCAATAGTTTGGTTGATAACTGGTGCTTAATATTTGTCTGACATTTCATGTATCAGAAATTGTCAGACTTGTCCTAAATTCTCCCATAATTCAGACTTCCCTTTATATTCTTTAGCCATCAAGATTAATATCTACAATGCCCCCTCAATTTGGGAGCACCTATGTGATACAAAATATAAAATTTTAAAATGTTTTCTTCCTTTGGGGATTTAGGGTTTAAAGTATTTTGTTTGTTTCCTCAGGTCCCACCTCCATCTTAGATTGACCTCTTTGAATTTCCTCAGATGGCCAGGATTATCCCACCTTGTACTTCATGTATCTGTTTCCTAGGAGCCTCTTCATTTCAGTGGCTCTGCAGAAAGTGACTAGTGGAATACAGTGGGAACATTAGTAGCTCTGGTAGGCTTGGTCAAAGAATTTAGAAACACAGAATTGGTTGAGCCTGGAAGAGACATTTGAAAATACTTGTTAATGACAAGGACATCAAGGCCCAGGAGGTGACCTGAATGATCAAGGCCAGAGCCAGAACCCAGATTTCCTGTGTCTGGTGCTCTTTTCCATCATCAGTCTGGGTCTGTGGTATTAACTGGTGTATATATACATACACACCAGTCACAACGTTTCTGGAAAAAGAATTTGTCCAATGTCAGGCCAACTTTATGGACTTGATCTGATGCAACACTGAAGGACTTTATGTTGTAAAAAGCAATCTGATGCTAATGTGTGGGTAGTATGCTGGTATGTATACCAATATGAGGATGATGGAACATTGTCTATGTGTAGCCAGTATTTCATTTTTCTTTGTGCTCTCCTCTGTTGCTCTCCCACTTCTCTATCAGGTTCTGGAGAAAGACCTATCCAAAACTAATATCCTCTAACATGTAAGATGAATGACTTATACACTTCAAAACAATAGCCAGGTTGGAGAGGGATAGTCACATCCTACTGGTTCATATTGGACTGATAATCTCCTTAAATGGCTTCATGTTGTTTAACCTCATTTATAAAATATTTATGAGAAAGTTCTCATTTAAAATGAGATAGGTTTTTATTGTGTATTACTAAACAGTAAGCTATCTTTAGAAATTGAGGTAATGAAAGTAGCATTCCATAGGGCTTCCTCAGATCACTGAAGTGGCTTTTCCTCCTTGGCATTTCTGATCCTTCTGAGATCAGCAGAGAATTGAAAAGTGGCAAACTGCTACTCCTGTGTTACTTACTCATGACTCCCCTTTCTCTGACGTTGCCTTCCACAACTCAGTGGACCAGGAAGTGGTCCTTGGTCCTAACTTAAGCTGGAGGAATCAGATATTCTCATTTGAAAATTTGAAGTTGGATAGCAAGTTGACCAAGTATCTCAAATATGGCTAGATTTAAAACATTTAATTTTGGTAGCTATAAGAGGACTGAATTATGCTATATAGTCTAAGAAACAGAAGTACACTTTTAAATGGTTGCTCTCAGAACAAAATCATGGAAGAAATAAAAGTAGGAGACTGACAAAAACTTTAAGAAACAAAAAAAAGGGAGTTGCTGCATTTGGTTAAGATTAGTAATCTTTAGACATGATCAAAAGGAGACCTCAAGAAGTAGTCACAAAACAGAAGACACCTAAAAGAGCTTATTTATATTTAAAATAAGTTATATTGTTACTTATTACATTTGATAAATGTGTCAGTACTATTTTTTTCAAAAAGTGGTATTTTACCTTCATTCTGGTATTTTTGTGATATTAAAAAAATATTTTAAAAACCAACCACTAGTTTTATAATTTCTAGTTGGGAGAATTTAATCTATATGTGTATATGAATAAAGCAATAAAGAGATTAACTGCCAATTTGTCAGCAATTTATGAATAGGATAATTAAGAAAAACAGGTTTTACGGAATGTGGTGAGAACATGTAAATCGTGGTAAAAATATACTTGTGCACAGGTTCTTCTAGCCTTATAACTACTACTATTTGTTTTTCTATCATCCCCTGTGGGCCAGGGCATTGTGTTACGCTCTACATGCATCATTTCATTTAATACCCATTGTGATATGGATACTGTTTCATTTGATACAGGGGAAAACTGAGACTTAAAGTAGAATGGCTTTGCTTTGGTCACATGGCTACAAAGCCATAGGTGCCAAGCCAGCGATTTGCCTCCAGAGCCCATGGTTTCAGCCATTACACCACGTGGCTACACAAACCTGGCTCCTGAAAATGGTTATTTTCAGGGCAGGAACTAAAAACAAAGAGGCCCAACATGAAAACAAAGCACTAGATGTACACTTAGTGCATTGCTCCCCCCTCATTTAGTAAAAGTTTCAGTCTGCATGAGAGCTTCCTTCTAAAGAAGCTCCTGCAATGTACAGACTGAATATCTATGCTAAGTATCTTCTGCATATTATAGCATAGACATTTTGTCAGCAACACTAAGAAGAAAAAAAGATGGGCTCCTTTTTTTTTTTTTTGTAATAATGCTTATCTACTTCATTTTTGTTAAATTTATATC
This sequence comes from Prionailurus viverrinus, assembly GCF_022837055.1. Lineage (NCBI taxonomy): Eukaryota > Metazoa > Chordata > Mammalia > Carnivora > Felidae > Prionailurus > Prionailurus viverrinus. The sequence goes on from NC_062569.1 coordinate 94,056,740, forward strand.
TTATTTCAAATGACATAGGAATTATCTTTTTTATTAAAACAAAACCAAACCCCACTACACACTTAGGCCCACAATGTTTCTAGAATCCAAAGGCACAAGGATTTCATCACAGACCCATTTGCCTTACCTAGTGATACCTCCTCCTTCTAGTGACTAAGTATCTTTTTAAAAGGCTGCAAGAATAAACATACAACCCACAGATTTCAACTCCAATTTTGGGAAATTTTTAATTTACTATTGTAAAATTCAGGGCAAAGAAATATGTATTGATTGACCAGTACAGATACAATGCCAAATATATAGATCAATCAGGAAAGACTATGTATTTAAATTTAAGGATAAGTAAAGTGAGTGTACAACTGCCCAATTCTTGGTGAAAACAAAAGATAAGAGCAAGTCACTGCCACTAGAGGTGCCAGCACTTATATCTGTCAGCAGGCTGGCCAAGGAGAAGACTAGCCTTTGGCATTCAATGGACAGGGCAACATAGATCCCTTCAATTTGCCAATGAATTTTAAGTCCAGAACATTTTCAGTCTTTGTCTTGTTTAGTTGTTGATGAAGGGTTTCTAGGAAGATTTAGTAGTGCTTCAATTTTCTTAACATCATCTTTGGATCGATTTTTCTGTAAGCTACTTTCAATTTCTTCAGGGAGGAGTTCAGTAAATTGCAGTCTGGCTTTACTGTAATAAAAGAATGAAAAGGATATATCAAGTACTGCTCCATTTCTTTAGTTCTTAGATTTTTATTTTAGCTTATTTTTCTCTTAGAGAGCGAGTGTGTGCGCAAGTGGGGGAGCAGGGCAGAGGAAGACAGAGAGAATCTCAAGCAGGCTCCATGCTCAGCATGGAGTCAAACACAGGGCTCAATCCCACAACCCTGGGATATGCATGACCTAAGCCAAAATCAAGAGTTGGACGCTCAACCGACTAAGCCACCCAGGCGTCCTGATTTTTTTAAAAGATAGTATTTGTCGTCTTCTCCCTGTGACTTATGAGCAAACATTGCTCCCTGCACTTTAAATATAATGGACCTTCTTCGCTCTACTAACCTGTTCCACTCACATGCTGACTACGATTCTCATATCACCAAAATGGACACTGCTGTGGCGGCAGCTCTGATCCTTACGATATTCCAGAGTTCATACAGAGGTATCGTGCAGGAGCTGAAACACCCTGAGCTGAAGTGTGAGCCTTGCAACCTGGCTGTCCTGTTGCCCTCAGGGCTGGGGGGCATGTGACTGCCCTGCCACTTCATTAACTCTCTATTGCCAGACCTTGTGGGAACTGCACAATGGTAAACTCAAGATGGAAACGTCAGATGGGACAACACTATAGATGTGTATTTACAAGGAATTAAAATCTAATTTCCAAATAACAGATCAGTTCTTTTTCTAAATCTAGTATTAGTGTCTTCCTTGAAGTGATTATCAAGGTCATCTATGACTTTCTTCTCAACTCTTCACAACCAGGTTTGACCATTTCTTCTTCCATATCTCTATAGCCAGTTTTCTATATTTTCTTTTTTTTTTCTAAAATTTTATATGTTTTTTTAAATTTATTTTTGAGAGAGAGACACAGCATGAGCAGGGAAGGGGCACAGAGAGAGAGAGAGAGAGAGAGAGAGAGAGAGAGAGAGAGAGAAGAGACATAGACTCTGAAGCAAGCTCCAGGCTCCAAGCTGACAGCAAAGAGCCCAACACAGGGTTCAAATTCATAAACTGTGAGATCATGACCTGAGCTGAAATCAGATACTTAATCGACTGAACCACCTAGGTGCCCTGACCAGGCTTCTACATTTTCAGCTCACTAAGGCAATGTTTTATGTTCTCCCTTTAACTTCTCTATGATTATTTTCAAGCAAAGAAGCAGGCATATAAGTTCTTAACTATTATTACTCTTCTCAGGAATATCATATATATACATATATATATATATATATATATATACATATATGTACATCTACACACACACACATAAATTTTTGACACTATTTCCTTTTGCCAAAGTATTTTTGCATTACTGTAATTCAATTCAAGTTATTGCTTTTAGCCATTCTTGAGGTTTTCTATCTCTGGTTTCCCTTTTTTATTGAAATACAATTAATATCTGTTCATATTTTTCCAAATGTTAATTCTTCTGCAACTTTCTATATCAAATTCAAATACCAATATACTTTCCCTACCTTTCCAATTTCTTAAAGTTTCATTTAAAAAAAAAAAACAAAAAAAAAAGAAAAAGAAAAAGCTTCTGGGGCGCTGTGGCTCAGTTAAGTGTCCAACTTCGGCTCAAGTCATGATCTCACAGTTCATGGGTTTGAGCCCTGCATCAGGCTCTGTGCTGACAGCTCAGAGCCTGGAGCCTGCTTCAGATTCTGTGTGTTCTGCTTTCTCTGTCCCTCCCCAACACATACTCTGTTCCTCTCTCTCTCTCTCAAAAGTAAATAAACATTAAAAAAAAAAAAAAGCCTCTTATGACATCTAAAGAACTAGAAATAAGCTAACAACACTTTCATGCTTTTAATTCTCCACACCAGATTTTATACTGGCATTATAATTTTAAATGCTTTATCCCAGAACTTAGAAAACTACATATCTCACATACCCTCTTACAATGGAGAAGAGGAGTGAATGAAACAAATATGTATTGGGCATTGTGGTGTGATTCTGCCTATAGAATGGCTGAGAAAACTGAGGGCTTGAAATTAAGGAAACTAGGGTCACAGAACTAATTAATAGCCTAGCTGGGATTTAAGCTCTGTTTTCAAGGTTTAATTGGCTACAAAATCAATGCTTTTTCTCATATAGAACCTAAGTCCTTGGACAACTGATCTACAGATATTAAGAATTTCCATGTGTGGGGGCGCCTAGGTGGCTCAGTCGGTTGAGCGTCCAACTTCAGCTCAGGTCATGATCTCAAAGCTCGTGAGTTCGAGCCCTGCGTCGGGCTCTGTGCTGAGAGCTCAGAGCCTGAAGCCTGCTTTGGATTCTGTGTCTCCCTCTCTCTCTGCCCCTAACCCACTCACATTCTGTCTCTGTCTCTCTCAAAAATAAATAAACATTAAAAAAAACAAAAAATTTCCATGTGTGTATGTGTTTTTAGCACAAATCAAAGTTTTAAGTAAAAACATGGAAAAAACCAGACTGCTTATCTATTCAACATGGGGCCTGAACTCACAACCCTGAGATCAAGAGTCGCATGCGCCACCAACTGAGCCAGCCGGGTGCCCCAGAAACTCTTTGAATTGAGTGGTGGTTTAGAGTACCTGGGTTAAGGAGAACACCACAATGGCTAGGAAAGTCAGGTACCTTTATCTTCACCTGCTCCTTACCTCTCTTCCAATTTCAGCTCATGGAGTGCTTTGCGATCCTTCTGTGTTCTCTCTTGGACAGTCTCCCCGTAGAACTTCTGAAATGCCATCAACAGACTTCCTACAGGAGTGCTGAGGGGGAAGCAGAGAGAAAGCTTAGGAAAAAGCAGCCATTAGACCACACACCATGTGAGTGTCTGCTAAGGCAGGAGCAACACCGACTGAGCCACTTATTCCGTGACAGGTACAGGAACTCTGACAAAGTGTCCTTGTCAAATGAAGAAAAAATTATTAAGGCAATTTCCTTCCTGGTCTTCTAAACAGTAGAGAAAAACAATCACTGCAACTTCCCAAAATTAACTGGTATAAAAACAACAGGCCTATAAATTGGCTGTTTTATCATGAATGATAAACTGGGAAAATATATACTTGTGACAAGTTCTAGTAAGTAGCTTTATACTGAAGATTTCTCAGAAATGAAATTGTAACAGGAATGGTACCAAAACCTGCAGAAGGCAGGAACTGTGGAGGGCGTATTTGGTTGGAGGAAGGATACCACTGGCTTCTGGGGATGGAAGCACCAAAACATCCTAAAGTTCAAAAGTCTGGCACAACAGTCTCACCCACACTGTCAATAGTTACCCATTCAGAAACTGATTTAGATAACAATTATTACAGTAAGTTAAGGGTTTGGTTCTTATGTTCTCAAAGAAAAGGAGTTTTTGACTCTGAGATAAGTTCCCTCTGGCTACAACATAAGTAAGCTCATTTGAAAAATTACTGTAGCTAAGTGGCAAAGTCCATTGACAGACGGATAAAGAAAATGTGGTATCTACAGCCTTTAAAAAGATCCTGTCACATGCTACAACATAGATTAACCTTGAGGATGTTATGCTAAGTAAAATTAAGCCAGTTACAAAAGGACAAATAATATATGATTCCATTCATATGAAGTATCTAAAGTAGTCAAAATCAGGGCGCCAGGGTGGCACAGTTGGTTGAGCATCCCACTCTTGATTTCAGCTCAGGTCATGATCTCATGGTTCATGAGTTTGAGCCCTGTGTCGAGCTCCATGCTGACATGTGGAGCCTGCTTGGGATTCTCTCTCTCTCTCTCTCTGCCCTTATCCCACTTACACACTCTCTCTCTTTAAATAAACAAACTTAAAAAATAGTAAAGTAGTCAAAATCATAGAAACAAAGTAAAAATGTGGTTGCCAAAGGCTGGGGGACAAGGGGAAGGGAGAATTAATGTTTAATGGGTACAGAGTTTTCAATTTTGCAAGATGACAAAGTTCTAGAGATCTTTTGTACAATAATGTGAATATAAAAACACTACTAAACTACACACTTAAAAATGGTCAGGCTGATAAATTTTATGTTATGTGTTTTTAATGACAATGAAAAAGAAATTATTTTTGCTGCTAATTTCAACAATTTTTCCCTTCAAGCCAAGATGGTATATTAACAATATAACAAGTGGTGCCTGGCTGGGTCAGTCAGTAGAGCATGTGACCCTTGCTCTTGGGGTCCTGAGTTCAAGCCCCACGTTGAGGGTAGAATTTACTAAAAAACAAACAAAACACAATATAACAAAAATCATGTCAGCGATAGATTATGACATGCTGAATTTTTTAAAAATAATTTAAAAAAGGAATCCATAAGTCTAGTGTAACTTCCTCCTAAAAAGGGCGTAGAAAAAGGGAGAGGGTAGGTGGAGGCGAAGGGAGAACTCAGGTGAATGCCAACTAATAAAAACAGAAGAAAAGATAGAACTAACAAATCATTTTACAACCATCAGTAATAACTGATTATGGCAACAATTATAATAGATCATTAAAACCACTAGAAAAAAGATAGCTGGAGAACATGCTATTCACATAGTCTTACCCAAGATTATTTACTAATCACAATGAGAATAACAGAAGCCTTTCAGTGGAGAAATTTAAGTCAATACTAAATATGGTAGGCAGAATTCTACAATAGCCCCCCAAATTGTCCTGCCCTAATTCCTCAACTATAAATTATACCCATGATTCTGTTACATAGCAAAATTTTACAGATGTAATTAAGGTTAGTAATCCGTTGAATTTGAGTCAATCAAAAAGGAAATTATCTGGATGAACCCTTTAAAAGCAGAGAGTTTTCTCTGGTGGCAGAGAGAAGTCAGAGAGATTCAAAGTATGAGAAGGATTCAACATACCAGTTGCTGGTCTGAACACAGAGGGGGCACTGTGGCAAGGAATATGTATGCCTCTAGGAACACTGGTGTCTGGCTGACAACCATGCAGGGAACAATAACTTCAGCCCTACAGCCACAAGGATTCTGTAAACAACCTAAATGGTGTAGGAGCAGATTCTTCCCTAGTCCAATAAGAGCCTGCCTCATCCATACTTTGATTTTGGCCTTGTAAAACTCTGAACAAAGAGAGCCCATCAGCCTCCTCAGCCTTCTGACCTACAGAATTGTGATATAATAACGGGTGGTTTCCAGCCACAAGTTTGTGGTAGTTTGTTACACAGCAATAGAAAAGTACTGCACCAAGTAATTAACATCACTTACAATAGGTGAAGACAATATGTATCTTGATGTGATACACTGAGAAGGACTAACTTCACCTACACTGTATTCCTGACGAAAACATTTAACCTAAATCTACTCATGAAGGGATAATGAAAAGAAATTGGGAAATTTTCTGGGGGAAAAAGAGCAGTGGATCTATTCTAGCTTAAAGGAATCAAAACTGTAAATGCAATATGCAATTGGATCCTGAATTAAATATATATATGTATGGCATTATTGTAATAATTGAAAATTTTTGAATATGGACCATATCTTAGATAGCTATATTGAATCAATGCTAAATTATTTACTGTGATGATTATACTGTGGTATCATTGGTGAATGTTCTTCATTTCATCCTGGGAGATATCAGCTAATGTATTCAGAGGTGAAGAATTATGAGGTCTCTAACAGTTTAGCCAAAAGAAAAAAGGAGAAAGAAAAAGAAATTTACACACATTCCACACATATACAGAGACATACAACAAATATGACAAAATGTTAACTGGTGAACATAAGTGAAAAGAGTATATGGGTGTTTGATGTACTAATTCATTCAACTTTTCTGTAGGTTCAAATTTTTTCAAATTAACAAGCTGGAGAAGAAAAATTTTTTAATTTATTAAACAAACAAAATCAAACAAAAAAAATTTTTAACAGAATGTGCTTGTTAATTGTTTCTTATTATTTTCCTGCTCCTTGTAAAATACCATTGTTCAAATTACAAATAGGTTCAGGTGTTAGTGATATCTAAGCAGTGATAATTGGAAGTAAAATCAACAACTGGGGTAAGATTAGAATTTGACAGTCAAAGCAACAGCCAATACAAAACTGAAGGCCTTTTATAGGCTGTAAGATTTAAATTTATTCTTTAGAAATGCATGAGATTTTTAACAGTAAGGCATTAATGAAAGTTGTGTTAATTTAGTATCAAACCATATTAACACTTACCCTAGCAAGGCTCCAATTATGCCACCAGCCACCAGACCACGCAGGCCTAAGTTTATTCTAAAAAGGCTTCCTGTGACAGCTATTTTAAAACAAACAAACAAACAAACAAACAAAAAACCCAATATTAAATTATCTTTAAGTACTAGAATCCATTTAAAAAATTTTTCTTCTATAAAAAGAACATAAACCGCTAAGTAAGTTTTCAGAACCCAGTATCAATAATACATCACCACAACCTAGATTTCCTGAATCTACAATGCCAAGGGCGCCCGGGTGGCTCAGTCGGTTGAACGGCCGACTTCAGCTCAGGTCATATCTTGTGGTCCGTGAGTTTGAGCCCCGCATCAGGCTCTGTGCTGACAGCTCAGAGCCTGGAGCCTGTTTCAGATTCTGTGTCTCTTTCTCTCTGACCCTCCCCCATTCATGCTCTGTCTCTCTCTGTCTCAAAAATAAATAAATAAACGTTAAAAAAAAAATAATAATAAATAAATAAATAAAATGCCAACACAGCTAGTTTCTCTTCCACACTGCAGGTTCAAAGGAAGAAACATCCCTTTTACAAACCTAATTTTTGTATATCTGTTCTACGGGTCCAACCTCTTCTCATTCTGCTTCATTTTTGCCCACCTCCCCTTAAAAATCTGTAATTTCTTGGGGCGCCTGGGTGGCGCAGTTGGTTAAGCGTCCGACTTCAGCCAGGTCACGATCTCGCGGTCCGTGAGTTCGAGCCCCGCGTCAGGCTCTGGGCTGATGGCTCAGAGACTGGAGCCTGTTTCCGATTCTGTGTCTCCCTCTCTCTCTGCCCCTCCCCCGTTCATGCTCTGTCTCTCTCTGTCCCAAAAAAATAAATAAACGTTGAAAAAAAAAAAAATTAAAAAAAAAAAATCTGTAATTTCTTCACTCCCATCTCTTGTTTCATCCTTCTTCAAGAAAAGCTTTCCCCAAAGAACAAAAACCCCTGCAGTTTGTACCTTGCTCCAGTCTCACCCTTTCTGTCCTGCTACACACCCCTCAGGCAGGCCTGCAAGTGGGCATTTGGTCCACAGTGCCACCAGGTGGTCAGTGCACAGGCTCCCTTTCCTTCCCACTGGTCTGGTATATCCAGGACGTCATTCATTTTCCTCCCTCACTATGCACAACACAACTAATGCATCTCATGTAGTAACATTTTTAAAAAAACAATTGAGACTTATGTGTCTTAAGTACTATTTGTTTTTTTTAATTTTCTAAATTTTAAAATTAACAAGAAAAAAAATCACCTTTAATTAACATTACCCAGAGATGGTAATAAATTTGGTCTTTTTTTCAAGTCTTCTTTTCCAAAGAAAGCATTTTTTAAAAAATAAAATATTGGGGAGGAGGGGTGCCTAGGTAGTTCAGTTGGCTAAGCAACTGATTCTTGGTTTTGGATCAGCTCATGATTTCAGGGTTCATGATTTCGAGCCCCTTGTAGGGCTCCATGCTGTTGAGCTTGCTTGGGATTCTCTCTCTCACCCTCTCTCTCTGCCCCTCCCCTGCTCACTCTGTCTCTCTCAAAATAAATAAACTTAAACATGTGTGTGTGTGTGTGTGTGTGTGTGTGTGTGTGTGTGTGTGTATTTTTTTTCTTTCTTTTTTTGTAGGGGTGCCTGGGTGGCTCAGTTAAGCAGCTGACTCTTGATTTCGGCTCAGGTCATGATCTCACAGTAGTGAGATGGAGCCCCGCATAGGACTCGGCGCTGGGTGTGGACCCTGCTTAAGATTCTTCTCCCCCTCTTCCTCTGCCCCTCCCTCACTCATTCTCTCCCTCTCTCTCTCTCCCCCCCCCCCCAAAAAAAAAAAAAAAAAGAATAAAAAATAAAAATAAATATTTTTTAAAAAGCTCTCAGAATAGCCAAAATCTAGAAGACTGACAACATTAAATGGTGGCAAGGATGTAGAGCAAAAGAAACTCTCATTCATTGCTGGTTGGAACACAAAATAGTACAGTCACTTTAAAGACAGTCTGGCAGTTTCTTACAAAAATGAACATATTCTTACCATATGATCCAGCAATCATGCTCCCTGGTATTTACCCAAAGGAGCTAAAAACTTGTGTCCACACCAAAACCTGCACACATTTATAGCAGCTTTGTTTGTAACTGCCAATACTCGGAAGCAACCAAGATGTCCTTCAGTAGGCAATGGATAAATAAACTGGTATATTCAGACAATGAAATATTATTTAGCACTAAAAAGAAATGAGCTATCAACTCATGAAGAGACTGGAGGAAACTTAAATGCATATTGTTAAGTGAAAGATGTAAATCTGAAAATGTTATATAATATATAACTTTCTAGAAAAAGGCAAAACTATTGAAACAGTAAAAAAAGATCACCGTTTATCAGGGGTTGGTGGGCAGGACACATAGGTGGAACAGACTTTTAGGGCAATGAAAATGCTCTTTATGATACCACAACGATGGATACATGTCATCATACATTTGTCCAAACCCACAGAATGTACACTAAGAGTGATACCTAAGGGAAGCTATGGACTTTGGGGGATAATGATGCATCAGTATAGGTTCTTCAACTGTAACTAGTATCCCACCCTGGGGTAAAATGTTAATAGTGGGGAGGCTATGTTTAAGTGTGTATGTTGGGGCGGGGGGAGGAATACAGTAAAACTTTGGATTGCAATTTACTTGTTCTGCGAATGTTTCACAAGATAAGCAATTATTTCTAGTAAATTTCAACTTGATAAACGAGCAAAGACTTGCAATATAAGTAGCACCTGACACTGAATGTCACATGATCACAACTGAGCCAATAGTTCTCTCTCTTTCTCCCTCTCTGGGAGATTGTGGGTGATCATCTCCCATGCTCGTATGCTCAGTTTCAGGCTTTTCAGAGCATGGGAAATCAGTGATTTTTCAGAACATTGGAAGGTGCCCACAACTGGCACTAGTGTATTTTTTGTCACTTCAAAGCACCTGTGGACAGTCCTTTGCTTTTCCATACAAGAGTAAGCTTAGGAATGCTTTGCTTCATTCTAGGTCAGGCTGCCTGCAGATATAGACCCTTCCCTCTGTTGTCTTATGCTGAATACATTAAATACAGTATATGACAAGAGTTTATTAATACTGTACTGTAATCAACATCCGTTAGTAATAGTTAGTTGTCCTACACAATAATCCTCCTCTCTCGTCTCCCTCAAACCAGCCACAAAGATTTTCAAAGGTAAGTGCAGGTTAATCTATTTTTCTTTATATTTTGTACTTTCCTTATTCATTTGTATTATATTACAGTATTGTAATCATTTTTATATGAATATTTGTGAGTTGTGAAACAAATCATCTGAGTTTCCATCATTTCTTATGAGGAAATTTGTTTTGATATACAAGTGCTTTGGATTACAAGCATGTTTCCGGAATGAATTATGCTCCCAAACCAAAGTTTTATTGTATATGCAAAATCTTTGTATCTTCTGCCCAATTTTACTGTGAATTTAAAACTATTCTAAAAAACAAAGTCAGGGGGCGCCTGGGTGGCGCAGTCGGTTAAGCGTCCGACTTCAGCCAGGTCACGATCTCGCGGTCTGTGAGTTCGAGCCCCGCGTCGGGCTCTGGGCTGATGGCTCAGAGCCTGGAGCCTGTTTCCGATTCTTGTCTCCCTCTCTCTCTGCCCCTCCCCTGTTCATGCTCTGTCTCTCTCTGTCCCAAAAATAAATAAACGTTGAAAAAAAAAATTAAAAAAATAAATAAATAAATAAAGTCAGTTAAAAAGGGGGGAGGGAGTAGTGAGGCTTATAAGCTATCAGCAGCCAAACATCAGTCAGACTCTTTATTACACAAACTCTTTATTACCATGTGTTCTGTAAATAGTTTACTTTTTTTTTTCGACCTTAGTGTTTATTTCTTTTTCTTGCCTGAATGCACTGGTTAAAGTCTCCAGTATAATGCTGAATACAACTGTATTCATCTCAAGTATACACCTTAATTACAAGTGTATACAGCTTTCCCATGTTCTCAGTCTTAGGGGAAAATCATTGTCTTTCACCATTAAATACGATGTTTGCTGTAGATTTTTTAATGGATGATAGATGACCTTCACTGGGTTAAAGAAGCTCCCTTCTATTCCTAGTTTGTTGAGAGTTTTTATCATGAATGTTGGATTTTTGTCAAATACTTTTCTAAGCTAACCTTAAATTCCTTGGATAAATTCTACTTGGTTATAGAATATAATCCTTGGTTGTTGCTGGATTTGGTTTACTAATATTTTGTAAAGGATTTTTGTGTACATACTTTTCTTTTTAAAGTAATCTCTGTACCACCTCACACTGGTCAGAGTGGCTAAAATAAAATGAACAAATCAGGAGACTGCAGATACTGGAGAGGATGTGGAGAAACTGGAACCCTCTTGCACTGTTGGTGGGAATGTAAACTGGTGCAGCCACTCTGAAAAACAGTGTGGAGGTTCCTCAAAAAATTAAAAATAGATCTACCCTATGACCCAGCAATAGCACTACGAGGAATTTACCCAAGGGATAGAGGAGTGCTGATGCATAGGGGCACTTGTACCCCAATGTTTATAGCAGCACTTTCAACAACAGCCAAATTATGGAAAGAGCCTAAATGTCCATCAACTGACAAATGGATAAAGAAGATGTGATTTATATATACAACGGAATACTACTTGGCAATGAGAAAGAATGAAATCTGGCCATTTGTAGCAATGTGGATAGAACTGGAGAGTATTATGCTAAGTGAATAAGTCAGGGAGAGAAAGACAAATATCATGTTTTCAATCATATGTGGATCCGGAGAAACTTAATAGAAGACCAGAGGGGAGGGGAAGGGGGAAAAAAAAAGTTACAGAGAGGGAAGGAGGCAAACCATAAGAGACTCTTAAATACTGAGAACAAACTGAGGGTTGATGGGGATGGGGGAGAGGGGAAACTGGGTGATGGGCACTGAGGAGGGCACCTGTTGGGATGAGCACTGGGTGTTGTATGGAAACTAATTTGACTATATATATATATATATATATATATATATATATATATAAAATATTATATATATATAGTATTATATATATAATAAAAAATATTTTTAAAAAAACAACAAAAAAAATAAATAAATAAAATAATCTCTGTACCCAACATGGGGCTCAAACCCACAACCCTGAAATCAAGACTCACATGCTCCACTGACTGAGCCACCCAGGTGCCCCTGTGTATATACTCTTGAGTGATAGTGATCTGTAGTTCTCTGTGCTATCTTCATCTTCTTCATTTGGCTTTGGTATCAAGGATAATACTAGTCCAAAGGAATAAGTTTGAAAGTGTTCCTTCTTCCTCTATTTTATGGAAGAGTTTGTGAAAGAAACTTCCCAAATAGCCACTGAAGCCATCTGGTCTTGGGCTTTCTTTGTGAAAAGATTTTTAACTAACAACTTAGTTTATTAACTTGTTGTAGGGCTATCCAAATTTTCTATTTCTTCTTGAGTAGATTTTGGTAATTTGTGTCTATTTTCTTTTTCTTGGTCAGTCTTCCTAAAGTTGTCTGTTATCTTGTCATTTTAAAAAAATTTTTTAATGCTTATTTATTTTTTGAGAGAGAGAGAGAGCATGAGTGGGGGAAGAGTCAGAGAGAAAGACAAAGAATCCAAAGCAGGCTCCAGGCTCTGAGCCATCAGCACTGAGCCCGACGTGGGGCTTGAACTCCTGATATGTTATTGTCTATTTCACAATCTGTTATTGTCTATTCTCCTCTCAATTCAGTGTTTCTTTTTATGTATTTATGAGCTCTGTTGTTAGTTTATATGTTTATATGTTTATAAATGTTATATCTTCTTGATGGATTGGTCCTTTAAATATTATAAAATGAGGGTGCCTAGATGGCTCAGCTGGTTAAGCATCCGACTTTGGCTCAGGTCATGCTCTCAGTTTGTGAGTTCGAGTCCTGCATCAGCCTCTCCATTGACAGTGCAGAGCCCACTTTGGACCTTCTGTCCCCTTCTCTCTCTGCCCATCCACTGTTCACTTTCTCTCTCAAAAATAAACATAAAAAAAAATTATAAAATGTCCTTTGTCTCTAGCATTTTTTAAAAAGTTTATTGATTGATTGATGAGAATGTGTGTGCACGAGCAAGGGAGAAGCAGAAAGAGGGAGAGAGAGAATCCCAGGCAGGCTCTGCACTGTCAGCACAAAGCCAGATGTGGGGCTTCAACTCACAAACCGTGAGATCATGACCTGAGCCAAGATCAAGAGTCAGCTGCTTAACCAACTTAGCCACTTAGTTGGATACTGTTATTTTTTTTAATTAAAAAAAAAAGTTTATTTTTGAAAGAAAGAGCATGCAAGAATGTGAGCACATGCAAGTGAGGGAAGGACAGAGGGAGTGACAGAGGATATGAAATGGGCTCCCTGCTGACGGCAGAAAGCCTGATGTGAAGCTCTAACTCACAAACCGGGAGATCATGACCTTAGCCACAGTCGGATACTTAACTGACTGAAACACCCAGGCACTCCCTCAAATACTAGTTTTATTTTTTTTAATTTTTTAATGTTTATTTATTTTTGAAGGAGAAACAGAGCATGAGTGGGGGAGGGGCAGAGAGAGAGGGAGGCACAGAATCTGAAGCAGGCTCCAGGCCCTGAGCTGTCAGCACAGAGCCTGACGTGGGGCTCGAACTCACAAACTGTGAGATCATGACATGACTGAAGTCAGACGCCCAACCGACTGAGCCACCCAGGAGTCCTTCAAATACTATTTTTAAATTAAGGAAAAACAGTTAAAAGAAAGGAAAACAATAGGTTTATAGAGCATTTTATATTAACTTACATATTAACCATTTCTAGTACTTTTCATTTCTTCCTGTCAAGTTACTGTTTGGTGTCATCTCCTTGCTCCAACATACCTCCATTCCTTCCCTCTCATTTGTGCTATTAATGCCATATACAACTTTAAATATGCTGTATGTCTAACACTGCAATTTTGTTATTATTTTACATAATTGTCTTTTAGATTAGTTATGAGAAAAAATATTTATACAGCCTTTAATAATAACTTTTATAATTATCTTTATCAACGCTCTTTAATACTTCTCATAGATTCAAGTTACCATCTGGTTTATTACATCCTTTTAGCGTGAAGAATTTCCTATAGTATTTTTGTTAAGGCAGATCTGCTAGTAACAATTTTTCTTTGTTTGTTTATCTGCCAATGTCTTTATTTTTGCCTTCAATTTTGAAGAGTGGTTTGTTAGAAACAGAATTCCTGGTTGACAACTTATGCTTTTCAGGCCTTTGAATGCATTCTACTGCCTTCTGGTTTCCATCATTCTGATGAGCAATAAGCTGTTAATCCTCTTTGGTGTTCCTCATGGGAGTTATTTTTTTCTTGCTGCTTTTAAGATTTTTCTTTCAACAGTGTAACTATTATGTGCTTAGGTGTGAATCTCCTCATGTTTGTTCTTCTTGGAGTTTGTTGAACCTTTTGGATGTGTGGATTAATGTTTTTCATCAAATTTGGGAAGTTAAGGACCATTATTTCTTAAAATACTTTTTTCTAACCCTTTCTCTCTTTTCTACCTAACATTCCCTTCACATATCTATTGGTATTTTTGATGGTGTCCTATAGGTTGCTCAGGCTCAGTTCATTTCTCTTCATTTTAAAAATTCTGTTCTTCACAAAAAATCATCTATATTGATCCCTCTTCAAATTCACGAATTCTCTTTTGCTATCTCAAGACTGGTGTTGAGCTTCTCCTCTCCAGTGAAATTTTAATTTCTATTGCTGTATCAACTTTCAACTTTTCATTTGATTTTTTTTTTTTATAATTTCTGTCTTTATTGATATTCTCTATTTGGTAAGTCACTATCATCATACTTTTATATTTCTTTAAAATGGTTTGAAGCCTTGTCTTCTATGTTCAATGGATGGATCCAGTCAGAGACATTCCCAGTGAGTGCTTTTTTAATCCCCTGGTTTTACATGTCATATGATTTTTTTGTTGTTGAAAACTGGACATTTTAGGTAATAAATTACAGCAACTCTGGAGTTAACACCCCCCACACAGGGGGGATGACTGTAATTCTTTGTCTATGTAGTGACTTGCCCGGACTAGTTCTGTGGAGTCTTTTTCCTGCAGAGTACAGCCACTAATGTCGTTGCTCAGTTTTTATTTGTATGCGTGGTTTCCTAGGCATCACACTGGCTTAAGTAGTCAGCCAATGATTTGTCAGAAATTATGCTTAAGCATCCCAAGCTAGTAACGCTCCTATCCTTTACCAACGTATCTGTGGTTGAAGAATGCATTCAAAGTTTAGACATTTTAAAATCTCTTCTGGCTTTTTCTTTTGGTGTTCACAATTAACCCTCACAACTAACCAAAGATAAGTAGGGGCCTTGCCAGTCTCTCCATAGTGTGCATGAATACACACTTACACATGTGTGCAACTTTCCAGAATTCTAGGGATACATAGAATCTTATTAAAACCCCCTGTGGCTGTCTTGTTCCCTAGATATTCCTGTTAAGATTCTGCCTCATCTGCCAGTCTATTCCTTACCCCAAATAGTATCAAAACCTCAGATTAGCTGTGTGATATTATCCTTCCCTGTTGCAATTGTTTTCAGCAACACCCCTTGGCTTGGAATTTTCTGTTTTCTGCTCCAAATAAAGTCAGCACCCTCAAGCAGCAGAAAGCCAGTCCTCCAGCCTGTCCTTATGAAACTTCTGCATCACAGAGCTGTGGGCTAGGGGGGCAGGAGGAGCCCTAGGCTGAAACACCACAGACTCCCAATGTTCTTACTGAAACTCAGTAGAAATTCTTGGATAAGTGCTTACTGATTTGTTGTGTGCCTGTGGTCAATTTCCAGCATCTTTAAATGGTTGTTTTTGATAATTATGTCCAATTCTATTGTTGCTTTTTGTGAAAGGATTTGCCAAGCTCCTCACTCAGTCATTCCAGATGTCAAATATACATTTATAAATGTCCAGATGAATGCCATATAATAATGAGGGGAGACATTCTTGACGTGATTTTGACTTCAGGGGAAATTACTTCAGTGTTATACCATTAAATTCAATGGTGGTTGCTGGTTTGAGATAAAAACTTATCTTGTATCATGTTTATTTTTTTACTAATTTTTACACTCAATTTACATTCAAGGAACATTTATTCTACTCTACTATGTGTCAAATAGTTGTGATATAAAAGGCGAAGACTTTCTCTGATATCAAGTAAGTCATCTAGTGGAGAAGCAAAACAAGTTAACAGGTACAACATAGAGTCGTAAGTGCTTTGATTAAAATATTTATGGTTAATTATGGGAATATTGGGGAAAGACACCTGAAGACTCAAAAATAAGAAAATAGGGACTAGGAAACTAAAGCTGACAGATAAGCTGAACCTTGAAAGACAGGTTCAATAAAAGCTGAATAAAATTATTTGCAGGAGTGGGAAGGCATGCTCAAGATAAGGGACCAATACATGTAAAGCAAAATTATGATGGGTTTGGGAAATCAAGAGTAGAGTCATAGGGTGGAGCAAGAGTGGTACATGAGGACCAGATCAAGAATCAACATTAGAATGATGGGAAACTATGAAAGAAGCTCAAGCAGAAGAGTGTTATACTCACATTCATATTTCCAAAAAGTAACTAAGGTAACAGTGGAAGTGGAGGAAACCAAGACTAGAAACAGGGAAGACCAGATAGCAGCAGTGGGAAGAAAGAGGAGGTGAGAGTCCCTACATATTAAAGGAATCTAATTAAAGGACTAGAACTTTGCAAAGAGGGGGATAAAAGGCAGAACCATATCATTATCTGGTTTCTAGGTTTTTTGTTTATTTGTTTAACATGGTAAATTATAAAGAACCTAACAACAGGAGCAAGTATGGAAGTTGGGGGAGGAAAACAGAGTTTGGTTTGGACATAGGCATTTGAGCCTACAGAATACCCATGGAAAAATGGTGGCAAGTTAAAAAAGGGCAAGTTCCAGCTGCTCCAGTGCTATTAATGCCTATTTCTAGTTTTATATTTTAAAATGTTTCCATTAAATTGTTAAGTTCAAATTATGTGTACATGTGTTTGCCTGTGTGTATATATACATATACACAGAGAAAGAGAGCATGCACTCAGAAGAGAGAACAAGTCAAGAAGCAAATGGGCTAAAATGTAAACAACTGAATCTCTGTATATAAAGGTTATATGGTGTTCCTTGTATTACTTTTATTTTTAAAACTTTTTGTAAGCTTGAAATTATTTCCAAATTAAAAAAATTTTTAAATGTTTTATGAATTATATGTACCTTTTTGCATGTGAGAGAATTACATGAGGTAGTGAGTGTTTGAGTATATGTGGCACTTCACATTTACATTTCTGGAAATAATACTTCAATACTTATTTTTTAATGTTCATTTTAAAGAGGTCACATTTACCAGAGGCATAAAGCTTTAAAATAAAATCCAAACTTAGTATGAAAAATCTGGTCCCTTTCTACGTAATTTCACCAAACTTATCTCAAGCCACTCTTCCCCTTACTGACTATGTTCCAGCCTTATTATCCTGCTTTTGAGGAACTTTCTTGCCTTGGAGACTTCACCCTCAATGTTCCTTCTGCATAAGCTACTCTTCTTCACACTTTTCAGGTATCAGCTTAAATGTCACCTCCCCATAAAGGCCTTCTCTACTCACCCTGATCATCCCATTGCTTCACCTGTTTGCTATTTTCTATCACAGCAGCCTTTTTCTCCCCCAACCACATTAGACTATAAAACTCCATGAAAGCAAAGACCTTTTCTGTTTTGTTCACCAAGTATACCAAGGGCCAAGCATAATGCTCTCCATACATTTTGCATGAATGTTGAATGAGATGTGATGAGAAGTCAACCAAAGAATTCAGTAGTTCTGATTTATAAGTCCTTAAATATTTCCCAAACCATATTTGAGAAGACTGAAAAACATAAACAAGAACAAAAATGTCTTACCTCCCGCAATGACAAAATGGCTTAGGGCATTTTTATTTCGGTACACATTTAGACCAGTATTCACTGTGCTGGGAAGAAAGAAAACATAAAATTTAAAGCATATCCCCCTTACTTTCTCGACCACAATTTTCACTAAAGTGATAGGTATTAGAAATGCCTACTAAGTCAATTCCTGGTCTTAGTCTAGGTCCCGTCAATGTGTTCCTGACTACCAATATTCCCTAGGTTTTCTAGGTGGACCTTCTGTTGAAGAATGAACCAAAGAATTTCTCTTACTTAGAAACCTTGTCTCTACTTTGATAATAGGTGGAAGATCTCCATCCATGGATGCAAACCTATATCTGGACCAATCTTTTACATAGATAAAAGTTCTTGGGGAAAAAGGTATTATGAATCACTTTCATGTGGGTGTTTAGTTTTTAAAAATCTCACTTGCTCAAAAGATGTGCTCCCAAAATAATACTAAGACCTTTTGTCACAACTCAGAGAGAACTTACTTGAATATAGTCACAAACACTGTAGTTCTCCAACTCCAGCGCCAGCCATACCGGATGAAGCCTCGTGTGGCAGCACGATGTGCAGATTGCTAAAGTTAATGAAAAGGCTGTGAGGTTCCAAGACCCCTTAATACCTTCTTTATTCTAAAACTGTGGTAGAAGGATGGCTATGGATTAGGCAGGGACACCTAAACAGAAACATTATTAAGATCTCTAGAAATACCGTTTACTGAAACTTAAGCAAAGGTCCCATGTGCATCCTATTCTATCGGGAGATAGAAAAGGAACTAAGAATTGCCAGTGTCAACCAAGCAATCTATCAATGAGGCATAAACAGAGAATCTATGTGGCAAATGCCATGGCAAATATAAAGTCAGTATTAGACATGCTTTTTATATCCAAGAAATCTTGGAAAAAAGAAACCATAAAATAAAAAAGAAACAAAGAAATGGTAAATAAAAGGGTAAGGATGATAGTAATACAGAGAAAAGAGCAAAGAAAAGAGAACTGATATTTACTGCCCACGTTCTATGTAAAAGTTGTGTTAACATATTACCTCATTTAATCTTTACAACTTTTCTTTTAGGCAGGTGTTTCAGATTTAACTAAAGCACAGAGAGGAAGTTTCTAACCAAGATCACTCAGCCAAGAAGGAGTAAGTCAGAATTGGAAGACAGGTTGTCTGTCTCCACATCACCATGGAGCAAGTCTGGTACAATATCCTGAGGATATAGTCTAGATTTTGAGAGAATCCCTAAGTGGATCCTTAACTACTACAAGATACTGGGCAAGTCAAAACCTCTCTGAAGAGTATCAGTATGGACTCGTGGCTTTTAACAAATAGGCAGATAAATAAATAGATACAGATGTGTGTATGAATATGTGTACATAAGTATATATGAGCACACACACATTTCCTAGGGCTTATAGAAGCCATGATATCCCTGTAAGTGAGCATATGTAGCATCAAATCTTTGTTTTTTTAATGTTTTTATTTCATTTTTGAGAGACAGAGTGCAAGCGGAGAGACAGGGAGAGAGATACACACAGAACCCGAAGTAGGCTCCAGACTCTGAGCTGTCAGCACAGAGCCCGACGCAGGGCTCGAACTCATGAACTGTGAGGTCATGACCTGAGCTGAAGTCGGACGCTTAACCAACTCAGCCACCCAGGTGCCCCTCAAATCTTAGTTTTATATATAATTTTTCCACTAAAAGAAACTAGAACTCCTTGGTGATGACTAACTCTGGGGCTGGTACTGGAAAAGTAAAAGATGAGCCAGGAACATCTTGCTATGCCAAAAAATAAAGATATGCTCAAAGAACGATGGGGACATATAAAAAGAACAAAGGAGCTAGTTTAAAGGGCTCCAACTGTCCAAATCTAGGCCAATTTCAGCATCAAGATAAATAATGATAAGAATGGATTATAAACTACAGAGTAAAACAAGAATCCACGAGTCCACATTGATCGAAATAAATTATAAAAAGACAAATACAGGAGAAGGGAAAGCTCTTCCTTAAAGCTGAATATGAAGCAATAAATGTAGGAAAGATGGGATTAGAAAATAACCATTTCGCAACCACCACAGTATTAACTCTTTCAGGTAAGAGTCATCATCGAATACTAAAACTAAAGCATGGAAATTTGATGAAAAATAGGATATTTACATAGTCTCAAAGTATCTCCTAAGTATCCATAAGATATTCACTAATTACATTTACTAATTATCTTGATTTCAGCTCAGGTCATAATCTCAGTCCTGAGATCAAGTCCCACCTGGGCTTGCACTGGGTGTGGAGCCTGCTTGAGATTCTCTCTCGCTTTCCCTCTGTCCTTCCCCTGCTTGCACGTGTGCTCTTTCAAAAAAAAAATTTTTAATAAAAAATAAAAAAATTACAAAGGGAGAAAAATAGTAATTTTACAGTTGATAAACCTGGCAGAGACCATCTTAACCAAGTGCCAAAGTAAACATCATCAGTAAAGGGACAATAGATATCATGTGTTCCTGATATAATGTACTAAGTAAGAAGTACATTAAGTACATCTAAGTAAGAAGTAAGGAGTACTAATACCCCAATCTAGGGTATTCCTGCTAAAACACATAGCTGGAATCTAATCATGAGAAAACATTAAACAAATCCAAATTGAAGAACATTCTACAAAATAAATAGCCCACATGGGAATGCAAGCTGGTGCAGCCACTCTGGAAAATAGTATGGAGGTTCCTCAAAAAACTAAAAATAGAACTACCCTACGACCCAGCAATTGCACTACTAGGCATTTATCCAAGGGATACAGGTGTGCTGTTTCGAAGGGACACATGCACCCCCATGTTTCTAGCAGCACTATCAATAATAGCCAAGGTATGGAAAGAGACTATATGTCCATAGATGGATGAATATATAAAGAAGATGTGATGTGCATATATATGTGCATATATATATGTATATATATATATATACATATACATATATACATATACATACACACAATGGAGTATTACTTGGGAATCAAAAAGAATGAAATCTTGCCATTTGCAACTACGTGGATAGAACTGGAGGGTATTATGTTAATCGAAATTAGTCAGAGAAAGACAAATATCATATGACTTCATTCATATGAGGACTTTAAGAGACAAAACAGATGAACATAAGAGAAGGGAAACAAAAATAATATAAAAACAGGGAGGGGGACAAAACAGAAGAGACTTATAAATATGGAGAACTGAGGGTTACTGGAGGGGTTGTGGGAGGGCAGATGGGCTAAATGGGTAAGGGGCACTAAGGAGTCTACTCCTGAAATTATTATTGCACCATATGCTAACTAATTTGGATGTAAATTAAAAAAAATAAAAAATAAAAATAAAATAAAATAATAAATAAATAGCCCCAATCTTCAAAAATGTCACAATCAAGAAAGTTAAAGAAAGAGAAACTGTTCTATATTAAAAGAGACTAAAGAGGGGCCCCTGGGTGGCTCAGTAGGTTGGGCGTTCGACTTTGGCTCAGGTCATGATCTCACAGTTCGTGGGTTCGAGCCCTGCATCGGGCTCTGTGCTGACAGCTCAGAGCCTGGAGCCTGCTTTGAATTCTGTGTCTCCCTCTTTCTCTGCCCCTTCCATACTCCTACTCTGTCCCTTAAAAATAAACATTGAAAAAAAAAATTAAAAAAAAAAAAGAGAGACTAAAGAGGCATGAAAGGCAAATTCAACATCTGATCCAGTATTAGATGCTGGACCTGGAAAAAAAATTATTTTTATTTACTTTTAAAATAGGGGTGCCTGGGTGGCTCAGTCGGTTGAGTGTCTGACTCTTGGTTTTGGCTCTGGTCATGATCTCATGCTTCATGAGACTGAGCCCTACACTGGGCTCTGCACTGACAGCGTGGAGCCTGGCACAGAACCTGACTGGGATTCTCTCTTTCTCCCTCTCTCTCTGCTCCTCCCCCACTTCAGCTCCCTCTGAACACTCTCTGTCAAAATAAATGAATAAACTTAAATAAATAAATAATATTGGAGAGACGACTAGCAAAATTTACATAAAGTCTGAAAATAAGACAACAGTACTATATCAGTGATAATTTCCTGATCTGGATAATTATATAGTGGTTATATAAAAGAATGTCCTTGTTTTCAGGGAAATACATGCTGAAGTATTTATCATGACTATAACTTACTCTTTAGCAGTCACAAAAAATAATAATATGCATTATACAGAGAGAGAATGCTATAGTAAATGTGATAAAAAGTTAACATTTGGAGAATTTGGGTGATAGGTATATAGGAATTCTTTGTACTACTTTTACAACTTTTAAGGCTGACAGAATTTAAAAAAACAAAACAAAACCCAAACAACTAACTCTCTGAGCTGTAACTTCCTCACTTATACAACAGAGTTGATGTACAGATCTAACAAAAGAGTTAGCACTCTATAAACTGTAGAGTTATAAATGCTAATTGTTGTTTTAGTGTCCTCCAAGGAGACCCTGTGAATGGGGTTAATATGCTCTACAGCTAAGCCTTGATGATTTAGCTAGGGATTAGAAATATATTTCAGATACTATACTTGATCTTAGCCAAAAGACTGAGAAGTGATAGAAATATATTTCAGAAAGTAGAGCCATGGTAGTAATCCCTCTGAAGATAAGAAAAGTGGTCTGACAAACCATGTGTATGCTCTTTAGCATTAATACGTCTACTGTTAAGTGCAGGTTTTGTTTCTTTACTCTGACATGTTAACCCTTCCAACCCTACCACCTAACTGAATAGCTAAGTGTAAAGTGAATTACTAAACTAATATGCCCTCAAATACTTTGAGTGTCAGTACTTACCACAGCATCAAACCGGCTATGATAAACTTCTGCTTGGCTCTGCTCAACATAGTGCTGTTTAGCATGGATAAAAGCTGGTATTCCTCCATATGCCCAGCCAATGATGCCTGCTGAAATAGCCGCCTTATAAATATTCTCAAGTTCCTTTGAAGTTCTCTGCTGTTCACTAAGACATCAAAAAGACAATGTTGTTTGGGATTAGTTTATGGATACTGCTCTCCAAAAGACAGTACATTCAAAATGACCCCAATACTAACACTACCACATTTTTCATCATGGGCAGAATCTCCGGATTAATAAAATCTCCTGATGAATTAAATACCACAGTTATATCACAAGTAGCTCAAATCTCAGCCAAAATTAACCTATGCTGTTAGAAATCAAGCTATTGGTTGATTACCCTTAGGAAGATAGTGACTAGAAGGGGCACAAAGGGGAGCTTCTGAAATGCTGCTAACAGTTTCTCGGTGTTGGTTACACAGCTATGTTTAGCTTGTGAAAATTTGTTGATCAATATACTTATGTGTAAATAGATGCATATTATACTCCAATGTTTTTTTTTCTTTTTTTTTTTTTTTTAATTTTTTTTTCAACGTTTATTTATTTTTGGGACAGAGAGAGACAGAGCATGAACGGGGGAGGGGCAGAGAGAGGGAGACACAGAATCGGAAACAGGCTCCAGGCTCTGAGCCATCGGCCCAGAGCCCGACGCGGGGCTCGAACTCACGGACCGCGAGATCGTGACCTGGCTGAAGTCGGACGCTTAACCGACTGCGCCACCCAGGCGCCCCTCCAATGTTTTTTTTTCGAAGGTGGTTTTATTTGATGACTATTACAAGTCCACTACATCTCTGGAATCAGGAAGAATCTGTAAAAGCTGGATGCAAGGATCAAGATTTCCCTTTTTGAATTTTAAGCTAACTTTTGGAAATGACACAAACTTACGGATTTTAGGACAATGTATTCAAGAACAAAATCCTAGATTAAAAAAAAAAAATCAAAACCTGTCTTTCTGAATTCACTTTTATGCCATGCTCAGATTGGGCCTGTATGATAAAAAGCAACAAATGAGAAATCTCACTGTGCAATGGACACCACAGACCAACCTAACATAAGGAAAAACCACTGTTTACTTCAATTTGTTACTCTCAAAAGAAGAAATTAGAACTGATGATAAAGCTTTGAAGATGTTTCTAGAAGCTCTAATGAATAGCTAAGTTTTTAAGTATTATGTTACTATAAATGGCCCTCTAAATACTAAATGTTATTTACATTACTAAATCACTTTCTTCGGAGACTATAAGGTGTTTATCTAATTCTAATTATCAATAACCACATCTCTGAAATCAGAATCAGTGAGTCTTTACAGCTCCTGCATCTACAAGAGAAATCTAAATAAAATTTCTCAGAAAACTGTAATTCTTATACTTACTTAGGCCAATAGGAAAAAACTGCTATAATTTGAACCCTGTACTTTTCTTGTATAGTGAATAAGATCAAAAACATTTACCTAAAAGTTGGCCTATGACAGAACTCAGAAAAGAGAAAATGTAAAAGCTTAAAATTTAACAAGCCAGATGAATATGCTTTGCCTCCTTTTCACTCTGAAAAATTCCATGCCATAGGTGATATTTATCTCCATTTCATTTATTTGGCTCTAAGAAGTCCTATGGTTGGCCCAAACAGCTAATAAATGGTGAAGAAATAGCACAGTGGTGGAAAAGACCTAAACTACAAGTGACAACAGGGTTGTGGTTCTGGTTCTGTCACCCACTGTTAAGTGACCTGCAGCCAGATCACAATCTATGAACTTTAGTTTCCTCATCTATGATGGAGGGGAACATAGAAGTTAACCTAGATTACCTTCAAGTTTCTTTCAGCTCCAACATTCTGTGGTTTCCAAAGCTGATCAAAATAACACCCTTCTGTTATATACTATATAGGATCTTTCACAAGTATCTCAAGTAAATATTGACTGGAAGGATTGATTGGAAGGACCAATGCTGCCTCATTATCTTTAAAATAAAGATGATATTTCAATAAAGCAATTAAACACGATTCTGCCAACTCCTTGTCCCAACAATCTCAGCAACATAATAAAGCTTCAAAGTTAATTTAACCACCTGGTAACAGTGTAGTATTGTAAAGTATTTCATGAAAGGGCCATTTTTCCACCAATAATTGATAAATGATGAAATAAATGAATAAATGAAATGAGTTTTCCATTAAAGTGAATTCAGTTTGAAGTTAATTTTGTATTCTGAAATAACCTTATTTGTTGATCTAGCTCTTTTATAAAAATAAGACAATACTTGCTATTATTTTTTATATATTCATTATCTGACAGAATAAACATTTTACAGCTCTCTCTGCCGTTTCTCCAATCTCCATTTTTTTGGAGAGAAGGGGGAGCTATGGTCATGAAATACCAAAGTTTGGAATAAAGTGAAATGCGAAAAAAAATACTGGAGCGTAATCTCGCTGATGTGGATTCCAGGGTCAATTCTGACACTAATTAGCTCGGTCCAATTCTTCTAATGTGTAAAATCGGGGGATTACACTAAGACTATATTCTCTAAAAATGCTCCGACTTATGAGTTTCACCCCTACCATTTGTAAACTGTCCTGTCAATCAACAGAACTACTAAATGGCAATGTGAGGACACAAACTTGGGATACAAACATTACAACACCAAATCTTATTCAAAAACAAACCACGTCACTCAGGGGTCCTTCACCCCAGGATGACCCAGGTTGCAGGACAGCTCTTTGCAGTCCCCTCCCCACAGACTCTAGGCACTTTTACTCTTTGACAAACAGGTCCCGGAGGCGGTCCCATCCGGATTCCAGGTAATCAGGCTCTGGGACGTAGGAAGACAGCTTCTGGTTCTCCGAATCGGCAGCCACAGCTCTCGCAGCAAAAACCCGAGGGAAAGGACACAGCGCCCGGCAGAAGTAGCTCTGTGGCGCTGGCGGCCGCACCTCCATGGCCCTCACGGAACCTGCGGGCACACGCTTGGGTTCTCAGGGCTCCAAGGCCTCTGGGAGACGCCGTGGGAGGACAGTAAGGATAACGGCAGTAATAAATAGGTGAGTACCCTTCTACCAGGCCCAGCTAATTTGCTGCCAGGCTCGCCACCACATTCTAGACACCCTCCTCCCCAAGGCCGGCACTGACTTATGAAGACCTTGGATACACGAGACAGGAAGTCCCACCTTCAACGGGGCAAAGGCCAATAGGCGGGGCGACGGCGTAGCCGTAGCCAAGCACTTCCGCCTAGAGGCGGGACGAACCCAGTGTGCCTGGCCCGCCCCCCGGAAGTGAGTTGGCTCGGAGTAGCGTGGCCCCGTCGCCGGCCGGTTTCTTTGCCTGTCTTTGGGCTTTCTGGGCCACGTAAACCGGGTCTTCGTCAGTTTCC
The DNA here is from genome assembly GCF_022837055.1 of Prionailurus viverrinus. Classification (NCBI taxonomy): domain Eukaryota; kingdom Metazoa; phylum Chordata; class Mammalia; order Carnivora; family Felidae; genus Prionailurus; species Prionailurus viverrinus. Next base: position 94,082,765 of record NC_062569.1, read on the forward strand.
GGGAGGCAAGATGTTGTCACAGGCTGAAGTAGTTTAGCGTGTTTAAAACGCCAGAAATTCCACATAGATGAAAAAGAAAGTGGAGTGGGGAAAGGGGAAGACAATTCGCACAAATAGAAGCCCTACCTACTTTCACTTACGTAGTGAAGCCTCCGAGCTGGGCCGGGATTCAGTTTTGGTTTCAGAAAAAAACAGATGTCTTGGTGCCTGATAGACCGAGATTTCCAGAAAGCTCATTTGAAGAATCAGCTTTGGATAGTTCTTAACAAGGTGGGTTTTACCCTCCCCCTCTTTTCATATGCTTACTCTTCCTCAAAAGGCAAGACAACTGGAATTTCTTTGATATTCCAGCAATAATTTCCCTTCAGTACAGCCTGCGCTAACATATGCTTTGAGGTATTGTTTTTATTTTATTATTTTATTTTTTTAAAGGTTGCTTTATTTTTTTTTAAATCTTTTTTAATGTTTATTTCTTTTTGAGACAGAGACAGAGCATGAACGGGGGAGGGCCAGAGAGAGAGGGAGACACAGAATCCTAAGCAGGCTCCAGGCTCTGAGCTGTCAGCACAGAGCCCGACGCAGGGCCCGAACTCATGAACAGTGAGATCATGACCCGAGCCAAAGTCGGAGGCTCAACCATCTGAGCCACCCAGGCGCCCCAGGTATTGTTTTTATTGAAACACACGCATTTGAAGGTTGCGTGGGTGGCTCAGTCAGGTAAGCGAGGGACTTCAGCTGAGGTCATGATCTCATGGTTTGAGTTCCAGCCCCACATTGGGTTTGCTGCGGCCAGCACGGAGCCTGCTTGGGATCCTCTGCCCCCCCTCCCCCCCCCCCCCCCCGCTATTCCCACGACTTGTGTTCTCTCTCTCCCCCAACCCCCACCCCCCGCCAAATAAATAAACTTTAAAAACACGCATTTGAAATATTCCCAAATGGTTTGTGGAATTTCATTTTACTGGCAACCAAATATAGTCCCTTATTTTTTGCCAATCCTTACCCCTCCTTTATTCCCTTCTAGATGTAATTCAAAACTGCTACACTCTTTTAGTAGAATACAGTGAATAGAATTTCGGAATTTGATAGCTGGAATTCTAAAGAAAAGGCCCAGAGTAATTGACTACAGTCACCACCTGAATTAGTGACAGTCATCTGGGAGACAGGATTAGGTTAGCTCCCATCATAGCACTTACTATACTGCATCACAACTTCCTATTTGCTGATGTGTCTCAACAGACTAACTCTGAGGTCAGAGACCAGGTATATACATCTCTATATCCAGGACCTAGCATGGTGTCTAGCATATAGGTTGTTGAATGAAGAATTCAGATTCCCTGACTCCTGGCTTTGACTCCAGGTTGTTGTTTATCCCATATGGATAGGAGTGGGGACCAGGACAAAGTCTCAAGTCCTGAAAGCCCAAGAAAATGGCTGTGAAGTCTGTCATCTACATGTAGGAAAAGTTAAATGCTTGTGATGATTCCAGAATCATTCTGGGGTGCGGGAGGACTTTCAATAGTGGAGCAGGGATGTTGGGAAGTTACTAATGAAGTCATTTATGTACAACTCAAATGTCCCCAGAACTCACTAACCTGTAGGTACAAATGATGTCTTTAATGGGCAAATTTCACTAACTCCATAGCTACTTTCTTTGGGTAACTTTGTAAGGTTCCCTTTGCCACTTCAAGAAGTCCCCAGACCTTTGGTGACTGCTCACACTGTTCCTGCTATTCCATCTTAGCTTCTCAGATTCTACCTTCTGTCACACTCCCACACTCCTGTTTCTCCAAGCCCCGAGATCTTACTTTTTTTTTTATCACTGCAGAAATATTCCCCTTCCTCTGTTGTGTGCCCTTTTTGAGGGGTCTCAGAGCAATGCTAAGCCAAAAGGTGTTATGAGGTTTATTTGGACTACTCTGTTTCAGTACAGCTTTCTCCTCCCTAGCATGTGCCCTTGCCACTAGAGTAAAGGCATCAAGGAAGGATTTCAGTAGTCACCACACTACCCGGAACCACCATTTGCCTATCCTCAGCCCTTGTTGCTGAGTTCTACTCCTAGAACTCAATAGCTTCTTCTCCCATTGTGAGTTTCTCTTAGGGGTCAGAAGTTTTCCCTTTCCCTGCTAGGTTCTCACCAGATACTGCCCTTGCTACATATATTACAGTTTATTGTATTACATATGACAAACTGTTTTCACGGATAGAAAGAATGAATTTTGAGAATTCCCAAGGATTCCATTTACTTCATTTATTTGCCCCTCAAAGCATAACCCAATTTTTACCTCCATGAAGATTCCCCGTTATACTAGATGGAAATTTCTTCCTCCTCTGAACTCCAAATTCACATTGTATGAAAAATTGGCCTTATGATTAAGGCCTATGTCACCTTAGTCACCTTCTGCCTGTGATATCTCTCATATTGTTATTTACTTTATCATCTCAACCACAGAGCCCCTTGAGGATAGGAAGCCTGTTGTAAACATTTTCTTATTTCCCACTGTTTATGCACAGTAGATGCCAAGCAGTATTTGATAAATATTAATTTGTAGTTGTAGCCCTCTGCCTTACCCATAGCACCTTACATCTGGATGCAGTAGGATTATCTTAAGTGATGGCATAAATGGATGCATGGGAAGATGGATATTTATATACTTGTGTGTGTCCTTGTTTGTAGTCAGTGTAGGGGTCAAGGGTAGGGAAGTATCTTCTTTGGAGCTGAACCAAAGGAGCCCATTAAATTTTTTTCTCTTGGGAATTTCAGGCTGCAAGACAGAGCCTGGCAGTCTCTTGAACTGCATACAGTAGCACTCTAGAACAGTCCAAAACTCTTGCTGATGTTCCTGGAGTTTCCCTGCTTTCTTTCTTTCTAACTGCTATGAAATTTGTTTAGATTCTTTGAGATGCCCTCATAGTCTTCCAAATAAGTTCTTTTGCTTAAAGTAGCTAGAAGTTTCTGTTCTTGGCAATGAGGAGAACCTGACCTGCCACAGTAGAATAAGGCGTGACACTGACAACATCACACAGAGGATGCTCTCCAGATAAAGAAGAGCATGACTGTGTTATCCATGTATGCCACTTCATTCAAAAAAACTATTCTCTCTCTCTCTTTTTTTTTTTTCTAAGAAAAGTATGGCCTTTAGCCCTCTGAGGAGGAAAGGGTAAGTTTGGGTCCTACGTAATGTTAACAACAAACAACACAACCTTTACAAATTATGGGGATAAAAATTATTTTCAAAAACATACATTTTTCATATTGTTACACACCATCCTCATATCACCTATACTGAGGTAAACAGATAAGTATAAAATCTGAATAACATTTGCTGAATTTAAATACAAAGATTCCCTTATTGACTATTCAAAGGGCAGGTGAGAATCTGCATTGATCCAACTCTTACAGTCTTATCCAGTTCCCCTTAGGAGCAAATGGCTAGTCAATCTGTAAATAGGATCTAGTTAAGTCAACTGTCTCCATCCATCCATCCATTCTTCCTTTCAATGATTCTTTAGTATCTACTGTGTGAGGCACTGTACTGGATAATGGAGACCTCAAGATGAATAAAACATGATTCCCACCCATCAAGAAGCCTACAGAACAGTAGCAGAAATAGTCAAATAACCACAGTGTAATGTGATATATAACACAGGCACGAGCAAAGTTTTATCATAGCCCCTAACTGCCTAATGGAATGAAAGAAAGGATCCAGAGACAGGATGCTTGAGCTGGAACTTGAAGCAAAATGGGAAATTCACAGGGAAATGCAGAAAGCTCTTCATTCAAAGAAGAGAAAATTCTGTTTCTAGTTTAGTGACAGGAAAATTAAAACAGAGAAAGATAACATCTACTGGGACTTCATACTGACAAGGCAACACCACTGTACAACACAGAAATCCAGACTGCTTATCGTTAGACTTCTAGCACCTAAGGACATGGTCCCCATGAATTTTTAATGCTCAGAAACAAAACATCTAACTTTCAATGTCTGCCTTATTCTATGCAATGATCTTACCAAGGATATTCAACTCCTCCTCTAAGAAGGTCCTTAGACTTAAACATTTATGGAAGGGAGTTTAAAAAGCCAAATACTTGCGGCACCTGGGTGGCTCAGTTGGTTAAGCATCCAACTTCGGCTCAGGTCATGATCTCGTGGTTTGTGAGTTTGAGCCCCGTGTCAAGCTCTGTGCTGACAGCGCAGAGCCTGGAGCCTGCTTTAGATTTTGTGTCTCCCCCTCTCTCTGCCCCTCCCCTGCTCATGCTCTGTGTCTGTCTCTCAATAATAAATAAATGTTAAAAAAAATTATTTTAAAAAAGCCAAATACTTTCCTCACTAATGGAATAAAATCCCTGATTTTATATGACTGAACCTCACATTTACTAATTTTGAAACAAACTAATATATGGAACAGTTCTTAAGAAGCAAAGGAAAAGAGCAGATTTAATGTGGAAAAGTTGGGCCAAAGGGACAGAATGGTTCTGAGTCATCAAACTCTATGGGTTTTCATCTAAAAATTTTTCTTCACTTTTGACTATAAAAGGGAGAGCATCCTGAGAGATTAAACCACTATCCAAATGTGTTTTTCAAAAAGGGAAAAAAGGGAAAAAGAGGCACTCCAACATGGATTTGCACTGAAATATTTCCTACATGAGTAAGTGCTCAACTTGGATGATCTAAACCCCAATAACATTTCATAGATGAAGACACCTTGAGGTCCCTGCATGCCCTTGCGGCTGTGGACACTGCTGCCAATTTAAAGAGGAAAAATATTAAGGGTGTGTAAGGAGTGAGGAAAATTTGCTGTTTTGTGCACAGTTCCTTTAAAGAGTGAGGACTACTTTCTAAATTTATTAAGAGGTTTTTGTCTTTTTTTAAAATAGAGACCATAAAAAGAAGTAGTGTGTGAAGGCACAAAAAAGGGGAACTTGAAATCCAATTGCAATAATTACTCATGCAATTGGCCCCTTTCTCTGTGGCATTATAGAAACCTCCTGAGTACCAAAAAGCTTATGCTTTTACAAAAGAGAACTGCCACATCATTGCATGGCACAACTACTGCTTCCTTAGACCTTTCAGGAAATGATCCCCAAGTGGTTTTCACTAGCCCCATAGGGCTTCCTACATTAAAATACAGTGACCAAGATTAGCCTAGAATAACTGAACTGCAGAGATGAGTTATACTAGTTCCAAATGATTAGTTTTCTGCTCCAAATGATGGGACAAAGTATCCTCTGACGGACATAGTTGATTTCACAGTGATGGACATACATGTATGGATGATCTGAGGCACAAGCTGTGATTGGTCTTAAGAAAATGAAAGGTGGAATTGGGTTCAACACCCAAATCTCATGATTTCTGGTCCTTATTCAGCCAAAGCGTTGAGCTGCTCCGAGTCCATATTATACACATTTCTGATCTTTCTCAGTTGTCTGGGTGCAGCATGATAAGGAAAACCAGGTATTTGGCTTGATAACAGTATTCAAGGTAGAGGTGCCACGCTCATGGTAAGCTTCTCACCACAGGATATCTGAGAGCTGCTGCCAGAGAGGACTGTGGTCCAATGATGATGCCTAGAGTTCAGTTTTCAAAATTTTAGGAATAATCTGATCATAGCCTTTCCTTCTTGTTACATTATAGGACAGGAATTTAGAGTATTCAGTCAACAGGTTCTCCCAGTAACAGGTGATGTCATCCATCTGCAAGTGGTTCATAATAAACTGGCTTCCCCTAGAGACGAGATTAATAAGAACACTTAAAGCACAGCATTTAATAATACTAATAGCTTACATCTAAGTGCTTACCTTGTGCCAAGTCCTATTCAGATGCTTTATATGAATTAACTCTTTTGATCTGCAGAGCCAACCCTATAGCCATCATATCCACACACATGCACTTAGCAATAGAACTTAACTTTTTTTCTTAAAAATAAACATATAAAGAGTGAATTCTCAGAAATTTTGTACTTGTTTAATTACCTGAAAGATTTCAGTCTACTTCTATAAAGGATGGGCTTGGGACATATGTGAATGTGTGTGTTCCCTCTGGAAAGTTGTTTTTTTTTTTAATTTTTTTTTTTTAACGGTTACTTATTTTTGAGAGACTGAGAGAGACAGAGTGTGAGCAGGGGAGGGGCAGAGAGAAAGGGAGACACAGAATCCAAAGCAAGCTCCAGGCTCTGAGCTGTCAGCACAGAGACCGATGCAGGACTTGACCTCACAAACTGTGAGATCCTGACCCAAGCCAAAGTCAGATGCTCAACTGACTGAGCCACCCAGGCGCCCGCCCCCCAGTAAGTTTTAATTCTGATTATCTCTGTAGAATGAGAACGAAATCCAGATATCACCATGATAACAATAGTCATGTGACTTTAGTTGGGGATGATAAAGTAAAATAGATAAGGAAAAATGAATAGAACTTACCTTTCAGCAATTTCTTGAGCCATGTCATCATTTGCTTTTACAAAATGCAACAGCTCCCTAAAATGGAAAGAATCATTAGTCTCTAAAATATACACTGAGCTAAGAAAGACCACAGACTGAGGTCTATGGTTAATCTCTAGATAGGTGGATAATTGGTTATTTCTTTTTTATTTTACCTCATTTTTTAAAATGTTTTATTTATTTTTGAGAGCATACATGTAGGGGAGGGGCAGAGAGAGGAGGACAGAGGATCTGAAGCGGGCTCTGCACTGACAGCAGCAAGCCCAATGTGGGGCTCAAACTCACAAACCACCACATCACGACCTGAACCAAAGTTGAACTCTCAACCAACTGAGCCTCCCAGGTGTCCCTGTTTCTTTTCTAAAGCAAAGACATTTGGGTCCTTACAGGACAAAAACAACAACAACAACAAAAGCCCCCACACAGGCTAAAGGCAACCTGTTGTAGATTTGGGACATACTTGAGAAAATAGAGAAATATTCAATGATACACATCAAAAATCAATAGTGAAAAAAAATTACCCTCCTGTGTCTTGCTGTAGCCCCTAGAAGAGGGCCCTGGTCTCATGTTTCTGGGCCCTTTCCATATCTCTTCCTCGTTCCTCCCATCATGTGAGAAAATTGGCCTCAGCTTCAGTGGGGTCCTCACGTATCTGAAAGTCTCTTTGATAATATAACAACATCTAATATCCCTATCTTTAGTCTTTGAGAGATAAGCACTTTTCTACTGTGGACTGCCTGAACATTACATTTCAAACTAGCATTAGAGCGCTTTTTCAGATTAAATCTCACATATAGCCTAGTTGACTGGTAGCACTGTATATACAAACCACATAGAAAAAAAAGCTTTCAGGGCTCCTGGGTGGCTTAGTGAGTTAAGCATCTGCCTTCAGCTCAGGTCACGATCTCACGGTCTGTGAGTTCGAGCCCCTTGTCGGGCTCTGTGCTGACAGCTCAGAACTGGGAGCTTACTTCGGATTCTGTGTCTCCCTCTCTCTCTGCCCATCCTTTGCTTGCTCTCTGTCTCTCAGTCTCTCTCTCAAAAGTAAATAAACATTGAAAAATTTATATAAAAAAAAACTTTCAAGGGAAAAAGTCATCAGTAGTAAATGCCTTAAATGGCTGGGGACTTAGAGGCAGATTGGGGAGTCATTAGGCACTCTGCTTGGGGAGAGCCACTCACTGGACATTGGAGAGATCTGTTTTGACTGGGATATAGTGAACCCATGGCTTCAGTTGTGGATAGAAGAATTCAAGCCACTCATCACCAACATGGAAAACAAGGGAACCACACAGGAAGAGGTGTTTGAACCGGAAACTTGCGGCTACACCTCGAAAATTAAACAGATACCTGGGAAAGAAAGAGCAAAATATATTCAATACTATACACCTGCTACCACAAATAGGATCTTTTTCTTCTTATTCCCTCCTCCCCATCTCTCCTTTTATGACCCCTCTCCCTGCCCTTCCTATTTTCAGGTTTCAAGGACACATCTGCATGTCCCTGTGGGTTTCCAGGGGCTACTGGCTGTTTCAGGGAATGTCAGGTGGGGGAGAAAAGAGGATTCTTTCTCCAGACAGACCTAGAGAGGGCCACAAACTGGGTCTAGATAGAGAGATGTAAGGCTCAGATGGAGAGAGTACCTTACCCTTTCCTATGAGCTTTCCTGGGCCTAATGTCTCTAGTGAGTCATGGCTCCCCAAAGCCTTGTTTTTCCCCTGGGGTACCCCACCAAAAGCACCTGCTGTTCCCCTTCTGAACAGAATTCCTCTTCTGAATTCTGGAGAAGAAAACCAGGTATACCTAATCAATCTTCAAAGAAATGCCCCCTGGAAAAAAGCTATCTTAGAAAAGAACATGGTCTTTTCAGCATTTCTCACGCATGCACCCCTGTCTCCAACTAGAGTTGCTTCTACCCTAGAGTTCCCACTATGCAGTGTAATCAGCATTCACCTCTCTGAATCCCCCTACTTCCTCCTCCTGACCTGGTTTTACTTGTTCACCTAATCCTTAGTCCTGGCATTGAATTCTAACATTTTAGTTACATATGCTTTATTCATTTTGAAATGTAAACTTTTATTAATCTGATAAATACTTTAACTTTACCTATTGGTTGGATGGGGTGTAGAGAGAAGGAATCCCATCACTTTGGTTGCTAGCAGAAAGGTCTATGGAGGCAGGGACCATTTTTTAGGGTCTCTGCAGTTCCCACAGAACTCAGGTGAGAACCCTGTACACACAGCATGTTCTCATTAAACAACAACCAGATGAATTAATAGGACTTTCATAAACCCCAGTTGGACCTAGTATTAAAGTTCTCTCCCAAAGTGAAGCTATTCCAAATGTAATAGGGAAACCAAGAGTCAGGAGTCTTAGAAGTCTTACTTGTATTTGCAGTGATCCACAAGATGGACATCCTTAGCAGCTGGCTTCCCCAAGGTGTCCTTTAAGCGAAAAGGAAGTTATTAGTATTGAGAGTGGTAGTATTTATTGAAAAGCAGTATGCAGCAAACATAGTTAAGCATTCCATCAACACGACCTCATTTCATTGTCCTGAATAAACACATTCAGAGGAATTATTATCCCATTTTATACATGAAGAAGCCATGGTCTCGAAAAGTTGAGACTTGCTCAGGGTCACGTGGCCCTATGTAGAGGAGCAAGGGTTTTAACCTGGGCCTGTCTGATTTTAGAGTTTAAGCTCCCAGAGCCATGTGGATCCTTCTCTGAACTCAGAGATCCTAACCTACAGCACATTTCACTCTGTGTAAAGTATACATATACGAAGGTACAGGTGGTGGCTGGTGGGCTCAGAGGTAAAACCCACACACAGATTTTGTTGGGGACGGAAAGTATTTAAAAATAAAAATTCAAACCATTGCCAACATTTACAGGTGGTAAGATATTTCTTCCAAAAACCCCGATTTCCAACTTTTCTTGTAAAACATAAAAGGAAGGTCTGGTAAACTGAGCTCCTATTCCCTTGGCGGTGTTGACCAGACCTTTAGCTCTCTCTCCTGCTCACTCCTGTGGCCTCCTGGGGCATCTGAGTTTGAGACCCCCATTTATATCCCAGCTACCTTAGAAGATGGCAAACACTTTGATGAGGGAAACAAGTCTTGTTTGCTTTTGCAGCATCCCACAGTAGAGGCTGTGCTGAATGGATACACTTTTCATATTTTTCTTTTCTTTTTTTTTTTTTAAATTTTTAAATGTTTATTTTTTATTTTTGAGACAGAGAGAGACAGAGCATGAACGGGGGAGGGGCAGAGAGAGAGGGAGACACAGAATCTGAAACAGGCTCCAGGCTCTGAGCCGTCAGCACAGAGCCCAACGCGGGGCTCCAACTCACGGACCGTGAAATCATGACCTGAGCCGAAGTCGGACACTTAACCGACTGAGCCACCCAGGCGCCCCCATATTTTTATTTTTCAACAAAGTTTGTTAGACTTCATTTGCTCCTGTTTGATTACAACTATCACATATTACATCTCAGATGCACTTAGTTTTCCCACAAGAAGTTTAAAACTTCTTTTCATATCATCCTCATATGGCATTTGAAAATTTCAAATGAGGACATTTAGGGCTTAAAGTTCTTTGAATAAGGCAAGAAGTCATAGAAGACAGAGATGAACTCCAGCCTGAAGGAGCCAGTCATTGCTGGCATTGCCTTAGAATCACTTGGAGAGTTGTAAATAAATTAAGAATATCTTTACATTTCAATTAAGGATATCTTTACGTTTCAAATGCTTGAAAAATACCCAAAGAAGAGTATTTATGACATGTGAAAATTACATGAAATTCAAATTTCCATGCCATAAATAAAGTTTTACTAGAACACAGCCAGGCTCATTCATTTACATATTGTCTGTGGCTGCTTTCACACTGTGATGGCAGAGTTGAGTAACTACAACAAGACCATACAATCCACAAAGCCTAAAATATTTACCATTTGGCCCTTTCCATAAAAAGTTTGTGTCCTCTGGTTTAAACCTTAAAAGTAGTAAAAAAACAAAACAAAACAACAACAACAACAACAAAACAACAAAACAAAACAAAAACTACTACTCATAATATGGCCCAGAAAAGCAATGTGAGTTTGAAAGAATAATTTACATATATGCTAATACTAGTTTGTGGATCTTTCTCTACATTCATCTATCACTAAGAGGAAACCTGATCTGGAATTCTACCCAGGTGACAATGTTCTTTGAGTGAGAATGTTCACTGCTATGGTTCTATTCAGACAATTGTGATTACTTTCATAGATTTCCAGGCTTGGTTTTTGGTGTATTCTGCATCAACAAGTTTTGGGTTTTTCCGAGATAGAAGAATGAGAGGATCCCGTTCTGGACTTGTCCTATAAAAGAAGCATATGACATAAAACATGTGTCCTCCACCATAATACTGTTCCCAATCTCTAAAAAGTAAGCTGTAATTGGACCCAATGCAATGACTGTACACATAGATAGATAACTTACTGGTTACAGCAGAGGTGGGGGTGGGGGTGGGGGGGTACTGGGCCCTGTGCATATAGGTGTTCCTGCCTGTTTTCCTGGCTGTTTACCCTTCAGAGATGGGGAGTATTGGGCCCTTCTTTGCTTACATCTAGTCTTTAAGAGGATGTTGTTCTGAACTCTACAGGCATATCCCAGGGAATGAGTTCCCTTTTAGGATGGCTCATGTAGCGTCTATAATCACTAGTACTTACAGCTGTGTGACTAGGTAATCACCCCTCACCAAAATAGCTACATGACCTTTGTTGTGTGTATTTCGTAAAGTCCAGTGTAATATTTAAATTAAAAAGAAAAGGGCTAAAACCTGTAGAAAAAGTCCTAGTTATGGTCCAAGTAGGAGATGGTCCTGACATTTGAGAGGTCCTGGACACCTCTCCCACCCCCCCCCCCCCCCCGACCTGCCATGGACCCACTCTCTAGAAAAGCGGACATATCCCTATATAATTTATAGGAAGTCCTAGAACTCTTCAAGTCCACACATGGATCCCAAGTTAAGAAGCTGTGATCTCAAGATCTGAGAATCAAGAGAAGTTGATAAGGACCAGTAAGCAGTGCCTACTGGGCCTATCTACATTCTCAAGTTCACTGCCTCAATAGAGGGTATGATCTCCAACAAGGACTCACCAGGAAAATGACAAGACCCTTCTCCTTTCACGGTCCCTGTTCTGTTCATCTATACAACAGATGGTCTTCATGTATCTACATGGCAGGTACTGTTCTTGGCACTGGGGATGTGGGTCTGAGTAACATGGAGAGGGTCCTTGACCAACATTTCCCTTTCCCTCCTCCCTTTCTTCCCTGCTTCCCTTTCCATTTTCATCAGTCTCAGTCTGTGGTCTCCACCATTATTTGGCAGCCACATGGCCTCATGGAAAAAGGAGTCAGGAGATCTGGTGATGGTTCCTGATCCACCATTCACTAGCACAGTGACTAGAAGAGGTCCAGGTCAGAAGCTACCCATAGGACACTATAATCTCTTAGGCAAGAGGACAACTCAGCTGTTCTCTTCAACATACACTCAATGCCTAATATACTCATGGCACTCTAAATACCTATTCAATGAATAAATGAATGAACCTTACTTCTTTCAGTTCCAATTCAACTAAGAGTGATTTGGGCAAAAAATTTAAATTCTCTGTCTAAAATTCTGTGCTTCTACATTTATTTCTTAGTTATCTTAGTTTTCTCTTTGAACTAGAGATCTTCACACCCTCAAAATTGCTTATATTTTACAAATTTCTTTGTAAAATGCCAGAAAATATAGTCACCTTGATCCTCGGAAATATGCTGTAGAGTTTTTCTTCTTCCATGGCCACTGTGCTGCTGACCTAAAAATAGATTTCAGTTAGTTTCTATGTTTTTCTCTTAACCAAATGAGGACGTGTTTTAACCACTTCTGAAGATTAGTTCAGAGCTTTACATTTTTCATTAAGTCTGACTGAGGCTTTCAAAAGAAAGAGCCCTCAATGACATTGCATTTCCCTTTGTTGTTGCTTCATTCCTTTGGAAATGCTAGCCAATAATATCTACAATCTGTTCCTCCGTTAATAAGTTAACAACATTGAAAGAAAAGTTCCCAGCCCCTAAATGACATGTTTAGAGCTATTTAATGCATACAATCAGGATTTCTTCTCTGCTTTATGTAGAGTGGTGCTATTGATAAACTTAATAGGCAAAGAGACCTGCAGAAAATATCAGAAATTGAATTAAGGGCAAGAAAACAAATCACTTCTTGACCTCGTGTTTTGGATGCATAGGCAGCATCTTTAGAAACGTGTCTGATATTGCAAAGCACCCTGTATTCTTGAAACTGTCCTAAGTGCTCCATGAAACAAAGTCCCTGAAACTCAGGTCTCAGTACATACTACCATGACCAGCTTTTCTTGCTGAAGCTGCTAGTTCACAGATGCAGCATTTTTAACTTCCTTTGTAGGGGCCCTGCACAGGGTTGCATGGTGTCTTCCTCTGAGAAATGAGGGGGACAGCTGAATTGGAGTTAATGAGGGATTGCTGGACTATTTACCATAATGGAGAGACTTAGGATATAAACTTTTTAGGTAGAAATACTTTTAAAGACATAAATGTCACATTACTCAGCTTCTCTCAGCTGAGAGCATTGCTCATTTTCATGGCCTATCTCATAGGTTTTCCTTGCTATACCATCTTTTCCTGATTCTACAATCCAAAGCCAAAACTATCTCTCATTGTGCCCCATACTCCCTCCCACCGAAACATAAATGCTATACCACTGGGTTATTTTTGTTTACTGGGTTTTTGTTTTTTACTGGAAATATGGTATATGCTCATTATATAAAATTCTTTTTTAAGTTTATTTTATTTATTTTGGGGGGGGATGTGAGTAGAGGAGGAGCAGAGAGAGAGAGAGAGAGAGAGAGAGAGAGAGAGAATCCCAAGTGGGCTCTGCACTGTTAGCAGAGGTTTGATCCCATGAACCATGAGATCATGACCTGAGCTGAAACCAAGAGTTGGACCCTTACCGACTGAGCCACCCAGGAGCCCCTATATAAAATTCTAATGGAAAAGCATAAAATAAAAGTAGAAAAATCATCTGGAACCCTCCTGCCCGTAGATAACCATTTTTACCAATTTAACGTCTCAGTGAAGAATTTCCTTCCAATCAAGTCTCCATATCAGTGGTTCTCAATTGGTGACTTTGCCCCGTTCCCCAGAAGACATTTGGCCATGACTATAGACATTTTTGATTGTCACTACTGGGGGAGTGCTACTGGCATTTAGTGTCATTAAGACACTAATGGGGTGCTGCTAACTATCCTGCAAGGACAGGATAGTTATGCACAGGACAGACCCCTGCAACAAAGAATGATCCTATCCAAAATGTCAATACTACCAATATTGAGAAACCTTGCTCTATATAACGCAGTTATTTTATATATATTATATATTATATATTATATATTATATATTATATATTATATATATACCCATTCTCACAATGCTTGAGGTGGTTTTGTTATCCCTAATTTACAGCTGAGGCTCTTGAGAGGGTAAGCAGTTTGCCCAGAGTCACACAGCTGATAAGAGCCAGAGTATAAACCCAGAGTCCCTGTTTTTAAGCCCTATGCTACCTTTACTTTGCATTCAGGCACAACATTCTGTTTTATAGCCATGCCATAATTCACTTCATTACTTATTCATGGGCTTTTAGGTAGTGTCTAACTCTTTGCTTTAAGAAACAATACTGTAGTGAATATCTTTGTGTACCTACCTTTACATACTTGTCCAATTAACTCTTTGGGATAAATTCTAGAAGTGAAATGGCTGGGTCAAAGATATATACATTTTATATTTTGATATACGTTGCCAAACCACCCAACTAAAAAAGTATCAATTTATACTGAAATTCTGAGTATAAATTTCCTTGGTCCCTGGGAAAACTGTATTTAATATACACAGACTTGTACCATCTCTGTTTTCTCTCTCCCTCATTCTTTCTACCCACCTACTTACCCTCAAAAGACCTATGTTAGGACTTTTTTCCCCAGGCAAGTGCTAAAAGTAGCCAACACAGCCTAGGGCTGCCCCAGACCTCTTTTATAACCATCCTCCCTACCTCCTATGACAGTAGAGACATAAATCTTTAAAATACAGAAACAGTGAATTCTTCTACGGAGTGAAAAGTAAGTCAATAGGGACAAACTCCCAAAAGATTAGAAAAAATAGCAGGCAGACATCAATGCAGATAAACAAGGAGATTTTTAAAGTTTCAAAGTAAGAAGTGAAATCACATAGCTAGAGCTTTTGAATGGAAGGCTCTAAAATATAAAATTATAATTCTGGGGGCACCTGGGCAGCTCAGTCGGTTAAGCGTCTGACTTTGGCTCAGGTCATGATCTCACGGTTTGTGAGTTCGAGCCCCACATCGGGCTCTGTGCTGACAGCTCAAAGCCTGAAGCCTGCTTCGGATTCTGTGTCTCCTTCTCTCTCTGCCCCTCCCCCACTTGTGCTCTGTCTCTCTCTATCAAAAATAAATAGATGTATTAAAAAATCTTTTTTTAAATTACAATTCTGCAATCATGAATAAATTCACCTGAAGAATAAGAGGGGATGATATCAAAAGAAAAATATGTTCTTGTAAGTTTAGATTTTAAAACATAATCAATCTCCCTAAAATAAGCTTAGTGGTTTTCAAGGGAGGAAAAAGAGTACGTAGTGGAGGAACTGGTAACAGCTTGACTAGGTGATCAAAATTAATATCTCTAAAGAGTTAAGGATGGGGGCACCTGGGTGGCTCAGTTGGTTAAGCATCCGCCTCTGGATTTCAGCTCAGGTCATGATCTCACAGTTTGTGAGACTGAGCTCTGTCAGCACAGAGCCCAGATTCTCTTTCCCTTTCTCTCAGCCCCTCCCCTACACACTCTGCCTCTCTCAAAATAAATAAATAAACATTAAAAAAAAAAAAGAGTTATAGATGGATGCAAAAATCACTTAGGTAAGTATTAAGGCCAGCAATGCATAAGCTGAATCTAATCATGAGGAATAGACAAAACTAAACTGAAGAACATTCTATAATGTATGTGGCCTGTATTCTTCGAAATGTCAGTGTTATGAAAGAGAAAGACAGACTGAAGAGCTGTTCCAGATTACAGGAGACTAAACAGAAATAATAACTAAATGCAACACATGAGACTGGATTGTATCCTGTACTGGAGGTAGAATGTGCCATACAGGATATTATTGGGATAATTAAGTGTTGTACCAATATTGTTTCCTGAATTTGATAATTGCAGCATGGGTATAAAGGAGAATATCCTTGCTATTAGGAAATACACACTAAAGTATTAGGATGTACAGGGTCATAAGGTATGCAACTTACTCTCAAATAGTCCAGAAAACAAGAAATTATGCATATATTACACATAGCCTAAAAGTCTATCATAGAAAATAATGAGGTAAATTATTATCCATGCAATGGAATACCATGTAACTAATAAAAATAATGAGGTAGTTTCATATGTACTGACATGGAAAGATCCCTAAAACACACTAAGAAGTGGGGGGAAAAGATGCCGATGTTAGACATACTTCTTTATTTTTATGAGCATATATAGGTTTCATAATCAGAAAAAAAGGTTGTTTTTAAAGATTTAAAAAACAAAGTAGGGTGCCTGGATGGCTCAGTTGATTAAGTGTCCGACTCAATTTTGGCTCAAGTCATGATCTCACAGTTGTAAGATCGAGCCCTGCATGGGGCTCTACACTGAGCATGGAGCCTCCTTGAGATTCTCTCTCTCCTTCTCACTCAGCCCCTTCCCTGCTTGTTCTCTCTCTCTCTGTCTCTAGAAAGAAAGAAAGAAAGAAAGAAAGAAAGAAAGAAAGAGAAAGAAAGAAAGAAGAAAGAAAGAAAGAAAGAAAGGAAAGAAAAGAAAGAAAGGAAGGAAGAAAAGAGAAAAAACAAAGTAGATGGATAGCAGGTAGAAAAAGAGCTACAAAAAAGATGAGTGTAAAAAGTGTATTTGCAAGTACCTGAAAAAAAAAAAAAAGGATTAGATAACTAAAGCCAAGAATAACTTGAAGAAAAACAGGTTAAAAAACTTGTTATTTTTCCCTCTGGAGAGGATGGGTAAGGTTAATTGGTAATGTGGAGAAGATAATGCACTTGGATACCAGGACTTCAGGCCTAGATTGGTTCCTGACATTGACCAAGTCACTCAACCCCTGAAATAAAGAGTTGGAAAGGACAATTTCCAGTTCTAGTTCTGTGAAGTATGAGACCAAGGTATTTTACAAAATCATTTTCAAAGTACACCTACCAGATAACAGACTCATTTTTTACCTGGTGGCTTTAACCGCCATTGAGGACTTCAGCCCTATGTGTTTCTTTAGAAAAGGGACATTCTTTTCACCCCCTTTGAATCTCCAGCCACACATGGTACAGGTGATAGATATTTGTGGAAATGAAGTTAAATTAAATTTTTGCTTCCTCAATGGACCTGAGAGAGGACCTATAAAGACTGTATTTCTTCTAGAAGTTTTCTAATTAGGTATCAATGTTGTTTAAATAATAAATGCAAAATGTAGCTAGGTAAGAAATACCTATAGCTTGGATGACATGGACAATCTAAATTCTGAAATGACATCAGATAGACTCAACAGCCCAAGCATGTCTCAGTCATGAATCAGGAGAATCTGGAATAAGTTTGTACTTGAGATAATTATGGGACAATATGTCCTCCCCATCTCCACCTTAAGGACTTAGATCTAAGTTATAAAGTACATTTATGTTCCTCCTAGTAATTTTCTATTCTCCCCCACAACATGGTCATTCACTTTTTTCAAATTATGAAAGTAATTCACTCTTATTTGGAGAATCTTAAAAATACAGAAAAATTTAAAGAAGAAAAGAAAAGGCTCCTATACTCCTTTCCCCAAAGGCATTACTGATACTTTAGGGTAGGCTCTGCTCTTTTCCTATGGATGGGTAAATATTTTATACACACACAAAATTGCTTATGCTATAGTTTTCCTTTTGTTTTTAACTTAAACAAACATTAGTTTATTTCAAGAAGACCTACAAAGAAGGACAAATAAAACCTCTCTAAAGGACCTACCTTACCAGATCTTCTCTGAAGAGGTCCCACCGTCCAAGACCTGTAGGATAAATTGGCCAAACAGCAGGCCCCCCTTCCCAAAATGTCCAAGCAGGATACATGATATCATGGTACTCTGATGTCTTCAACAGAAACAGAAAGGTTGTTCTACATCAGTCTCAGAACAGAGAGAGAAGAATTAAACTACAGTCATGCCACAGTATCTGGAAAAAAGTCTTGCTCTAGTATTAAATTGCCAAAAATATATTTTCTGTTGTCTGCAAAGTCTGGACTCTAGACATTAAAAGAGAAAAATGACCGTGGGTTAAAAATCATGGGCTCACTGAATCCCAGAATTTAAAATCTCATTAAAGGTCAACTTTTCCAGTTACCCAAAGTTCTATTTGTTAGGGTTTTTAGTTTAAGGAAACAAAATACCTAACTCTGAATCATCACACAGCTCTCTTATCTTTTAACTGCTATTACATTTGGAGTATATACTGTCTTACCAGTTCCTGATTATTTCCTAGATGGATCTTTTGAGAGCAAGAATCACAATTAAATGGTTAAAATGGTAAGGGCTCTTGAAACAGATCATCTGGGTTTGAATGCTGACTCAAAATGCTGACTCTACTTCTTTCCAACTCTAGGCAAGTTACTTAATTTTTCTATGCCTGCTTTATCTTTATGAAGGGAGAAATAATACCAATAATGTTACCTATCTAATGGGCTTACTAAATGAGTTAGTACATGTGAAAAACTTAGACCAGTGTTTGGTACATAGTAAGTACTCAGTAAGTGTTCATTAGTGTTATCTAATACTGTGGTACTGTTGAGCTCGCCCTGGTTGGTCAATAAATTATTATTTGTTGATCAGGACCAGAAGTGCTGATGGGCAGAATGGGAGAAAGGGATATTATCCCACATCTTTTGAAAAAAGTTTTAAATCATTTGTTCTCTTTTTATGATTACTTCTGTTAAAACTCTGGCCTGATAAACCTCTAACTCTTCAGTAGTTTCACTGGAATTACACATGCAATATGCTGTTTGCCTTTCTCAAATACTTTTGAAAAATGGTATGTGATTCATAAAGCAGCTCAGACATAACAGCTGCTCAATAGAAGCTGTACAATTACTATAAAGTTGAAAGACTAAAAGCTTTCTCTTGGGAATTAGAAGTCACTGGCTTAGAAACAAAAAGAGAAGATGAAAAGAAAGTATACATACACAGAAACAACAAATAGATAACAAGCATAAAGTCGTTACTGACTTACATGGGAGCTTCTATCTGTTCTTCTGGGAGGGTTTCATGACAAACAAGAAAACCAAGCACTTTTGAGAAATGAGGCTAAATCATGGGAAATGCAACACAAATGTGGCCTCAGCCCATCTGCAACACAGTAAATACACAAGTCTACAGAGAAAGTAAACTGTGATAAAGAAAAAGTGGGGATAAAAGGTCCCTCTTTGGAGAAACCACATCCGAGATGGTGCTCCTTTTCTCAAAGTCCATCGGGTTTTCCTAAACCCTCCCTTCCCCCATAGAATCTTCCACCCATTCTCTTCTAGCCCTCCCACCCCACCCCTAAATGTGGCCATACCTAGTCTCAAGGGAACCAAGGCCCATGCCTTCCAATACACATTTGCAACAACCTGGGCACTGAGAAGATATTAACTATCTCAAATTCTTCAAGTCCACAGGTGTGAACTAGTACTCCTATTCCTCCATAGCTAGACTCAAAGCTCACCCTCTCACATATTCCTCTTGGATATCCCAGACCTATCCCCTCAATGTACTGCTTCAGCACAAACTGTGTGGAGTTATCCACCACCTTCAGCTTCACTGTTAGCCATGCTGGGCCCCTGGGATACACTGACAGATAGGACTACACACACACACACACACATATGGGAGTTCAACAAATAGTTTTTGAATGAAGGTGTTCTCTAACTCCAAGCCCATGAGCTATTTTGAGCCACTCTCTCCCTATGTTCTGTAGGATCTCTAAACCTTTCCTTCAATGTCCTATCAGTTCTTTAGGTGTCCATTATTCTCTCCCCTTCATCCCTAGACCTATAGACACTTAAGCAATCTTTTTACCCATTTCCTCAGTCTTATTGCTCAGCCACTGTGAAGCTAAGAGGGACACAGTCCAATTCCTGGACCTCAGGCGTCACCCTCACCATTACCCAGCAGATTCTGTCATAGGACAATCATCTCCTACTCATACTCTAGAGGAACACCTCCCATCTCCCCATACATCTCTCCCTATACTTACCTTACTGAAGGAGAAGACTGGAATGGCAGGCTCCATCCATTTAGGAACCTGAGGATAATCTCGTACATTGATCACCATTTCCATGTCAGGGAGGCGTCCGATAACTTCCAAAATAAAGTGTTCAACACCACTACACCTGTCAACCAGAAATACCACATATTCACCAGATCAGTGCCTACTATAGGACAAGACATGGTCCCATTCACACTTTGAAAGCCCATGTTCAGATCGTCAGCCTTCTGCAAAGTTTCCTGAAAGCAATGCTTCTAAAAGGACTTTTCTACTCTCTTATATTGTGCAAGGCATCTTTCCTAGCTAAACTGCTCCAGCTTACAACACTTCATGAAGTTTTCCAGTTAGATCATAAGTCTGAAAGATGTATTATTGCTACTCCTACCACTTTTCCTCTATTCATCCCTAGTTTTTAAAAATTTCCTCTTTAGTTTAATTAGGAAGCAAGATACAAATTTTGATAGTAACCAGAAAAAGCTAATTCTCTAAGTGTGTCCCTAGGGCTTTGCCTCTCACAAAGACATTATATTTATATCCACCATAATTAAGTTTCATAACTTAGGAGGAAAGATAGGAAAACTTTTATTGCCTTTGAGTTGAATACTTCAGAACACTATCAAAATCAGTTTTGCAAGCCAGAAAGAATGTTATGTACACAATCACAAAGACTGTAATACAGGCATACTTGAGAGATACTGTAGGTTTGGTTCCAGACCATCACAATAAAGCAAATATGGCAATAACACAAGTCAAGAGAATTTTGGGGTTCCCAAGTACAATAAAAGTTACGTTTATACTATACTGTGGTCTATTAAGTGTGCAATAATAGTATTATGTCTAAGAAAACAATGTGCATATCTTAATGAAAGACACTTTATTGATAAAAAATGCTAAGAATCATCTGAGCTTTCAGCAAGTTGTGATTACTGATCACAAATCACCATAACAAATATAATAATAATAAAGTTTGAAACATTGAGAAAATTGTTCCAAAATATGACCCAGAGATGTAAAGTGAGCAAATGCTGTTAGAAAAATGGCACCAATAAACTTGTTAGATGCAGGGTTGCCACAAACCTTCAATTTATTAAAAAAATGCAGTATCTGCAAAAGGCAATAAAGTGAAGCCAAATAAAACAAGGTTTGCCTGTATACTTTTCTGGCTGGACTCCCCAGGAACCCTCAGAGGAACTCTGGAAAGAGAGGATACACTGGCAGATTAGCTTTTCTGCCCCATCCCTTGAGGTCCTGACCACCACTATCCTGGAGGGAACATTACAAGGTTTGACCAAAATTTTCCAGTAGCATATAAATGACTGATTCATAAAATTGATTTATATAGAGAGAGGTAACTGCAAAAAATATCAATGATTCATAAACGAAAGAAAAGATGCTCAACTGTATTAAAGAATGTCCCAGAAGCGCCTGGGTGGCTCAGTTGGTTAAGCGTCCAACTCTTGATTTTGGCTCAGGTCATGATCTCATGGTTCATGAGATTGAGCCCTACATTGAGCTCCATGCTGTGTGTGGAGCCTTTAAGATTCTCTCTCTCTCCCTCCCTCTGCCCCTCCCTTGCTCCCCAAAACCCAAACTTGTAAAAACAGAGAATGAAATGGTGGTCACCAAGGGATGGGGGGAACAGGACAGATGCTGCTTAAGGGTACAAACTTACAACAAGTAGTGAATATGCCCTAGAGATCTAATGCACAGTATAGTGAATATAGACAACAATACTGTATTATAATCAAACTTGCTAAAAAACCAAAATTTAATTATTCCAACTACTAAAACGAAAGGATAATTATGTAATTAGTGCTACAATGGCAATCATATATTATATAAATGTGTCAGATTAACATGTTGTGTACCTTAAATGTATATATTATATGTCAAATATATTTCAATTAAAAATTTATTTATTTTTTTAAATTTGTTTTTAATGTTTTATTTATTTTTGAGACAGAGAGAGACAGAGCATGAACGGGGGAGGGTCAGAGAGAGAGGGAGACACAGAATCTGAAGCAGGCTGCAGACTCTGAGCTGTCAGCACAGAGCCCAATGTGGGGCTCGAACTCATGGACCATGAGATTGTGACCTGAGCTGAAGTCGGATGCTTAACTGACTGAGCCACCGAGGTGCCCCTCAATTAAAAATTTAAAAACAAAGTATCACTATGACAAAAAAAAAAAAGTGCTGTTGAAGCTAGGTGCTAGTCTTCACCAATCAGACTGACAAAGATCAGAGTCCAATAATACACAGAATTGATGAAAGTATGAGGTCTATTGTGAGCATGTAATACAAGGGTGGTGGAAGTGAAAATAGGCACAACTTTGGGATGGCTGGCTGGCTCACTGGGTGTCATGGGTTCAAGCCCCATGTTGGGTGTAGAGATTACTTACAAAACAAAAAAGAAAAAGTATATAAAGAAGAAAATAGGCACAACTCCTTTGGAAGACAGTCTGCTTCTATTCATCAAGATTTAAAAAACACATTAGTTGGCCTACTAATCCTACTTGTAGGAATTGAGCCTGCAGATATAATTACATGAGTACTCAAAGGTTTAAGTTCACTACAGCATTGTTTACATGTGTTGAAATTCAAAGGGGAATGGTGGAGAATAATTTAAATGTCCTTTGATAGAGGGCTGAATAAAGAAATCCACACAATGGATCAGTATGGAGCCATGGAATAGTGAGATATACTCTATGTACTCATAAGGAACAATTTAAAAATATGTTATATGAAAAAGAAAAGTAAGTTGCAGAACAGAAGATACACATGTTCTATTTTGTTGATGAGTCTAGACAACTGTATATGCATAAACTATTTCTAGAAGGATATACAAGAAACTTGTAATCGTGGTTGTCTTTTGAGAGGAGGACTCAGGGACTAGAGGTTTGGGGGTTGAAGGTAGTAGAGAAACTTCCATTTCCTTGTTCATATTTTCAGGTTATCTAAATATTTTACCATGTGCAAGGAACAGTCCTTTGATGATAAAATAAACAAATAGAACTAGTTAGAAGTTTAAAAAATATAATGTTGCTATACATTTACATTTAACAGCTAAAACATTTTGTTTTCTTTCATGTTCAGCTTTTAAAATAGCACTCTTTCACAAACTGTATAATGCCGTTTATGATTCCTTTTATATAAAACTCTAGGAAATGATCTATAATGACAGAAGGCAGATCAGTGGATGCCTGAGAATAGGGGTAAAAGGACAGCATGGCAGGGAGGGGTAGGAGAGAATGATTGCAAAGAGGCACAAAGAAATTTTTGGGAGTGACAGATACATTCATTATCTTGGTGTATACATACAGCAAAACTTATCAAATTATAATTGTATTAAAAAGAATAAAATACCAAAAAAAGGAATAAAATATCTAGTCATAAATTTAACTAATGAGATAGAAGACCTGTACTCTGAAAACTGTAAGACATTGATGGAAGAAATTTAAGATGACACAAATCAATGGAAAAATATACCAGGCTCATTGATTGGAAAAATTAATATTGATAAAATATCCATGCTACCCAAATCTACAGATTCAATGCCACTATCAAAATACCAATATCATTTTTCACAGAACGAGGACAGATAATCCTAACATTTGTATGGAACCACAAAAGACCCTTAATAGCCAAAGCAATCTTGAGAAGGAAGAACAAAGTTGGAGGTATCACAAGCCCAGGTTTCAAACTATACTACAAAGCAATAATAATCAAAACAGTATGGTACTGGCACAAAAATAGGCACACAGATCACCAGAACAGAATAGAAAGCCTAGAAATAAACCCATGCTTGTATGGTCACTTAATCTTTAACAGAGGAGACAAGAATATACAATGGAGAAAAAAATAACCTCTTCAATAAATGGTGTTGGGAAAACTGGACAGCTACACACAAAAGAATAAAACTGGACCACCTTCTTACACCATATACAAAAACAAACTCAAAATGGATTAAAGACCTAGGTGCAAGGCCTGAAACCATGAAACTCCTGAAAGAAAACATAGGCAGTAAACTCTTGGACACTGGTTTTAGCAATATTTTTTTAGATCTGTCTCCTCAGGCAAGGGCAACAAATGCAAAAATAAGCAATTAGGACTACATCAAACTAAAAAGCTTTTTCACAGTGAAGGACACCATCAACAAAACAAAAAGCAACATACTGAATGGGAGAAGATATTTGCAAAATATCTGGTAAAGGGTAAATATCAAAAATATATAAAGAACTCATTCAACTCAACACCAAAAGACAAATAATCCAATGAAACAATGGGCATAGACATGAATAGACATTTTCCAAAGAAGATGTACAGATGTCCAACAGACACATGAAAAGATACTCAACATTACTAATCATCAGGGAAATGCAAATCAGAACCATAGTGAGATATCATCACCAGTCAGAATGGCTATTATCAAAAAGATAAGAAATATTAGGGGCATCTGGGTGGCTCAGTTGGTTAAGCATCCAACTTTGGCTCAGGTCATGATCTCACAATTTGTGGGTTGAAGCCCTGTGCCGGGCTCTGTGCTGACAGCTCAGAGCTTTGAGCCTGCTTCAGATTCTGTGTCCCCCTCTCTCTCTTGCCCTCCGCTACTTGTGCTCTGTCTCTTTGTCTCTCAAAAATAAATAAACATAAAAAAAATTTCTGGGGCACCTGGGTGGCCCAGTTGGTTGAGCATCCAACTTCGGCTCAGATCATGATCTCACTGCTTGTGAGTTCAAGCCCTTCATCGGGCTCTGTGCTGACAGCTCAGAGCCTGGAGCCTGCTTTGGGTTCTGTGTTTCCCTCTCTGCCCCTCTCCTGTTTGTGCTCTGTCTCTCTTATGTTTTATTTTGTGTAAAATAAAACATAAAAAAATAAAATAAAAATAATTTAAAAAACATTAAAAAAATTTTTTAAGTATTAAAAAAATAAATAATAATTGTTGGAAAGAAACGATACGAAGAGAACCCTCATGCACTGTTGGTGGGAATGCAAACTGGTGTAGCCACTGTGGAAAACATTATGGAGGTTCCTCAAAAAATTAAAAATGGAAATACCTATGATTTGGTAATTTCACTTCTGAGTATTTACCCAAGGAAAACAAAAATACCAATTTGAAAAGATATATACACTCTTGTGTTTACTGCAGCATTATTTATAATACTACATATGGAAGCAACTTAAGTGTCCATTGATAGATGACTCGATAAGATATAATACATATATACATATATATATAATACATATATCTACATGTATATAATGGAGTGAATATATATAATGGAATGAATATATATATGTACATATATATATAATGGAATGAATGAATATATATGTAATAAAATGAATGAATACATATGTGTGTGTGTGTATATATATACATATATATATATATATATATATAATGGAATATTACTCAGCCATAAAAAAGAATGAGATCTTGCCATTTGAAACAACATGGATGGACCTAGAAGTTATTATGCTAAATGAAATAAGTCAGACAGAGAAAGCCAAATACCATATATAAAAAACCTTAATAAATAAAAATAAATAAAACCTTATGATTTCACTTACATGTGGAATCTAAAAAAAAAAACACATGAATAAACAAACAAAAAGCAGAAACAGACCCATAAATACAGAGAACAAACTGATGGTTGCCAAAGCAGAAAGATGTGAGGGGATGGGCAGAATGGATGAAGGTGGGTAGGAGATACAGGCTTCCAACTATGGAATAAATAAGTCATGAGGATAAAAGGTACAGCATAGGAAATACAGTCAATGGTATTGTAATAGTGTTGTATGGTTACAGATAGCAACTACACTTGTAGCAAGCATAGCATAGCATATAGAATTGTCCAGAATCACTATGTTATTCACCTGTTACTAACGTAACATTGTGTGTCAACTGTACTTCAATAAAAAAAGTCAGGAAGATGAAAAGTATAGCATAGGGAATATAGTCAGTAATATTGTAATAACATTGTATGGTGACAGGTGGTACCTACATATATTATGGTAAGCATTTTACGATGAATATACATGTTGAATCACTATGTTGTACACTTGAAATTAATATAATATTGTATGTCAACTATACTTCAATTAAAAATTAATTTTTTAAAAAGATAATGAACACAAAAAACTTACCAAGTTGTATACTTTAAATATGTGCAGTTTAGGGAAACCAAAGCAAAAATAAACTATTGGGACCTCATCAAAATAAAAACCTTCTGCACAGTGAAGGAAACAATCAGCAAAACTAAAAGGCAACTGACAGAATGGGAGAAGATATTTGCAAATGACACATCAGATAAAGGGTTAGTATCCAAAATCTATAGAGAACTTACCAAACCCAACACCCAAAAAACAAATAATCCAGTGAAGAAATGGACAAAAGACATGAATAGACACTTCTCCAAAGAAGACATCCAGATGGCCAACCGACACATGAAAAAATGCTCAACATCACTCATTATCTGGGAAATACAAATCAAAACCACAATGAAATACCACCTCACACCTGTCAGAATGGCTAACATTAACAACTCAGGCAACAACAGATGTTGGCGAGGATGTGGAGAAAGAGGATCTCTTTTGCACTCCTGGTGGGAATGCAAACTGGTGCAGCCACTCTGGAAAACAGTATGGAGGTTCCTCAAAAAATTAAAACTAGAACTACCCTACAACCCAGGAACTACAGTACTAGGTATTTATCCAAGGGATACAGGTATGCTGTTTCAAAGGGACACATGCACCCCAATGTTTATAGCAACACTATCAACAATAGCCAAAGTATGGAAAGAGCCCAAATGTCCATTGATGGATGAATGGATAAAGAAGATATGGTATATATATACAGCAGAGTATTACTTGGCAATCAAAAAGAATGAAATCTTGCCATTTGCAACTATGTGGATGGAAATAGAGGGTAAGTGAAATTAGTCAGATAAATATCATATGACTTCACTCATATGAGGACTTTAAGATACAAAACAGATGAACATAAAGAAAGGGAAGCAAAAATAGTATAAAACAGGGAGGGGGATAAAACATAAGAGACTCTTAAATATAGAGAACAGAGGGTTGCTGGAGGGGTTGTGGGAGGGGGGATGGGCTAAATGGGTAAGGGGTTTAAGGAATCTACTCCTGAAATCATTGTTGTACCATGTGCTAATTTGAATGTAAATTATAAAAAAATAAATTATAGAAAAAAAAATATGTGCAGCTTATATCAGCCACACTTCACTAAAACTATTATTTAAAAAATATCATTATTCTCCATCTTTGAAATGACATGTCTCCAGTCATTTAATTAGATGGTGCTCTGGTTCCTCAGCAAAATCTCTCAGCTCATCCTTGAAATGCTGAGTTTATATTTTACTTTGTTCACAATAAAGTTTTTTAAATGCAATCTGGGCTTCTCCAACTGGGTGATTTAAAATTATCCAGACCTAGAAAGATACTGTTTTTGGCTAGATGGGAATCAAAGATATTATTCAACTGTATCCATTTCATTAAGGACACTGGTTCTGAATATTTCATTTTGTTTCTTCTTTGCCCAACTCTCTTTTCTTAGTTGTGTATGTAGTTGAGACAGGGAACTTTCCATGCATTAGAAATATAACTATTTTATTGTCAATGAAAGGTCCTGTGCTCCCTTAGGAACATTTCTAACAGCTCATGATTCTTACCAAAATGTTCTGAGGTCTGGAATGAGAGGTATGTGCCTTTCAGAAACTTTGAGAGTATTTTATTTCATTTGGAAATTGCTCATCTATTAAACATTAGTTAAGCCTTCAAAGTCTAATAATGTCTATATTCATATTTTCTTTCTCATTTGTAGAAATTAGAAATTCTTCTATACTCATAATTTGTAAAGTTGAAACAAATGTCTGTTTAAAATACTTCAATAATTTTCCCCATTACCAGCTTATTTACCCCTAACACTTGATAACAAAAGTGTAATTGTGATTACTTCACGGTAATGGGATTTTAAGTGATCTTTATTTTCTTTTTTGTTGTTGTTTTTACATATTTTTGACAATTAAAATGCAGTAATTTGTAATAAAGTTGTTATTAAGAATAATTCCTTATGTCCACACGGATGCACGTTATTTGCAATACTGCTCATATACTTTCCTTTTAATGACAGAATAGAGATTGTTTAGAAAGATCTTAAGCTGAGAATACCATGGCCGCTGATTTTTGTACTTTGTAATTTTATAAAGATTTGAGTTAAAAAAAAAAAAAAGACTCCTAAAAGGGAGGTTTCTTATTTGTTGTATAAACATGTAATGCTACCTAAGTCCAACTTCCAGGCTTAGTCCATGACCCTCCCTGCTCATCCCCAGCCCTCAGCCCACTGATATGTTACCTCAACCACCACACCTGAATTCCTGGCTAGTGTAGCCTGTGTATCCGCAGCCTCAGTTATTCTTGACTTTCCACCACCTTTCTTCAAATACTCAGTATCTAGAACAATACTTGACCCATGAAAAACACTCAATCCTTCTCCTTCTTCAGCCCAGCTCAATCCTGCTAGGTCTCATCAGCCTGTGCCCTGCAGCATCCATATCTGGTGGATGATGAGAAGGGTAGAACCATAGCCAGTACAACCAGTGATTGTGCCCAAGCCTCAAGAAGAGAGAGGAGACAGACTTTAATATAGGAGAAAGGGGGGCAGGAGTTGGAAAGAAAAATCCTCAGGCAGGAAGAGTTTGTCACTATTTTGCAGTCCCTCTGAAATATGAGGAGAGATTCACCTGTGGGGCCCTCTAATTAACTCCTCTCTAAGAACAGTATCAAATAAGCCCATATATAAGAAGGTCAGAAGATATATTTACCTCATAGCTCTTACCTCGAGGGGAACATGCAGTCATTTTCTCTGTATAATCTGTTCTTAATAATCTGATAGTGGGTCCCCAGTTTCCGTCTGACTACCTCTGCCATCATCTTCCTGGAGATACCTCCTCGAAAAGGAGTTAGATCCTCTTCTATGACACTGAAAGAATGTGAATCGTCAAGGACAGCAGGTCAAAAAGTGGTACCATTCCACCTACTTCCTATCTATGGGTTTAGGTTTAGTATTAGAAAATACAGTAAGCCAGGGAAAGAATGGAGGACAGGAATGAGCAACCTTTCCGTAGGTAATCTAAAGCAAAACAACAAAGAGGAGAAAGCAAGTCAATTTCTCTTCTTCCTCTCTGGATCTGGATCGCCCCTTCCTTACTTGATGCACATTCACCTTTAATAGGCACACAACACCTGTGTCCTCCCAGTGACTGCAGTCCCACTGACCTCCCCTTCTCCAAATCCTGCAGAACATAGGATTTATGCCTTACAGTCTGACACTGTCTGATGCCCTTGGTCTCAGACTGACTGCCTTGTTCTGTCTGGCACCCATTCACCACACATACTCTAGCAGCCTGACAGCAGTGACCGGAAAGTACAGTATTTTGTATCCCTTTTAAAGTTCAATACATAGATTTTAATAAGTATCATAAGCATCAGGTTAATTTTTTGAGGAGTCATGGAATAACAAAACGAGGAGGTAAAGGACCCTGTTTTTTTAGCTGATGAGGAATCTGACACCCAGAGAAGTTAAGTGACTTGCCACAGAGATAATTAGTGGGAAATCTGTGACTAGAACCAAAGACTGCTTTTAAAGTAATCTGTCTACCATACTACCCTCTCAGCCATAATTTTTACACTTTAAAAAAAACCAACAGGAAACTTGATGATTAGCCTCATTTATAAATATGTTCATTCCTCCGACAATATTTATTGAGTACTTATTGAGGGCCAGCACCAGGGATGCAACACTGAGTAAGACATTGGCCTTGACCTCAAGAAGCTTTCAGTCCAATGGGGAACACAGACAACTATGTGTGCTAACTCCAAGGAGTAAGTAGCATTGCTGAGACCACCTGGGCTTCTCCTATCCCAGGGCCTTTTTGTTCCCTAGAAATAGGAAACCCACCACAGGAACATTGCCTTTTATCAAGGCGTATTTGGCTCTCTGATTACTGTAATCCAGGTCTCTTGGGGATATTAGGGGAATTCTTGTGACAAGTACTAAACTCTCAAAGACACATCAAAGAAAAGAACTCACCCATGGTAGCAGCTGCAGTTTTGACTTGAACATGGTTCATAATTCTCCAAAGACCTGTTAATTTGGTCAATAAATACTTTCCATTTTGAACCTTCAAGAAGTGAAGTAAATGAAAGTTAACAAAATATCCTGATCATTCTCATTTGCTACCGGCAGGCATGCCGAACCAACTTCTGACACCCCTTCCCATTCCACTGGTGAAAAGGAAACGCCAGGAAGGATTCATTCTATAACTCTCCAGCACTCATGTCAAGTCTGCTCCTCTACTTGAGCTGTCAGGTGTACAAGAAATTGGAAAATGTCCAAGCTCAACGCCTGGCACTCAGATAGCTATGAATAAACTAGGAACACGTATTCTCACCTTTTACTAATCAAAGTGAACCCTATAAAGAGGATTAATTAAAAGCCAAATACATTAATTAATTCTCCCTTCATCTCTCCGTCAATTCACTAAGAAACACACACACACACACACACACACACACACACACACACACACACACGCAGAGAGAGAGAGAGAGATGAATTATTTCCCAGTGTGTTTTAGGGAGGAACAGTGTAGCCAAGCGCGGGCGACACTGGCTGTAAGTGAACAGGAGAACTCCCTCTCCACCTCGCTATCCTAATTCCGAAAAACAGGTTACTCTCCAGGGTCCTGGGCAGTAGAAGCAGCGCCAGACACCCAGAAGTTCTCACTCTCCGTTCCAAGGCGCCCCCGTGCCCTCTGCCCAGCTAAGCGCTCCAGCGGCCACAGCATCAGCCGGCCTCCGGCCGCCTCAGGGAACCGGGGGGGGGGGGGGGGGGGGCGGGAAAGCACCTCTGGACCGCGCCAGACCCCGAGCCTCAGCGGCAGGCTCGGCCCCGCCCGGAGCCCACCTGACTCCTTCTGGCGACCCAGCACTGGGGGCAGTAATAGCAACAGCAGCCACAGCAGGAGCTGCGGGCGCGCCCACCGCTCCATCACCCGCAGCCCACTGCAGAGTCCCAGCCGCGGCGCCGGCGGAAGCACGGCCCCGCACAAAGATGGCCGTGGGTGCCGCACCACGTGGGCGGAGGGCCGCCCCGCACAGAGATGGCCGCGCACCACTCCGCCTTCCCGCCCCCAAGTCCCGGCCTGCGGCAGAGTTTCTTAGGGAGCACCGCTCTGGGACTTGAGCCGAGTGCTGTGGTGGAGGCGTGTGCATAGTCCCGCCTCGTTTGTTCCGAGCCAAGCTGTATAGTTAGCAGATGCTTCCTGTCGCCGGGTGTAGTGAAAGTTTCAAAATGTATCTTTCTCTCCCTTTCTCTCTTTCTCACTTTTTCTCATACAATCGAAGCCCAGGAGAGAATGAATAAATGGCATCCCCTGGGAAAATAAGTCTAATAATGGTAATTCCTTACATTCTGTAGCATATTTAAAACACCTTATTCTCTGCAGCCAGAAAACTGAAGATCAGAGATCAGCTTCATAGTTAGTGGTACAACATAGGCTAGAAGTTTTTGCATGAGATCAAACTCTTTTTTTTTTTTTTTTTTTTTTTTTTTGAGAGAGAGCAAGAAAAAGCGCGAGAGTCCAGGTGAGGGAAAGGGAAAGGGGCAGGAGAGAGAGAATCTTAGGCTCCATGCAGAGCTGGGTCTCACAACTGTGAGATCATGACCTGAGCTGAAATTGAGTTGGAGGCTGACCACCCAGGTGTCCCTCAAACTGCCTCTTATTAAATAGTATAGATTTGTTGAGTACCTGAATATGTACAGCACTTTTAGAACTCAAGGGTTGGAAAATAGTATAGAACAAATCTCTTTGTAATAGGAATTTTTATCTTATAACAATTGAAGTGACTTAAACATGGGGAAAATCTGTGGGTAACATTATACGGGACAGTATATATGTGTATAGTTATACATAGGTATATATAATAATCATACAAGTATTTATTCACTGTCTAAAATGTACAAGGCAACATTCTAGGCTCTGGAAATACATGAAAGTATGAGAGATGAGATCTGTGTCCTTGAGTTTAGAACTGGTGGGAAGACAAATACACTTCCCCAGAGATTGTTTATAACGTAAGGCAATATGTAATTGCTATTGGCTTCAGTAGAGAGAAAGAAAGATCAATGTGAGATGGAAATTTGGAAAAGGGCAGGGGTATATTGAAATGAAAAGGAAATATTACAGTTAAGGAATAGTGTGCTGGAGACACTAAAAATGGGGAGCCATAATTTGCAGAAGGTCAGGGTAGAACATAGATTGATAGTAGTAGAGATGGTAGTAGGACGCACATTGAAAAGTTGTGGAAGATAAAATAATGTTAATTAGTTAGGACTGGGTTATATCACTCACTTCGGGGGAGTGAGTAGGCAAGAAGAGAAAATGGATCCTCAACACTATATTATACAAGACTTCTTCAGGGATCCAAATGAAACCTTGAAATTTGTTGCTTCTACTTTAGGAAGACGTGTAGTACGTCAAAATCAATGGTTCATCAAAAGCACATAACTAGGGCACCTGGGTGTCTCAGTTGGTTAAGCATCTGACTCTTGATTTCAGTTCAGGTCATGATCTCACAGTTCATGGGCTCGAGCCCCACATCAGGCTCTCTGCTGATGGTGCAGAACCTGCTTGTGCTCTCTCTCTCTCTCTTTCTCAAAATAAATAAATAAATGTTTAAAAAGCACATAACTAAAACAATGTGTTATGTAGACAAACACCACAGTAACCTCTTCAAAGGTAGTCTAAAATGAATATAGTGGAGAATAATTTTTAAAACTTTAATAAGAGTTTTTATTTTCCATAATTTCAGTTTTCTGTCAGACGAAAATGGAAATAACCTTCTATTATAATGTCTTTAAAACGAGAATAAATCAATATTTTCTGCAACTTTACAATGTTTATGTGGAAGAGCATCAAGAGTTTGGGAGATAGGCTGCATGTGAACCCCCAGAAATAATTGTCTCATTTTCCTAACAGATGAGATAGTTTATTCCAGTGGTTCCCATATGTAAATAAGCAGAAACCTAGAGCTATGAAAATCACAGATTTCTGAGTCCTGTGCCCGCCACTAATTTAAGATGTAAAAAATTTGGTTTGAAAGACCCTCCATGTTCAAGCTCTTCCTGCTCTTCAAATTCAAGTCATGCCACATTCTCCTTTGCTCACCATGACCTAGCTATACAGCTTTGTGTTGTTTCTCAAACATGCCAAGCTCTAACACACCTTAGAATTTCTGCATAAGTTTTGTTTTCTATCTTGACTGCTTTTCCCTCCCATCTTTGCCTCTAGTTCCTTCCCAACATTCAGGCTTCTACTGAAATACCATTCCCTCAAACACATATCCCCTCAAAATGCCACCTTCCTTATTTTCTACCTTAGCCCCTGTTTGTCTCCATAATACTAATAACGTATTTTATTTATTAAATGCTTCCTGCACTAGAATATAAGTCCAGGAGGTCAGGAACATATCTGTCTTGTTCACTAAGACAATGCCTGGTACACAGTAGGTGCTAAATAAATACTTGCTGAATGAATGGAGGATGCTGGGGAGCCAACAGAAAAGTGGCAAAGGAATTTCAATGTAGCAAGCCAGGAAGCAGTTAACAGAGCAAATATAAAATAAATGTACAAAATTATGAAAATATGTAATAATCTATGTTGAGTTTTACATATTCATGAATGAAAGTTCTGTAGTACCTTAGGACAGTAAGAATATTTGGAATATTACTAACTTTAATGGTTTTGATATTGGTCATTCTGGCTCTAAATTCTGGCTTTGCCACTTATTAGTGCGGTTATTTTCAACAAGTTATTTAACTTCTCTTAAAACTTGTTTCCTCTGTAAAATAGGAACAATGATAGCATCAAAGCAATATGAGATTTAAATGAAATATGTAAAGGCACTAGTCTAGTGCCTGGCACCGCAACGACTCTCAGTAAAGGTTAACTAATCATGTACTCCACAGAGAGGGCTTTCTCTTAAGGTGCTTAACATCTCTGGAGCGCGAGATCTCATATACCTACTCTTTTTGACACTTTTACTCTTTTTCTAATAGTAAACTACTGGCAGTTTCTGATTCATCATATTACCCACCATTTTACTTTTTTATGTCACTTCCTTTACTAAAAGCTAGCCTTTCATGAAAACCTATTCATTCTTGCAGTTTTCCCTTTAAACCCCAAGCTTGCTGTGTCTTTCTTGGTAAATGCGCCAACACCATCGCCCAGAATTTATTACACTTAATTGCATGCTAATATCTGGACTTTGGGCATACTTTTAAAAAATGGTTTTTTTTTAATGTTTATTTTTGAGAGCGACAGAGAGAGCATGAGCAGGAGGGGGAGGGGTAGAGAGAGACACACACACACACACAGAATCTGAAGCAGACTCCAGGCTCTGAGATGTCAACACAGAGCCTGACGGGGAGGGGGAGGGAGGGAGGCTCGAACCCACAAACCGCGAGATCTTGACCTGAGCCGAACTAGGAGGCTCAACCAACTGAGCCACCCAGGCACCCCTGGGCATACTTTTAATGCTGCATTTACTGTAATTGTAATGACTGTGTTTTCCTGGTGTCTCGCCTCTTTCAATAGACTGAGCAATCTGTAGTATTAACTCCAGCATCCATCCAGTCCTTTAATTCACATACAATAGACGCAGACTGGATGATGAAGCAGGACATCGCGACTTGAACTCCTTTATCTGGCGGTGACGGGACAGTGGGTGACGGCTCCGAATCTCCTCCGTCTGTAAAACTGGGACGATAACTTGTACGTAGCTATTAAGGAGAGTCCAAGAGACACAATAAGGACCCCTAGCATGGTGCCAACGCATCGTAGAAGTCCAGGAAGGAAATACTTCGGCCAGCGTTGGCTGGGTAGGTTGGACCACAAGCCAATGAAGAAGGAGAGTCCCACTGCGCAGGTGCATGCAGGAGTGGGTGGGGTGCTGGCTCTTCATACTGCAAGAGCAGTTCCGGGGGCCAGCTAGACGCTGGGGCAGCGGGCGGTCGCGGAGCTGACGTCATTGCCGTGCGCTGCCACGTCTGCTCAGCTCCGCGGTAATGGAGGCTGAGGTTGAGTGCTGACGGGGCCGGGCGCTTCCTTTAGCTTTAGCTCTGGCTCTGACTCTGGCACTGACCTGGGGCTGGGGCGGGGGCTGGCAGCCCGAAGCCTGGACACCTTTTCTCAACTTTCCGGGCGGGGACGTCCTGCGGACAAGCAGCTCGTTTGGAGCTCTTCAACGCGGGGAGGGAATTCTCTTGCCTGGGTTCCAGCCTGTAAAGCCGCCGCCTCCTCCCAGGGATCCCGCCCCACTGGCTGGGCCTCCTCCATGCGTGAGTATTCCCGCATGTACAGTATGCGCTGTCCGACTGCCCGGCGTGCTTCGGTCCTCTGGGTTGCGCCGCGGGAACCTCTTTGTCGTTTGTCCCCTCTTAGGGGCCAGTCTGTTGAAGTTTGTAGTCTCTTGCCATTTGCCTTGCTTCACCTCATCCCCTCGCCTATTCTATCCCAGTTTTTTGCTTCACACTTTTCTTTCCCTCGTTAACTGAGCAAGGACCAGCAGTCCCTACATCTAGCGGTTTGAATAATGTTTTGTCTTACCTGGGGTTTCTTAGTCTACCGCCGAAGGCTGTTAGGAATAAGGAATATCGGATCAATCTGCTGTAACGTTTGAAAACAAGGGTTTTTTCCAAGATGTCGTTTTTAAGTTGTATTATTTAGAAAGTAGATTTTGGTGTACGTATTGGCAGAGCCATGTTTTTGCCGTAAATGGATCAAGATACAGTTTCTTTTCGATTGGGGGCGGGCGGTCTTTATCTGTTATTTGCCTTTTAATCCTGCAGTTTCAGTAATTTTTAAATGATTTCACACCAGCATAGTGGCCATCCACTATAGCTCTTTCTAATATTTACACTCTAACATATGGAGTTACAACTTGAACAATTCTTTTAAAGACTTAAAAGGCCAACTGGTGTACTTTCATCCATCTTTGTCGGTCCTGACAATCACCTCTGTAGGACAAGGAACACTTTTGGAGAAACAAACTCAGAGGTAAAGTGACTCAGTTACAGTCAGATAATATGTGGCACATCTGATCTCAGAACCCAGATCCCTTGATAACAAAGCACAACATTTCGGACAGTGGTGATTCTCCTGTATTTCAGGTAGTTCACTGTGAAATATCTGTAATATTAAATTGGAAATGTGTTTGTTAGGTGTTTCTTGTTAACTTCTACCTGATTGTAATATTTTTCATATGACACAAGTCAGCTGACAAAAGACACAAATTGTGACTTACCTAATGCTGACCAGAGCTTAGATCACAACTTAGGCTTCTGACCCATTAGAGTTTGCGTAGTCCTTTCATCAAAGTAAAGTAGGTAATAGACCCTGGGGGAGCATTTATTTGAAAATCTAGCTTTACAAGGCCTACTCATTCAGTTTTTCTGGTTGTTTTGTTACCTTGACTAGTTTAAAAATAGTAAACTGATGTTTAAATGTCTTTTCTTTTGTTCAGAGTTGAAACAGGTTGACAGCCATTAACCTGGATTGCAACTACAGGTGGCACTGGAAGCAGATTGGTTCCCGGACATGCCCGGTGGAAGGAGGGGCCCTAGTCGGCAGCAGCTAAGCCGTACAGCTTTACCTTCTTTACAGACTTTGGTTGGTGGGGGCTGTGGCAATGGAACAGGCCTGAGGAACAGGTAAAGAAGAAATAAGACTATGCATAATTTGTAATATCCTATGATCAGTATGACAGCAGTCATCATGCTATTATGGTAATTTGCTTATCAAGATTATTTGTAGCAATCCTGCCCTTGAAGATTGAAAGCTCAGTATTTCAGAGTACTTTGGAGTGGAAAGTTGTGATATGGGGCCCACAAAGTGAAAGTAGTCCTGTTCTTACAGCTGATAATTCAAATTCTAGTCATCACCTTTTTTAGCCATTAAAAGAAGGGAGAAGTGAATTTAAAGTATAAGACAAATGTGGTTGTTTAACTACTTACTAACATTCTTTTTTTGGACAGGGGAGGACAAATTAAAACTGACAGTTAATGTGAAATTCTAAAACTGTAAGTCATATTCTATCAAGGATCTTACAAATTATTTTCTTCAAAAAATTGTTTGAAATGAATAAACTATCAGTTGTAACCCAAACATTGTAAGACTTATCTCATGTTGTATGAGAGTAAAGAATTTGGCCTTTTTAATGGAAATTTATCTTTGTTCCTAATTTTCAGAAGTTAGGATGGATTATTTCTTATCCTATCCAGGGTAACTCACTTCATGAGTTTCAGTCATATAGCAGTGGAAAGAGATGGCTTTTACTTTATCAAGTGTTTGATCAAGATAACTTTTGTCATGTAATTTCTGCTTCCTTTCTAAATAGAGTTTTCTCTTGCTTGGATTCTAGTTTTCAGTATTACTAGCAATCTGGACTCTTGTTGCCTTTTCAGCCTTCCTGATGTTTTTTGTGCACTTCTCTCTTCCTGGCACTTTTTATGGCTTGAAAAGTCACTAAAACTATTATTGAATTATGTTGTGACACTTTTACCTACAGAAGTTATTTTGGAAGGTGGTTCTGTATTTGTTTCTTGATGGGAAAGAAGCAGCCTAGAATAGGTTATTACATACCACCTAGAAAGGATTATAAGAAATATGGATAATAGCAGTGGTAGGTGGCCTAGAAAATAGTTTTAAGAAGAATGTGTACAAAGTAAGACAGAATCCAGACTAGAGAACTCTCTGGAGTGTCTGTAGAGTACTAATAGATAATTGCTTAAGTGTGATATAATTTTGGATGATATATTTGATTCTGCAAGATACAGGTCAGCTGGAGAAGAGAACATTTGCCTGTATTTGGTAGGTGTTTGTGGCCTGATTGGTGAAGTTAACTTGAGAATGTCAAAGAGCTAGTTGAGTGACACAATCAAGATTGAAATCCAGGGGCGCTTGGGTAGCTCAGTTGGTTAAGCATTAGACTTCAGCTCATCATGATCCCATGGTCTCATGGTTCATGAGTTCGAGCCCCACATCAGGCTCTGCAATAGCGCAGAGCCCTACTGTGTCTCCATCCCTTTCTCTCTCTGCCCCTGCCCTACTTGTGCATGTGCGCTTTCTCTCTCTCTCTCTCTCTCTCTCTCTCTCTCTCTCAAAAATGAACGTTAAAAAAAAGTAAAGGTTGAATTCTGTAGTTCCCTGTCCTCCTTTTTTCTTATGGGGAGCAGGAATTTGTTCATAGGAAAAGTGCTTCAATGACTGCCTTCAAAGGAAGAAGGATATGCTGTGAATTTCTGAGTTTCCTGGAGAGCTTTTAGTTGAAGGAGAATCTTATTTGAGAAAGACTAAGAGTGATTTTTTTCTTTGTTTTATCCTTGCTTATACTTTGTTATGTCCAAATGATCACTGCTTTCTCCATCCCTTCTAATTCTTCTTTATTCCTTGGAATCTTTCTTGCTGTATCCATATGCTTAGCTAAAACCTTGGTAAAAACCTTGGGTGTTAAGTCTCTAATGAGCCTTCCTGATAGACAGCATTTCACATGTGTTGTCACAGGTAGTTGCTCAAGGATTTAAGTGGGTCCTAAATGACTCCACTGAAAAGGACTCTTGGAAGTTTGCACATGGTTTCCTCCAAACTTTACCCCATATACCTATTCCCTCTGCTGATTTTGATTTGTATCCTTTTGTTGTAATAAATCTTAGCTGTGAACATAACTATATGCCAAGCCCTTTGAATTTTCCTGTGAACTTCAAGCCTGGGCATGATTTAGGGACCTGTAGCATAATTTGAAAGAGAATATTCTATGTTAACATTGAAAATAATTCTTTAAAGAGAATCTATTCTAACTCTTGTATTACAGGTGAAGAAACTGAGGCTCAAGAATATAAAGTTACTTTCTCAAAGACTACAGCTGGTCTGTTTAGACTAGGACTACCCACATTGTATCTCAGACATTTGTGTTATTTTGCTTTTTTCGCATCTATTTTTATATCCTGTTACAAAAATAATACTTTTATTATTATTTAATAATACTATTTATAATACTATTATTTAATAATACTATTATTTTATTACTCTGACTAATTTTTTGAGATGTATAGACAAAGTCTGTTTATTTTAGCTGCCTTTTTTTAAGAACTTTGATCTTACCTCCTCATAAGTTTTCAAATTAGAATAAAACTCTTTTTCCCCTCAGATGCTCTATATCACTTTATTTGACCTTTGTCTCTTTGTTTTTTGAAGTATAATAGCCAAGGCTGTATAGAATATCACAAGTGTAGATCTTCTGCACTTTGTTTTGAATATTTCTTGAAGCCCAGCATTTTACTGAATTTGTTAACTGCAGAAGCACATTTGTCTTCTTTACTTGGGAAAAACTGTCAGAACCTTTTTAACCTTTAAATAATAGCAAATAATTTAGCATGCTTTCTCCTTTCATGTATTTTTGACTGAAGAAGAATAAGAATTTTCAGCATGTTCTAGAGTAGAGGCTCTTAACCTTGTAACTTCTCATCAGAATTTATTTCCTTATCTCATTGATTATTAACTGGGGAGAGGGAATGGCTTGGCTGTTGGCATTAATCCCCTTCATTGAAGTCCACCAACTTGTACAACTGCACACCTTTCACATTTTATTCTGTGTGAGTGCACCTCTTAGAATTGTGCAGTGGCGCATGTCCCATAACACACCGGAGGGCTATGGTATGATAATTATGGGTTTATGATTGAGCAGGTAAGGTTATGAGACCTACTGGTAATTCACAACCTACTCATTGGTAAGCTTGTTCTATTGGAGTATGCTCTGGGAATGAGAGGAAGAAACTTTTACAGTTTTTACCTACCCTCCCCCCATTCCTGTTCTTCCCTTCTAGCTCTTCTGAGATTCTGCCATGGTATTCTTAACTGTTGAGAATGAGCACAGTTCATATTCCCATGAGTCACTTAAAGTACTGTAAATGTCACATACTAATGCTACAATTCTATATTTGGAAATCTTAGAGTAGAACGGCAATGCTGATATTGTTCCCTCTCTAGAATATTCTTTGGAAATATCTGAACCGAGCCTCTTTCCCTTGGTGTGTAAACAAAAGTAGACCTTAAATCTCTGTAACTATTCCCAGGCATATAAACAATTGAAAAGTTTATTCCTTACCCCCCCCCCTCGGCCCCATCTTATCATTTTAGATAGCCCAGCTATTTCTGACCTATAAAAAATCCGGGAGGAAAGAACAGCAAGAAGATGGGGATTAAAATCTCCATATTTTAATTTGTGTTTTAAAAGATACCTCTTTTGTGACTATATATTAGTCTGCTGTCTTCTCAACATAAAGGTATATATGTGCAGTGAACTAGGAAAAGTACAGTCTCTGTTCTTAAGATTATGATTTAATAGACAAAGCATAGATGTATACAAAAATAACGTAGCAGTAATGGAAAGTACAATAATAAAGGCATAATTTAGGTATAATGGTGGCACAGAGGTGAGGTGAATTAGTTTTGACTGAGTGACTCATAGTAAGCTGCACGGAGGATATGCTTGATCATTTAAAGAAAGTCCTGAAGGGGGCGCCTGGGTAGCTCAGTCGGTTGACCTCTGACTTCAGCTTAGGTCATGATCTCGCAGTTGACGAGTTCGAGCCCCGTGTCATGATCTCATGGTTTGTGGGTTTTAGCCCCATGTCAGGCTCTGTGCTGACAGCTCAGAGCCTGGAGCCTGCTTCAGATTCTGTGTCTCCCTCTCTGCCCCTCCCCTGCTCATGCTTTGTCTCTCTCCGTCTCAAAAATAAATAAACATTTAAAAAAATAAAAAAAAAAAGTCTTGAAGCATTTTGTCAGTAAATGTGTAAGTGAGAGGTTAAGGAAGGTGGTTTTGAATGGTATTGCTGGTGAAAGGAATAGCATGTACAAAAGAATAGCATGTATATTCACAGACAGCAAATAGCATGGGTATTCTATAGGTTGCATATGGAGGCATGATAAGAGATGAGGCTAATCTGTTAAGTAGAGAGCCTCATAGGACATACTGAAAATTTCTGGATATTATCCTGTTGGCAGTAGAGAGCCATTAAAGAGTTTTAGACAAGACAGTAACACTATCAATTTCACTTTAGAAAGATCTCTGAAGGCAGGTTGGAGAATTTAATAGAGTTAATTTTAAGGAGATTACTTCAATAGTTTAGGTAAAAAATGGTAACTGCTTGAACTAAGGCATTGGGTTTAGAGAGGAGGGTACAGTGTAGAAAAAGTTTTACAAAGTGGAATATATAAGATTTAGAGAGTGATTAGGTATGGAGAGGCAGAGGAAAGTTCTAATATGACTCCCAAGTTTCTGATTTTGGCAGCTACTGAGTGGGCCATGAACTAGGATCAAGACTATAGGAGGAAGAACACAGCAATGTCCAGTAGATAGCATGATAACGTGGGTTTGAAACTCAGCGGTGAGCTCTATGGAGAAAAATTTTAGTTTTCAGCACATTGGAGATCATGGAAGCTGTGGCCACATGTTAGATCACTGAGAGAGTGTGCATAGAGGGAGAGACAAGTAGGACATCCTAGGAGAGAGTTTGGGGGAAGGCCAACAGCTAAAAGGTTAATGGGGAAGGAAGCAGGGTCCTTTTATGCTCTATAACTCTGAAAGCTGTCACCATTTGAGTTAACCGTAGTTTTCTTTTTCAGGAATGGTAGTGCTATTGGCCTTCCGGTCCCACCTATCACAGCCTTAATCACCCCAGGTCCTGTTCGTCATTGCCAAATTCCTGATTTGCCTGTGGATGGGAGCCTGCTCTTTGAATTTCTCTTTTTCATCTACCTGCTGGTTGCTCTGTTCATCCAATATATCAATATCTATAAAACAGTGTGGTGGTATCCTTACAATCATCCTGCTTCTTGTACTTCACTGGTAAGTCTTAATAGGCCTTTATGTGACTTAACCAAGAAACTAGTGGAAAGCCTATGTGTACAAATTACTTGTCTTCATAATTTTTCTTTCAATAAAATGTTTTTCTGTTAAACCACAGATTACTTTAAAAACTAATCTCATAAGATTGTTAAAATATAAATATCTGTCTTTGGTCCTTGACCAGACAAAGTAAAAATATAAATGAAATATAAATGAAAATACAAAAAACATTTAAATAATTTGTTACAGTAATATCAAGAAAGAGTTTTGATACTTAGCTTTCTTTACACTGTCTTAAATTTGTTGGATATTTAAGGTGCC
The DNA here is from genome assembly GCF_022837055.1 of Prionailurus viverrinus. Lineage (NCBI taxonomy): Eukaryota > Metazoa > Chordata > Mammalia > Carnivora > Felidae > Prionailurus > Prionailurus viverrinus. The sequence goes on from NC_062569.1 coordinate 94,124,889, forward strand.
AATATGATTAAATTCTAGGAAATTTATCTTTTTAATGGCTATTTTAGGATAATGGCTGCTTCTATAACAGATAAACCTAAAATTGTATAATGCTTCAAACACGTAATATCTGAGGCAGTTGTTTTGGTTCACAGGATTAGCACGCTTCCATGTGGTCAGTCAGGGGACCCAGATGGAGACTCTTCTGTCTTCCAGTATGTGGCTTCCAAGGTGGCTGTGGTCCATCTCCGTCAGCCAGAAAGGGGAAAGAGCATAGGGAAGTATGAAGGAGAGTTTCTTGTGGGCCAGGCTCACATCATTGTCACATGCTTCCACTCCTAACTGCAAGGAGGCTAGAAATTATAATCCTTTCATAGGTTTTATTGTTATGATGAATAAAATTGGGCGCTGTTACAAAAATAAAATGGAGACAAAGACTATCTTTGCTGAAGTATGTCAGAATATATTGTAGGTTTCTTCTGTGATCTTTCCATTTCTTTAGGAGAGCTGGGACAATCTCAGTGCAGAGAAGGTTCTCCATAGATGGGTATATAAAGTAACAAGTAAGGGTGCTTAGGTTACTTGATAGGTAAGTGGTTGGCAGTGGCAGATTTGGGTGGGTAGTGGAGATACACTCTAGGAGAAAGAAGACTATTGTGCTGGGTAGTTTATGTATCTGGGACTTATCAAGATTAGAAAACTTCCTTGGCGTGGTAAACATAGGACTCAAATGTGGACCAAAATCTTCAAAATGATATGGGAAGGGAATAAACATTAAACAAAACAAAACAAAACTTATATCATTTGGTTGTTCCTGGAATTAACTATTAAGAATTTTCTTTCCAGGGACTCTGGGTGGCTCAGTTGGTTAAGTGACTGACTCTTGGTTTCAGCTTAGGTCATAATCTCATGGTTTGTGAATTTGAGCCCTGCATGAGGCTCCACACTGAAGCCCTGCTTGGGATTCTCTCTCTCTCTCTCTCTCTGTCTCTCTCTCTCTCTTGGGATTCTCTCTCTCTCTCTGTCTCTCTCTCTCTCTCTCTGTGTCTCTCTCCCTCTCCCTCTTCCTCTCCACCCCCCCCCCCCCATCTTTCTCTCTTTACTCCTTCCCCACTCATCCTCGCTGTCTCTCAAAATAAGTAAACTTTAAAAAAAAGAATTTTCGGGTCACCTGGGTAGCTCGGTTGGTTAACCATCCAAGTTCGACTCAGGTCATTATCTCCCGGTTCATGGGTTTAAGCCCTATGTTGGGCTCTTCGCTGATAGCTCAGAGCCTGGATCCTGCTTTGGATTCTATGTCTCCTCTCTTCTCTCCTGTCTGTCTGTCTGTGTGTGTGGCTCTCTCTCTCAAAAATAAACAAATATTAAAAAAAAATTTCTTTGCATATTGATGATACACCTACTTAATACCAAGTAAGAGAATTTTGGTTTATTTAAGAATTGTAACGATTTGGCACAGCTCTCGTGAGCTCACTTGCTCTTACATATCAAGAGTGTACTTTGTGGTTTAATAAACTTTCCTGCTTGTGTTATTCCAAAAAAAAAAACAAAACAAAACTTGTAATGATTCAGTGCCAAATTGTGTGCTTTTTTTTTTTTAATAGCCTTTTCTCCTGGATTATGAATTTATTGAGTGCAGGAACTGTACTTTACCCTTCTTTGGCCATATTGTTGTAAAATGAAGAGGTTGGATTAGATGATCTTTAAGGCTTCTTCCAGCTATGTAGCTCTTTAAGTAAATTCCTCACTATCTTAACGATGACATTGACAAACATTCATTGCTTACTATTCTTTGCAAGTATTATCTTATTTACTCCTTCTAAAAACAGGTACTACTTTCTGGTTCCCATTTTATAAATGAGAAATATGAGATCTAAAGATTGCAAAGCTGGCTCAAAATCACAGTAGTGACAGAGTGAGTGCTCACTCAATGCTATGCTTTACTTTTTGTATTTATTCTGTATTTACTCCATAAGTACTTGCTGGGTAGTTCATTATTCAGTTTTCACTTTGCCATTCCATGGAAACTTCTCAGTTGTTAAATTCGTAAGCTGATCAAAGAACTCTTCTCTCAGTCAAATGTTTCTGGCAAGAGTTCTTTTAAAAGTCCCCTACAAATGTTGCCTTGCAACAAAGGGAGCCAGTGCTCCTGTCATAATCAGGAAGCTACTACTATAGCTGCTGAGTCCAGAATTATGCTTCTTTTGCTCTGACTCATAACAACAAAAATGAGTGCCTTTTACCCTGCCCCATTTCACTCAGTTCTGAATTCAGATTTTATGTAATGCTTATGGTTGGCAGAAACTAAGTCAAATCTAGAACTTCAGTTGTAAGAAAGTCTGGAAATGTAGTTTTTAGCTTTCTGGTCTGTGCAGTAGAGGAAAGCACACTTAAAACAGGTTATTCTGTGGATTGGCTCACTTATCTGCCATATATGGTCCTAGCTCACACAAAATTTAAAGTTCACTTGTGAAGCAAAGAATAACATCTGTGGAACAGCAAGTAAGATTTTAGCCCATCCATCTGAGAGGGGCCTGATTCAGTGAGCTGTTCAAAGATGAATGGGCTCCAGAGACCTAGTTACTTCCTGTGACTGAAGGTATTCAAACATAGCAGATGGCTATGTGACTGGGATGCTCTAGAAGGGACTTAGATCTCAACTAGTGGTCTTATTTTATTATGTGTGTCTGACTCAGAAATTTGTCAGACTTATATATTAGGTTTTTCTTTTTCCATTTCAAAATCTTAATAATTATCTAAAAGAAAATGTAGACCCCCTGAATAAGTAAAGTATTGTTCTAGCTATCAAGACATTAGCTGAGTAAATTTTAACCCTAAGAAACATAAAAGCTAGAAGTAGCACAGTAAACTATTCAGAATAGTCAGGAGTGAAGGGTGATTAATCAGATATTCTGGTTTACAGAATTACCAGTTTTCGGTGTTTCAGAATATAACAAAATTTGCTTAACAATATGATACATTAGGCACTTAAATCTTGTGATACAAAAATGTCTTAGATGGACTGGTGATAGTCCATAAATAAGACCATAAATAAGACCCTCAAACATTAGGTAGGGGGTGTAGTAAATTTGTTTGCATTATTTTGGAGGAGTGGGGTGAGCAAGAAGAAGTCTCAAAGCTAAGAGGGTATAGGGGTACCTGGGTGGCTCAGTCGGTTAGATGTCCAACTCTGATTTTGGCTCAGGTTGTAATCTCAAGGTTCATGGGATCAAGCCCTGTGTCTGGCTCTGCGCTTATAGTGCAGAGCCTGCTTGGGATTCTCTCTCCCTCTCTCTGTGCCTGTGTGTGTGCTCTCTCTCTCAAAAATAAATAAATGTTAAAAAAAAAAAAAAAAAAAAAAAAAAAAGCTAAGGGGCGCCCGGGTGGCCCAGTTGGCTGGACATCCAGCTTCGGCTCAGGTCATGATCATATGACTTGTAGGTTCGGGCCCTGTGTTGTGCTCTGTGCTGTTGGCTCAGAGCCTGGATCCTGCTTCAGATTTTGAGTTTCCATCTCTCTCTGCCCCTCTCCCACTCACATTCTGTCTCTCTCTCTCAAACGTTAAAACATTTTTAAATATGGGAGACCTGGGTGGCTCAGTCGGTTGAGCGTCCGACTTCAGCTCGAGTCATGATCTCACAGTTCGTGAGTTCCAACTGTGAGTTCAAGCCCAGCATCAGGCTCTATGCTGACAGTGCAGAGCCTGAAACCTGCTTCAGATTCTGTGTCTCCCTCTCTCTCTCTGCCCCTTGCCTGCTCACACTCTGTCTCTCTGTCCCTCAAAAAAAACAAACATTAAAAAAATTTTTTTAAATAATATATGTAAACTCAATCTTTTGTTGCTCATTACCTCATTCCAGCCCTCTTGCTGATTTTCGGACCCATCAGGCATATATATTCCTGTCTTAGGGCTTCTGTGATTGCTTTTCCCTCTTCCTGGTGCTCTCTGCCCTCAGCTCTTGTCGTGGGTGATGCTTTTTTGTCATTCAGCTCCCAATCCAAATGCCACAGTCTCAGAGATGTCCTCCCTAACCAAGAATTTAAGTTGACTCTGCACCTCTCATCCCAGTTATTATTTATCACGGTCTTATTTCTTGGGACCAGTTATAACTGTCTAAAATGCTTTTGCTTGTTAGCTTGTCATTGCCCTTACACTTAAACAAATTTATGAAAGATACGGCTTTAGCTGCTGTAACAGGGTGGCTAAAGCAGAAAAGAACTTTATTTCCTTATGAAATAAGAATTAAGCAGGTGAGGGGCATCTGGGTGGTTCAGTCAGTAGAGCGTCAGCTCTTGGTTTTGGCTCAGGTTACAATCTCACAGTTTGTGCGATCAAGCCCCACATTGGGCTCTGCACTGACAGAGCAGAGCCTACTTGGGATTCTCTCTCTCTCTCTGCCCCTCCCCTGCTTGTGATCTCTCATGCTCTCTTTCTCAAAATAAATTAAAAAAAAAAAAAATTAAGTAGGTGATATGCCAGTGTGGCACCTCTTTGTTTCTATTGCTCTGCCAGCTCCAACATGCTTCTTCCAAATCATAGTCCAAGATAGCTATTCTGACTCCTGTCAGCACATATGGCCAGCAGGAAGGAGGAAAGGAGAAAGACAGCTCTTTCCTTTAAGGGCATGGCTTGGAAGTTATATATATCGCTTCGTTCACATCCCTTAGCTATAAGTAGTTTTTGCAAGGGAGGCATGGAAATAAACCTGTAGTTAGCTAGGAGTCAGTGCCCACTTAAATTTGACTATGATGGCAGAAGAGACAACTAGTAATCTCTGCTATCCCCTTTGCCTCTCACAGCACAATAAAAAGTAAGATCCAGGAGAGCAGGAACCTTGTCTGTCATTCTTCAGCAGTGTATCGTCAGTATCAAGAAGAGTACTTGGAGCACATTGTGGGTGCCCAGAACATATTTACTGACTGAATTAAGAAATTCAGCTTTTGAAGAAGGACTGTGGAAAGCTATTGACCTTTTGACCATCAAGATGAAAATACATCCCAGTTTTGTTTGTTGCTAATGATTTTTCATTTTGCTTATTATTTATATAGGCTTAGAATTAGAAGGAACCATATGCAACATCTAGATAATGCTGTAATTTCTTAGGAAGAAGAGATCAAATAGAGGACACGTTGTTAAATCAAGTTAAAGAGAAAGACCAAAGTGAATATAATTGATATATCAGCCAGGAGGGAGTTTAGGTTAGTAGATGCCCAATTAGATTAACATAAGCTTGCATAGAGAGACCAAAAATATTAACTCCTGAACGCTAAGAGTTCCATCTCATCCATTACATTTGACACTTACTATAAATATGGCATTTTAAATAAGTTATTCTTGCTATAATTCTGCAAGTTATCACTTTTTAACTCAAAGCTATAGTCTTTTCCTTTCAACACAGTAAACTTTCAAAGAAAGGAGAGGAATACATTCCAGATAGTTTAAAATAGTGTTTGTAAAGTTAAAGCAGTTTTTCATGAAAGGAGAAATAGAAGGTAGGTAGTCTCTTCAAGAGCTTTTAAATTCTTGTGGTCTGTATATGTAAGGTGATGTAAGGAGGATCTTTTGAGGGGGCAAACATTTTGGTGTAATATTTGCAGCCAGATACACATATTTCTGATGCAGTGATTTGTTTCTCTTAACAGAATTTTCATCTCATTGATTACCACCTGGCAGCATTCATCACAGTGATGCTTGCAAGGAGGCTTGTATGGGCCCTCATCTCAGAGGTAACAGCTCTATAACACTATATTTTATCACTTGGAGCTAGATTAGTTATTAAGATGGATTCAAGCTGAATATGTGATGTGTCCAAATATAATTGACTACAATTACAAATTAATTTCTTTACTTCCACATGAGTTGTGCTAGTTATTTTTAAAAGGTTTTCCTACAATATGTTTAAAATTCAGTGTCCTATGTTCAAGAGAACGGTTATAAATCTCATTTGTTTGATAGGAGCTTATTTATAGTTTCCAACTTCTTCGATATAACCTTTCTTATTTTAGTAGTTATAGTAAAAATAGGATGAATTTTAAATAACTATTGATACGAAGAGTTATATATAAATGAACAGTTGCATCTAAAACTTTGTTTTAGGTAACATTTACTTGAAGTTATATACCATTTGTGGAGTTGCTAGCAAGAGATACTTGTTTGAGTTTATTAAAACTTGGAATTTTAAAATGACAACATCCAAATTTGCATAAGACTAATATTAAAGATTAGAATCTTAATGGACAATAGAGGAAAGACTTGGGACGTTAATGTCTTTTTTAAATTACATGTTGTTGATATAAATGGCCATTGGTAATTATTCTTTAATATATTTGTAAACTCCAGTGAAGGAGGTAAAATGTGTTCTCTTAAGATTTTGTTATCTTATGCCCTATAAATGATTATGAAAACAAAAACAAAAAATCTTAGCTGAAGTGACTAAGAATTTTAATTTTGGAGTTTATAATTTAATGTATAGTTTTAAGTAAATAGTTACTATAATTACAGATAACTGAGAGTCAACTTTTTTCCTTCCAAAACATGCATGTTTTGTCTTTGTGTCTATAAACTCTAATTTTCAGGAACCTTATTTCTTGTGAGCACAGAGTAAGTGCAGATGTTAAGTCATAACCTGAAAGGCATTTGAAATTAACCAAAAGTAGGATTCCCTGTTTTTTCACAGCGGGAAAGCCTGTCTAAAACCTTTTCTCCCAGGTTCGTTATTTAGATCATGAAAATAGATGCTTGCCTTTGGATATATTAAAATCTGTTCTTTCTTTAGAGGAACTCAGTGGAGTTTTATGCTTTTATCTGTGAAAACTGGCAGGATTTTGTTTCATCTCTTCAATTACTTAGAAATGGTACTTGTTTATGCCAAATTAGTATGTCCAGCTAATGTGTTAATTCCTTTATGACTGAGGTTTCTACCTTGGAGCTCCGAGGGCTATAACTTGACCTACTCTGTTGTTTCTTTTGCTAATGGCTTAACAGTAGCTTAACAATTTTTGCATGATCTTAGTTGGAAAGTATTTAGCTGTTTTCTAAAGAAACCTGCAATTCTTACAGAGATCAAAATACTTAAATTTAAAAAGATTTCTGGTCAAAGACTTAAATCTGTAAGTTAAAGTCCATGAGAAAGAATTAAAGAATGTTTAAATAGTTGTGGGATATGTACATAATGGAATAGCACACAGCCATTAAAAAGATGAAAATGTACTGACCACTAAGATATTAAGTGAAAAAAACAAAGTACAGAACAGTGTTTAAAATAAGGCAGGTGGAAGGAACAAAATACACCCGCTTATATATGAATAAATTATCTGTAGAAGGGCATACAAACTAATAATGGACTGCCTAGTTATGTCTGGGAACAAGACCATTAGGAGGGAAATTTCACTATAAACACTATTACACATTTTGTATTTTGAGCACTGACTATATTACCTATTCAGAAATTAAAAATAAGAGCTGTATAGTGATTCTTTTCCTTAAAAAAAGCTAAATTAGATAAGAACCATCATCATCTCTCCTTCCTTCCATTAAAATGTTTACATTCTTTTTTCTTTTCTTTTTTTTTGCTTAAATCAGAAAGTATCCCTACCTTGAGAAAGACCATTTTTAAGGAGAGGCTGGAGGTAATTAATTCAGAAAGCTAAATACTATTCTCGGAGGAATACCTCCCAACTAGATAAGACTGTTCATTCACCTCCAGGCCAATTCTACTTCTCTATTTGCTCCACAAGACCAAAAGTTATTCAGCTATTCTTCTACCAACCTGAGGCAACTCCCTTTTTAAAAAATTATTTTTCTAAATAGGAAAGTAGCACATTTTACTGAAAAAAATTGGAAAACACTAAAATATAAAGCAGGAAAAAATGGTAACTTACAACCTCATTATTGAGAAGACCATATTTTCGTATATTTCCTAATCTTTATTTGTATATATACTGTACTTCTCAATTAACATAATATTAGGAATATTTTTCTACTCTTTACCTGGCTTGTTTTTGCTTATTCTTTAGATCTCAGCTGAAATATCACTTCCTCAGAAAGCTTTCCCAATGATTAGGGGTCTCTTGTTATTTGCTCTCCTTAACAGCCTACTGTTTTCCTGTAGCACTTATACCACAATTATAAAAATAATTATTTTGTGTAAATATTAATTGTCTTTTTTATATCGGCAGCCTCATAAAGACAGAAGTCTTATTTGTCTTGGTTATTACTGTGTCCCTAGGGCCTGATACAGTATCTGTCATACATAACATAGTGGTTAAGAGCTTGGACTTTGGAATAAGGCAAAAATGATAAATACATCCAAGCTCTGCTACTCTGGTGACATTGCTCAGAAACAGCCTTTAAATTTTGAAAATGGAGGCAATGGCATAATTCCAGCAGCTTTGACACGTGAGGTACATTGGCATGAGGTATATATCAGGGTAGTAATACACAATTATTTGCCCTGCTGTGACTGAGAACAGTTTGAACCTTCTCCATAGTTTGAGGCTTAGGGTATTAATTCACCTGCTTCTTTGCATTTATAAGTAACTATATAAATATTATATATTGCATGTATATTATATATGCTATATAGTATGTTGGGTAAACTAAGAAACGGATATATGAAGGACCTGAAAGTCTCTTTATTCCCTCCCATTGCTATTGACCCCACATAATTTTTTTCTTCTTTCTGTATTCTGACACTGCTGTTTTGAGGTTGTAGGAATCTACCATTTTCCCCTGCATTTTGCT